>NC_058131.1:515305476-515409706 GCF_016433145.1 Gracilinanus agilis
GAGAGAGAGAGAGAGAGAGAGAAAGAGAGAGAGAGAGACAGAGAGAGAAAGAGACAGAGAGAGACAGAGAGAAAGAGAGAAAGAGAGACAGAGAGAGACAGAGAGAGACAGAGAGAGACAGAGAGAGAGGAAAAATCAAACAAAAAAAAACTAAGGCTTTGAACCTAGATAATTAGAAGAATGATGAGCCAGCAACAGAAATAAGAAAATAGCAGAAGAAATGAGTTTATGGTGGGATCATCATAGTACACAGATAAAGTATGGTTCTTGAGAACCATGCCATTGTAATACAAGGTCAACTAGGTCCTACTAAGCTAGATAGACTTTGATTATGATCTTACAGATGTCCTGTGTCTGTCATCCAAATACTAGACTAGCTTAGTCTAATATGGAGAAGATAGATGGATGATTTTGGCCAATAGAGAATCATGAATATTACCTACTTAGGCATAGAGGGATGTGATCTGTGTATAGGGAGAGGATGCTCCTATCAATGCATTGATGTTTGAAATACTAGAGAGGCATATTAGAGACAATCCCTGTGTATAGACCAAGAATTTACCCCTGCTTTGAAATAGCTTTAATATTGAGTCAAATCCTTTCAGATGCTTCTATACATAAATTTGTAATAATATTCAAAATGACCTTGTCCATTTATTCACACACAAAACTCCATCTCCCTTTTCCATGCATTTCAAAGATGTCTGGAAGGAGGGCAGCTGGGTAGCTCAGTGGAGTGAGAGTCAGGCCTAGAGACAGGAGGTCCTAGGTTTAAACCCGGCCTCAGCCACTTCCCAGCTGTGTGACCCTGGGCAAGTCACTTGACCCCCTTTGCCCACCCTTACCAATCTTCCACCTATGAGACAATACACCGAAGTACAAGGGTTTAAAAAAAAAGATGTCTGGAAGGCACTTTTCCCTTACCTCCAATTCATTGAGTTCCTCTCTTCATTTAAGATGAAATCCATATACCATCTTCTGCATGAAGTCCTTCTTGACTTCTTAAAAATACTAGTAACTTCTCTCCCCAAAAGGCTCTTATTTATTCCTTTGTGTGTGTGCATATTTGCATTTATTAGCTTAATACTTTTATAGTATTGCATATATACACCATTGTTTCCTCTATTTAAATGTCTTACTTGTGAGAATATATTTCATTTTTTATACTTGTATGTGCAGTACCTAGTACATAGTTTCATGTTTCCTGATTGATCTATAATTTAAACAATGTTAGAAATCCCTTCAAGACAGAATATAATTCTTATCTGACTTAGAGTTGTTGCAACTGAAAAAAAATCAAACACTGACTAACCTTCTGGTGATGAGCCACTCCAAACTTAGGTCAGCTAGATTTTGGAAAATAAATTTACAATTCACTGCTGGGTCAATACCTGAAGCCATCCCAGCTTGGTAGGATATTTGAGAGCTCATGGTCCTACGCCAAAGCTTTCAGTGACTCAGAGTCACTTCCATATCATAGTAAGGCATGAGAGCAGGATTTAAGTAGATCATACTTAAATTAAGTTGATATGCTTGTGATATAATATACATGGCTCATCTGGAAATATTCTTTCCTGAGTTACTGAGCAATAAAACCCAAATCAAAATTTCATTTTTAATGGCCCTCTCATTTCATTAGCATAGGGAATTTCTGGCATGCAAAATTATTCCATATATACTATTTCATAATTGTAATAATCTTAGACATTTGTCAGAACATTGAGAATCCCAGTCTTTGGCCATTTAGCTAGTATAGCTCATAGGTAGGACATAAACATACGATTAGCCAATTTTATAACCATCATGCCACATTCCTTTACTGTTTTCAAATTAATTGACTATAAATTTATGGCAGATTTCATTATAGACTTAGTATCTAGAATGATTATATGGCAAATCCACAAAAATAATGTATTTTGAATTTAAGAGCTAGATCCTACTAGTTAAACTTTTTTTTGTGGCAGATCATTATAAAAACAATTGGAATTCAAACAACCCTTTTTTCTCAATAGAGGGAAGTCTTCCTGATTCCAAAGCTGGCTCTCTACCTACTAAGTCATATTGCTTCTCATTTTGTATATAGTAGGTATACTTGACAAATGTGTTTTAAATATGATATTTTTATTGAATTTGAGAGTAATAAAGCTTTATTTCTTTGTGAATTTTCTATAGTTCCACTGTTTTCAGTTTTCAATTTAATCTTATTCTTCTCACCCATATTCTCCCCCAAACTCCATTGTTTAATATGTGAGGTTTGAATCTTTGTAACACTATAAGCTTCCTTCTCATGGCACCTTGAATTGCATTAAGTAGTCTAACTCTATTGTGTAGTCTTATAAATCCTTGAAAGCTTCAGTCTCTGAAGAGTTGACAGTGAGGATCACCCAGGAAGCTATAGAGTTGACCAAAAAAAGCATGATAGGTGTGAGAAAATTGCAACTCTACATAAACCAGGAATTGTGCACAAGAGGTATAAAGGGTGTCATCCAAGAAAAGAATGAGCAAAAAAATAATGGTTGTTCACATAGTGCAATAGATGGAAAGTTTCCATGTAATTGAAGGGAAAGTGTTTTACTGAATGGGCAGTCTCAGTTACAGTCTGATCAGCATCACTGAAGAGAGAATATCCCCAATAATGACATCAAAAATATACTGGAGTTTTATAAACGCCAACGTAAGAGCTTAAAAGGGACAGAGAGGGCAACACTTGAATAAATCAAAATTACCTAAAAGTGTGATGAAATTACTTTCCTCAAATTATGTCAATTTCTTAAATTAAGAATCATATCATATATATGCATGTATCTTATTAAGTTTCTTATATTATCCTAAACCTTTTTTCCATTATACATACATTTTAAAAAATAGAATAATAATGTTTTGAAAATTCTTCTATTTTTATGAAAACTAATCAAGAATCACTTGTTTACCCATTTTTATCCTTTTCTCATATTTCAAAATTCTCTGTCTTCAATCAGATCTATCATTTCTCCTCATGGAGAGACTAATCAATTCCCCTTTTTACTATCTCATCTCCTCTTTTGGCCTTTTATTCTTTCTTTTAACCCTACCGTTTCCCTTGTGTTTTTCCTATGGTTCCTCTTAAAACATAGCAACGGGCTTTCTATTTGATGGCCTGAGGGGCTCCTGGGTGTATATCCACATATCCAGAGTAGTCCAGAACAAAACATAGTCTTTCTTTCAGTGGTCAGAGTTGGGAAGATTTGGGGCAGGGCAGAGTGTGGAGCTGAGTGGACTATGACAGTAAATAGCCTGGCACAGCAGTGACTGTAAAGTAGGATCTGTTTTCTCTCCTTGCACTGAGTGGGTTGGGATTTTTTCATTTCATACTTCATTTGCACCTTGCTGAGTGATGCCACAGAATGGCAGGAGTTTCCATTTCTTCCCACTTAGGAAGCAGTACATTATGTGCAGCCATGGCACTGACGCCACTCATCAGGGGCCCTGGCCTAATCCTGGTTGCAGGGTTCGTAACTATCTTCTTTTTGCAGCACTGCTAAGGTGATAAACGCACATGAACATGCTTTATGACTTGATTAATAGGAGTCTCAAAGCCTAAAGTTGCTGGCAAAGCTATCCTCTCTAATTTTTAATTATATTGCTCACCAAAACTTGAGATTTTCATCAAAAGTATTTCCTCTGGGAAATATTATGTTAGATAAATGTGGGGAGTCAATTAATACTGTGTCCCATTTAGCTTTGTATCTTCCGGTGTCTGCATAGAGTCTTGAATGTATTTCGTATTTAATAAATGTTTTTAAATGAAATTGAATTGAATCAGATTTCTTTTTTCAGGGCAGAAGAGCAGGGCAAGCATTACCCATTGGAAGTTTAAATACCTCAAAGTTTTGAATTCTCTATTATGTATTTTGAATTTAGATTAAAAATTTTAATTCATTTGAAAACATGAATATATATCTTTACAGATATTCACATGTGCAATTAATCTGCAACCCCACTTTTCATTTATCTTTTGGGGGAAAACTTAAAAGGTAAATAATGGCTGCATTAAACTATTTACAAAGCTATCACATGGAAGAAGTTTATACTGAAGACAGAGTAATATGTAGAGAATAGCAACTCTCATTTTTATTTTTTTATCCCACAGGGCACAGAACCTGGTAATAGTAGGTATCATTATAGTTTTGCTTGCTTGCTTGGTTACTTGTTCCAGAGGGCAAAATTAGGATGGGTGAATAGATGGAAGTTCTAAGGAGTCAAATTTTAGCTCAAAATAAGGAAGGATTTCTTAATAATTTAGATCCATCCCCAAAATGTAATGAGACATAGTTAATAAGAAGCTCAAGGATCTGACTATATATCAGAGATATTACAGAGGAGGGGATTCATGTATTAGGTAGAATTTAGGAAAATTAACCTCTCAGGTAATTTCCAATTCTGTATAGTCTGTGATTCTAAGATGGAAGTATACATTGTACCTCTTTCCTGTGGTTCACACAGTGCCTTGAGCTTGAGCAAAGGACTTTGTTTGAACCTTTGTTTGAAAATACTAAGGGATATGGAGAATCAAGAAGCCAACTTTTTAATTTTTTGTTCTTTACAACTATTTAACTTTGAAATGATATAAGGAAAGTTTTTATAAGTGTGAATAAACCAAGTTTGGCAGAGCTGATTAATTGTTTAAGTGTTAATTTAAGTATATATATATTTTTTTTACTTACATACATGTATATATTTGCATATACATGTGCACACACACATATCACAATTATGTCTTGGATATGACTTGTGGATAACATATATGTTTGTATATATTAACATATACATATGAGAGAACATAATATATACATATATGTATATGTTTATATGTGTATACAATCCTTCTCTGTAATATATCTGACAAGTGATCTGATTCTACAGCTCTGAGGAAACAGAGAACACATTTTGTCCCAAAATTATGTGTGTGCGTGTGTGTGTGTGTAAAATAAGAGATCTTGCAATGGGAAGGGGTGGTAATATAATAAAAAGCTATGTAAAAAGAAAACTGAAGAACAATTGTCCACTCTAGTAAATTAAAATGTATGTTAAAATGAGGTTAGCAAAGTCTAAGAGCCCCACTGAGCCCAATCCATTTTGTGATGGAGTGCTGAGAGTGCTGTAGAAGAAGAACATATGAATTATTAAAAGTTGGTGTTTTCAACTTTAAAACAGTCGATTACTTCATAATTTAAGATGCCATGTGATTTAGGGAATAGGGATCAAATATATGGTTCAGGGAATAGGAGTAAAAAAATAGTGGATTTAGCCCTTGTGTCCAGGAAAGGATTAAATGCATATGAAAATTAAATTCCCCTCAAGCTCCTGACATAGTCCCTCTGGCTATTGTTGAGATAGACTATCTGAACAATTTGAAAAGTTAGAATTGTCTGTTGTGACTGTTCTGTGAATAAATGGAAGCAACTCAATTCATTACAAGGTATGGGATTTAAATTGACTTATTTTCAATAAATAAATACAAAGTCTTTTGATGTGAATGCAAATGCTTTCTCAAAAGTACAATTTTTGGACTTTATTCCCTTAGAAAATCAATCCAGATGATAATATACACTGAGGCAAGTCTGTAATTTTGCTGTAACCACCTCCACTTGTATTTTGAGAAGGAAAGAAAGATAAGAAGCTGGGAGAAAACTTGAGGCATATCCACTGACAGTAAAAGACACTTACAAGTGGCATTGTATAGTCAACCTTTAAAAGCAGGGCTCTGTGCAAAACTGAATTGTCAAAATTGAGGTCAGGTTGTCTCAACCTGCTCAGAATGATACATAAAATAAGTATAGAAGATACCACCTGCCAGTAGCCTAAAATCCCTGATAAGCATGAAAAGCTACAAGCAAGCTACAACTAGAGTAACGTCAAGATATTCCACAATGGACCCTTCAAGATATACTGTATGAGGTTGGCCTGATGGGCCATAGGAAGACACAAAGAAAATGAGATGCTACATAGAAAATGTTGTGTGATAGTTTGATTTCTCTTGAATAACTGAAAATTGGAATGTTCTAGTTAACAGCAAAATCCTGGTAAATTGATTTTTTTCCTATTTGGATTATTAAATTTCAAAAGATTAAAACAAAATGCAGTATGCCATACATTAAAATAGTATCATCCTTACTGTGTTCTCTCTTGAAACATTTTAAGATCATAAATATTATTATCAGTTGGGTACCTAGTTTGCATGAACAATTAGCAATTTTCGTTATACTTCTTTCCGGACCATTCCAGCATAAGACTTCTTATTCTAACAAAAATATACCCTTCTTGCCATTTAAATTCATGTATTTTTGTTCTATGTTCAAGAGAAAATAATATAATCATATTAGCAATAATTTACAATAATGTTTATTCCATAGAACAAATTTGTGATTACAGATGATAAATATGGTAAAGGGAAAGAAGCTTTGAGTAATTTATATAGATGTTATAGCTTGGATAGTTGGCAATCCATAGCTTCAGAATGTCTGGTCTCTTTCTAATTCATGAATGATTTTTTTTCTCCCTTTCTTGGCACACTCTTTTCTCCTTGCCTTGCTTCGCCCCTTGAAGGTAATTATTTATTCTCATTTTCTGGGTCAAATTATAACGGATGATTTTCAAGTTGATGCTTTTCCATTTTGGTATAACAAGATTACAATGAACATATAAAACCTGTAAGCTATAGTTTTGTCTTAGAGGCATCAGACTGTCCTAATGTGAAGGATTTTGGGCACAAGATATACTCATCTATCTTTAACATAAGTCTTGACAGCTCACTAAAAATGTCAGTAACAATTCTTTACAAATATACTCAGACTGCTATGCTACTTACCAGCCACTTTAGGATACAGAAATAAATAAATAAACCCGAAAGTTAAATAAAAACCCATTAACTATATAAAAGTATCTGTGGTATGCAAAAACTACTAGCCATTCTATGAGATAAAAATAATTCTGCCTTCTGTTACAGAGAAGAGTATTTGAAGTTTTAAAGATTACCCTTTTTATTTGTATATACTACTTTTTCCCCTGTATGGTTGAGAAGGGGGCTTAGGGGGTACATTTGACATATTTGCTATGACCCTAGGGTATTTGCTTCATTGATATAGCAATTGTCTCTAGCTAAATAAGGCCAAGTTCGTAGGTACCCTTGAAGGGTTTTTAGTGTCTCTTTTTTAATGCTGTTATCTCAAGACACCATTCTAGAGCATTATTCCCAATCTTAACTGCCAATTATTAATTCTGTTAAGTGTGAGCTAGGTTTTCTAAAGTGATGTTTACTCTGAAAATATAACAAGAAAAGGAGTATATGCCTTCTCTTCACTTCAACACTTGAGGAGCATGTTAACCTCTATACCACTTTGATCTCTTGGGAGAGTTGGGTTCAGACAAAAGAATTGCTTCCCAGCATTGGCCCCACCAAATTTATTTCCAAATATGGCATTGCCACTAAATCAATTCATATCTCAGCTACCCCTAGGTTATCCCTTTTCTTTGAAACTTGATTCTCATCTGGCTACCCATTAAGTCTGGCATGGACTCATTTCCTCAATGAACAGGTGGCTCACTCTCTTTACTTTTTAAAAATTCATAGCATTACAGCCATGTCTAACCTCGTTCATTTATACCAGGAAAGAAGCACAAAATAGCAAAGAGTTGAGGTGAAAATTAATGTTATGTGTCAGTTTCAGATGGTGAGAGTCCAAGACTGCTCCCCTTACATCATTATCTATCTTTGACCAAAATGCAGGCAGATGAAGGGATTGGTTCATGCTGAGTAGTGCCTTTTAAGGCACTTCATTTATAGTTATACATACAATCAAAAAGTCTTTTCTTCATATGATTAGCAGACTGAAACCAGTTATTGAACTTCTGCACATATTCCAAATCTTTTCAGGGCTCTTCTATTACATGTCACCCTACCTTTCTAGAAGCAGTCTCCCCAGATTTTTAATATAAGGTATCAGTTGAGGGCATTTGTTCCCCATTAAACTGGGATTAGCAAATAGCAGAGGGGAGGGAGATCACTAAACTTCTATTCTCTAAGTTCACTTATACCTCTTTGAGGTAATAAAGACATGAGGGGAAACTCAGTTTCATTCTATATTTTCATGAAGTATAGAAGTGAAAGAAAATTGCAGATATATTCTTTAATATGAAAGTTATACTTCCCTTCAATCCATTGGAGAAAATTCTAGATCTTGAATCAATAACATGGAATTCAAAAAAATAGTGGTGGCTCTTGAAAAATTAGTAGACTTATATAGCAAATAAATCATAAAACAAAAAAGAGTGCTTTTGTCTGCTATACCCTTTTCTATGAGGGAAAGAATTATCAAGAATTTTGCATATTTTAAAAACTAGAGTAAAGGATCATTTCATTTTAGAGATCAAAAATTGAAGGTTGAAACAGGTTGTGATTTTCCCAAGGTCACAAAATTATGCTATGAAAACTCCAAGGTTAGAACTCATTCTTCCTGACTTCTAGGACAGAAGTATTTATTGTTCAGTGTCTGTGCCTTCAGAGTCTAAGAAGAATCAGTCAGTGGTGACAATAAACCAGGTAATAGAAACTTATTGAGTAACAAGAGATTCTAACAACAAACCTACAAACTGAGAGCTATCAAAGAAAGGTAACATCCTGGAAAGCAGAAAAGATGAGCTTTTGCCCCAAAGACATGTTGCTCTCCCATTAGAATGTAAACTCTTTGAAAGCAGACATAATCCTTTGCTCTTCACATCTCCAGTGCCTAGAATAGTGCTTGATATATACTACCTGATTAATCAATACTTGTTGGCTTCACTTAACTGACCAAGAGCTAAAAATAACAAAGAATATGTTGAAGATTGGGCTTTCCCACTCTTAAATGAGGAGTCTGACCTTCAAATAGTATACAAAACGTTATTGCCTTTGGAGATCTGGGTCTTTGGTATCAATAACAAGATTTAGAGAGTATCGAGGATCCTCTCCATCCTGAGTGAAGGAAGATGTTGGAATCAAATGACTTCAGGCTGAGACATGTGATATTGCGCTGGGTCATGTAATTGCATTTTAGATCATGACAATGACTCATTCTCTAAAGCTGTGACAGCACACCCCCAAATCTGATAGGTCCTTTCAAGCTGTAAAGGTTTTCAGTATAGATCAACAACTTATGTCTCTTCTCCAAGAACCAGCCTGACTAAACGTAGAAAGTTGTATATACTGAATGATGGTTCTTTGTGTATGTATGAAAAGGGGAACTACAGCAATTTTTTCAACCATCAATAGCAACAAAAGTATGAAGAATTTTCTTTCTATATTGATGGAGCGCTCCCATAAATGAGATCAAGGATCCTTGAAGTATTGAAGAAACATTGACTCAAATGGAAAAACCTATGCTATATTATACCATGTGTCTTTTGAGGAATCCCTCTATTCACTCAGTGTGATAATTTAGAGAATCACATGTAAGCAGGATGATTATCCTGGACAAACTTTGACTGACATTTTCTAAGGTAGTGAGACAATAAAGTTTTGCTTGGTCCAAAAATGGCACAGAGGGAGAGGGTTATATTGTTGATATGTATGTAAATGTGTGTATGTGTGTAATAACTTATGCATATACACATACACAGTCCTACCTTCATTAAATATAAGTATATAAATTAATTATCATCTATCAATCTACCAATCTATCTACTGATCTCTCTCTTTTTTCTCTCTTTCTCTCTCTTTTTCTCTTTCTCTCTCTCCATCTATCTATTTAAAACAAAGGTATGAAGGTCGGCTAGATAATTGAAGACAATGATCTTGCCTTCCTCACTTAACTCTTATTCTTGCTTGGGTTTACTTATGTACTAATCCAAGTAGGATCTTTGGAAAGAAGTGGGTTTTGTCATTCCAGTTTTCATGTACTTTCTATATGGTTTAATTAGTAAAGTTCCCAAAAATAGATTTGGAGGGTGAAGGGATCCCATAAGGAGTAATATGGGAGTTAGTTGTCATTCATCTGATATGCATATTCTCTACATTTATTTCAACCTGATTATTTTCTAGTCATATACATATACTTTCTGCCACTGATGGTGTGGTAAAATATGTCTAATATAACATACTAGAATACAAAGGAATCTTTTTCTCTTTTTTGCCAATCCATTTGACTAAGTGTCTTTTGATTTAAAATAATAGATATCCTGGTTGACTGGTAAAAATAATATATTGGTAAGGGCTTATGATGAATGATTTAATGTTTGTATTTACCCACAGAGTACCTTGAACCAGAGGGTCCACATAGGAAAATAGATACTCTAGGTCCTGTAATGGAGAGTTAAAGGTTAGAAGATGAAAGCAAATGTTAAATAAAGCCTGTAAGTCTTAGTGGTTATGTTTACTTAGTTAAATAACTAATAACAAAGAAAATTAAGTTCTTTAGTAATATCTTCAGACCCAAATTATATAAAAATAATATAAAGGGTCAAGATAGTGGACAATGACAATGAAATTATCTCCGTGAAAATAGATGATAATCATTCAAAAATTATGGGGGGTGTGTTTCAGTCAGAATCCGCTTTCAAAATTGAAATTCAAATGAAGAAATATTTGTACAGAAAGCCAAATTTACTATATTATTCTCATATAAAGACATAACTTCAAGCATTTCTTTGAATAGATGCTGAATATGATGAATCTAGATAAAATGGCATATACATAAAAGGTTATTTTAACACATAATTTGAATGCATATAGTGAGTATGATGACAAGTGTGATAGATGTTTGAAAAAAGTATTCTTACATATAAATAACAATACTGTCAAAAAAGATCATATTTTTTAACAAGCTTGGATTGATTTCATTATTGGAGGCATATCAGGAAGCTGGCTCTAACCAGGTTATGAGAGCTGATTGTTAAATTTTCACTGTGATAATTTATACCTTGAAAATTGATAAACATTAAAAATGTGGGTTTGATTTATTGATTTATAGGTTGTCTAGACTTTTAAAAAGTGATGGGAAAAAAGTGATGGAAAATGTTAATATTGTGAATTAAACTTAAAAGCGTGTTATGTCCTCATTCCCCCACCCCACCCCACCCTAGTACACTCCTAGACAGCATTCACATTGAAGGAAAGATCATGCTCTAACTCTAAGTCACACAGGGTAATTAGTAAAATTGATATTCAAACTCATGTTCTCAGACTCCAAAGCCAACATACTTTCCACTATGTCTTATTGGATTCAGATATAGAGTACTAGAGACAAAACAATAGCATATTTTTCATAGAGATGTAGGGAAATTATTTTGAAATTAAGAAAGCACTTGCTTGAGAGATATCTTCAGAAAATGAACCTCTCCAAATCAGAATCATTTTTGCTCTTAAAACATATTACACACACACTTTCAACACACAATCACATGCACACACACACACACATGCACACAAACCTACAAACATATCATCTCAGTATAGATAAACAGTATAGATATACAGGAGTCTTGTTCATGGCACATATTTCAATCGTTCAAAATATAAGATTCTGTTTCTGTGGGACAATGATTAAAAATAATGGCTAGCATTAGAGAAACTACAGAATTTTTATATTTCATGTTAATCATTAATGCCCCTATTTAAAGTTCATTCCATTTTATATTTATGCAGTGCTGAATTTAAGAAGATTAAGAATATGGAACATTTATCTCCGGGCAAGAAAATCAGCAAGAATAATAATGTGTGGCATATAAAAATATGGGCCGAATCTCTATTACATATACCTAGCAATGACCTAGAGAAAATAACACCAACTGGGTTCAATGGCAACTGTAGAGTTTCTATGTGACTTATGGTTTGATAATTAGACCAAGTCTTTCAACTAAGAAGCCCCATTGAGATCTCTCAAGTGAGAGTTCTGCTCATATATTTAAGCAACTAACAGTTGTGTTCCCCAGGTTTAGCTGAAAGCTGATCATCTTCATACCAATAGACCAAATTTAGATACTTAATTTCAGTAGACTTTAATAGCTAGACATCCTCAATGAGGAATGATTAAACAAAATATGGTACTAGATTATAGAATATATTATGGAATACATATAATATAATATATATGAAGTATATGGATTTATGTAATGGAATATTATTGTGCTATAAGAAATTATGAAAGGAACAGTTTTGAAGAAAGCTGGGAAGATTTCTATGAAGTAATACAAAGAGAAGTGAGCAATTGATGAGTTTCTCCCCTCCCTCCTCAACCTATACCTCAAAACCTATACTTCTACACAAGAGCAAAAAAACCCCAATAATCAGAATAGATTGAAGTTAGGCAAATCTTAGTCCATGAAGATTGCCCATCAAAGTTAGAACATTTATGCATTCCTGCTCTAATCCAAGGCTAATTTCTCCATCTCAATCCTTTTCCCTTTCACGTCTTTCAGTACCTTGCTCCAAAAATCATTCTTTTTTTAAAAAATTCTCTTTTTTATTGCACATGACACCCTTTGACTACATTGTTCTTTTTGACATGACACTACCCTCTCCAGGTTTTGCTCTTACTGGTCTGACTCCTCCTTGGTTGATTCATGATACTGAAGTATGAGTATTCTCCAAGTATTCACCTGAGACTTTTTTCTCTTTGCATGCCCTCACAGTGACTTGATGAGCTCCCAAAGGTTTTATTATCTCTATGCTAATTAATCACAGATCTACATATCAAGATCCATTCTCTCCACTGAGCTTCAGTCCCTCATCACCAATTGCCCCCTTTAAACTGGATGTCTCAGATATAAACTTACCATATTTAAAACATTTATTATCTTTCTCTCCAAACATTCCTATTTCTATTAGATATTAACATCCTTAAAGAAAAGTGAGCAGAATCAAAAGAAGAAGCTATAGAGTAATATAAACACTATAAAGAAAAACAATTTTGAAGAATTATAATCACTGTAATGACTCTATGGAACTGATAATGAAGGATGCCACCCACCTTCTGACAAAGAAGTTATGTACTCAAGGTGTAGAATGAGACATTTTCAGATATAGACAATGAAGATATTTTTGTTTTGCTTTATTATACATATTTTAAAAATAATTTTATTTTTCATTTCTTTTTTTGGTGGAGGATGGTAATAAGAGAAAGCAACTAATCAAAACAACTCTGAGGTATCACCTCACATCTAGAAGATTGGCTAAAATGAAAGAAGGGGAGAGTAATGAATGCTGGAGGGGGTGTGGCAAAATTGGGACATTAATGCATTGCTGGTGGAGCTGTGAACTGATCCAACCATTCTGGCTGGCAATTTGGAATCATGCTCAAAGGGCTATAAAAGAATACCTACCCTTTGATCCAGCCATAGCATTGCTGGGATTGTACCCCAAAGAGATCATAGATAAACAGACTTGTACGAAAATATTTATAGCCGCACTTTTTGTGGTGGCAAAAAACTGGAAAAGGAGGGTATGTCCTTCAATTGGGGAATGGCTGAACAAATTGTGGTATATGATGGTGATGGAATACTATTGTGATCAAAGGAATAATTTTTATTTATTTATCCTGGGACTCCATTCAAGGAGCATAGGGCCACAACCAGTAGGCAATGGGACACACAGTCACTCAGGGTCACCCAGCTGGGAAGTGTCTGAGCCTGGACTTGAACCTAGGACCTTTTCATCTCTAGGTCTGGCTCTCAATCCACTGAGCTAGCCCAGCTGCCCCTACTTTAGGTTGCAGTTTCTTTAGCAGATGTAGTTTTTATAGGGTGGGATTGCTAGCCCCACGCCCAACCCTCCTCCTTTTTTATCCAGGCTAGGGACCGTCCTTAGCCCTGGAGTGGTAAGGGTGGGCAGTAGGGGTCAAGTGACTTGCCCAAGGTCACACAGCTGGAAGTGTCCGAGGCCGGACTTGAACCTAGGACCTCCAGTCTCTAGGCCTGGCTCTCAATCCACTGAGCCACTCAGCTGCCCCCAAAGGAATAATAAACTGGAGGAATTCCATGTGAACTGGAAAGACCTCCAGGAATTGATGCAGAGTGAGAGGAGCAGAACCAGAAGAACATTGTACAGAGAGACCAATAAATACACTGTGGTAAAATCAAATGCAATGGACTTCTGTACCAGCAGCAATGCAATGACCCAGGACAATTCTGAGGGATTTATGGAAAAGAACGCTACCCACATTCAGAGGAAGAACTACAGGAATGGAAACAGAAGAAAAACAACTGCTTGAACACACGGGTTGAGGCGGACATGATTGAGGATGTAGACTCGAAAATATCACACCAATGCAACTACCAACAATTTGGAAATAAGTCTTGATCAGTGACACACATTAAAACCAGTGGAAATACGCATCAGCCATGGGGGGGGGGGGGAAGCTCAAGGGGTGAAGGGGAAAGAGCATGAATTATGTAACCATGTTAACTTTTCTAAAAAATAAATATTAATAAATGTTAAAAAAAGAGAAAACAACTATTGTTTAATTCAAAAAGAACACTCAATTTGAAAAAAGCATGTTAAGTCATATTTTGACATGCTATACCTTGGACAACTTGATGAATCAAGTCATGCTAGAAAAATGATCCAATTTAAATTCTCATAATTATAATGTACATTGTATCCCAACAAAGTCCTTTTTGAAGAATTTATTCTACCTTGGTAAAGAAAATTCTTACTATTACAATATTGTTCTTCCACAGTCATTGAGGACTATTTTGTGTGTATGGTGCAAAGAGGTAGGGGGAGTGATAAAATTGGTTCTACTTTTTAATGTGGACTGCAGTTGAGCTTTCTTCTTCTAAAGCTTCTTACATTGGTCCTGACAAACTGACTTTCTTGGGTAAGACTCTATAATCTGCAATATCTAGAAGGAGAGGGCCAGTAGAACTACCAGGGCCCCGAAGGAGAGCTGATAGATCAGATCTAATTCCAACACCAAGTCATTTTTGATTTTGTAGTGTATAAACTGTAATATAAGTCCTGTGCAAAGGCATGTTATCTGCACATGAGATACTGGAAAGGAGAACTGAGAGGGTTATGGAAATTCCTACTCTGCTTTTCCAAACAAGACAGACTGAAATCTGTCTTAGAACTTTGGAATGTGCTCTTTCTGGAAGTCAAGAGTATGGATTAAACGGGTGATCAGTCTCTTCTGTCTTTATAATTTTATATATTATTTTAGAAGTAGTATCTATAAAATATATTATCAAATAATTACATTTTTAGTGAAGATTAATGTTATGTTAGCCAGCCCTTTGTCTATGAAAGAGCACAAATCATTTACCTGTAATCCTGTTTAATCTTCTATCATTGATAGAAGGATCTTTTTTTTTTCAATACCAGTGATGAAAGCTCATTACAAACAGTGAAGGAGAAATTATAGGCTAGAGAAAAGAACATCAGATCTGCATTTTTAGACAAACAATTCTTTTCTTTTGCCTGTTACAGCCTTGTCTTGGCTAGGAGAACAGTCAGTGGGGATAAAAAAGAACAAAACTATAAAGGAAAAATTAAATTAAACAAAGTCGAATACTTCCATCTAGTGGCAAAACTAAAAACTGCAGCTAAAGTAAATTCCACGTGAAAAGAATCAATTTCACTATGATTCAGCCTTTAAAAACAAAACCCCGAAAGTCCATCAAAATACATAATCTAATGTGTTTCCAAATGGGCAAGACATTCCAGATTGCAGTTAAGTTTAATTTTATATCTGATATTAGTTAGATGAGAAATAACCTTATAATATTATAATAGTCCTCTGTGCAGTTAGGTATGCTCTCCACCTATGAAAGGGAGTACCATGAGGACAAGAACTACATTTATTATTCATCTCTCTTCTTCTTGTACCTCCCCAGTGACTGGCATGATGTTCTGCATATAGTAGGTATTAATTGAATTCAAAATCAAGAAGAGGAAAATATTATAAGCTTTGGGAATTCATTTTTTAATATTTTGATACATTCCATGTATATTTCTTCTCCATACATTTAAATTATATGATTATTTTAAAATGTCTATAGTAATACCTCTATTCGCCACAGGGATGCACTAATCACATACATTTCAGAAATTTCATAAGCAGAGGGAGAAACACTGGCAGGGGAATAAGAATCCCATCTAGAACATCAGATAAAGGACAGAAGAGGAAGGTTAATGGCTTATTGGCCAAAATTCATTAATTCCTAACTAAAGTATATATATATATATATATATATATATATATATGCATACATACATACTCATGTGTGCATAAATATATAGATATATGTGTATATAACAAGGTATTTTGGAAGAGAGAGCAGAGATTGACTTAAGAATGGAGGAAGAAATATGTAACTATGGGAAAATATTCAAAATAAAAATTAAAAAAAAAAGAATGGAGGAAGAAGAGGAAGAGGAAGAAGTAGGAAGGACCTAACCTGAAAGAACATAGTAGAGCTGGATCCAGGATGGAGGAGCAAAGGCTTTATCCAAGGGTGTTAGCAACCATGAAGTGCATCTCTTTCTCATGACAGTTCTTATATTTGCTATTTATATGTCTACAGACAGAACCTACATCTTATCATGAGAGTACCATCATTCTCCCCCTAATATAGTACTCTTCCTACCTCCTATGCCACTTTTTCAACAGTACTTTTCTCCTTGACCTTTCATGAAGGACCTTACCTTTATGGAGTAGAGTAGTCTCCGAATCATTCCTGCCCAAGGAATTTATACTTGCTCCCTCCTACCCAAAAGAATTTGCCCCTGGTGCCAGCATTCCTCATTTTAACCCTAGAAGGATCGTAGAAGGAAGATGAATTAAAGTAGAGTAGTTTCTAAGTACTAGAAGAATACAAAGAGAAAGAAAAATTGATGACTTCTCCTATGCTTGGCAGCAAAGTAGGTTAGGCCTCCAAGCAGCAACCACTGAAATCCAGCTGCACTAGTATGCTACCTAGAGAAGCAGGGTATTATTTATCCCCTAATCTTCTCCAAAATCATCAACAAAAGGACAAAATTCAGGACTAGTTGAATACTTGAAATCTGATTTAAAAGATAATTTTGATATCCCACATTCAACTCTTCTCCTTTGAACAAGTTAAACAGAGTTTTAGTTGTACAATTCAATATGAAAACTTTTAATGCGACTGTCTGGTTGAAGTAACATTTTAGAATGAGTGAACTATTAAAATGAGATCAGACAAATGAAATGATGAATGTAAAGGACTTCCATCTCTTTCTTTTTTTGATAATAGCAGGAAAAAGGAAAGAAACAAAACATGAGGACATTTGGCAACTGAGGTGTGGAGAAAGTTTGCTACTAAAGCAGGATTTGGAGACAGATTCAAAATTTCAACAAGGGTTGAATTGGTGTTATTTTAGCTAGAATAAGAAGAAATAAGTAAAAGTACTATACAAAAGGGTGTAGATATAGATATAGGAGGGGGGGCAGCTGGGTAGCTCAGTGGAGTGAGAGTCAGGCCTAGAGACAGGAGGTCCTAGGTTCAAACCTGGCCTCAGCCACTTCCTAGCTGTGTGACCCTGGGCAAGTCACTTGACCCCCATTGCCCACCCTTACCAATCTTCCACCTATGAGACAATAAACCGAAGTTAAGGGTCTAAGAAAAAAAAAAAAAAAGAAGAGGATATAGATATAGGAGAGAGAGAAAACAGAGACAGATAGAGAGAGACAGAGTAATAGATATAGATAAATATACATGTTTATGTATTTAGACACATATGTGCATATATTCTCAGTCAGCTATAAGCTGGTGGCTCTTCCTTTTTGGCTAATGAGTTTTTGTTTCTTTCTTTTAAAACCTTTCTTGATCTCATGCTTAAACTTTTAAATTTTAACTAGGAAATCACAGACTCATGTTTACTAGGAAAGTCCAATGTGCATATATACAGTGGAGATAGTATACTATGGAGATGGTGATTATAGTTAACTAAATAGGTAGTTGATACAGTGGATACATTAAATATAGCCTCAAACACTTACTAGCTGTGTGACCCTGGGCAAGTCACTTAACCTTGTTTGCTTCAGTATTCTCATCTGTAAAATAAGCTGGAGATGAAACGGTAGACTACTCCACTATTTTTGCAAAGAAAACTCTAAATTGGATCACAAAAAGTTGGGAATGACTGTAAAACGACAAACTATATTTAGAGGTGTGGAATTTTGAAAACTAAGATGGAGGTTTGCCCTTTTTTAAGTCTCTTCCTCACTGGTTTATTTCAGTACTTAGTGACCACATAAAGAGTTCTTTATCCTTCATCTGGACTTTGCCTACTATCCTTCCTTAAATAACATTACAGAACTTCTAGTAAGATTCCATCCCTTCCCTCTAATAACCTTAATCTAACACTTCTCCTTTCTTCTTTGACTTCCAATTCATAGTTGATTTTTTCTGATCAATATTATACAATCAATGAGTATTTAATAATTTCTAGTTATTAAGTCTTCTCCCTTTATCTTGTAATTGGGGAGACTATCTAATGCAGACTTAGTTCTTTTTGCTTAAAATAAAATCCTTACCTTTTTTCTTAGAGTAACTTTTTCCCAAGGCATAAGAGCGGTAAGAGCTAGGCAATGGAGGTTAAATGACTTTCCCAGGGTCACCAGCTAGGATCTATTTAAGATCATATTTGAATCCAGGACCTCTCATCTTTAGACCTGGCCCTTAATCTATTGAGCCACCTAGTTGCCCCTTAAGACTCAATTCTTAGAACATGCATAATATTTACCTGCTGTCAATCAATGAGGAGATTTGATGAGCCTTCTTCCAGAAATGTGTGATGTGGGTATTCTTTCTGTTTCCACTTCAAAAACTAGTATCATAGACATTTCCTGTCAACTTATTGCATAGTCATGAAAAACCTTTTTATTAGCTGTTGATCTTAAACTGAGAGAGCATACAAAAGATTAATTAAAAAAAACCATCTCTCTTAGAGCCTTTCCATCAAAGAGGAAGAAGAAATGCTGGGATTGTCCATGTTGGAAAAGTAACTGCAACAATAACAGCATCAGATGTTGCTGTGACTGTCTTATTCTGCCTTCCTGAGCTGCCAAGTGTCCAAGAACATATCACACCAATGCTTCTTCTGTGTCAATTTTGTCTGTTTATCTGTCTTTCTTGATTTTAGGTAAATGAGTATCCAAAATGAAATAAAACAAGTTAAAATTTAGTAAGCTTTACAAAGTCAGAAGAACTACCAGAATTATAGCAATTCACTTTTTATAGTGGAGCTTGCTTTAGCTTTCACAACTGAGTCCAGTAATGAACCATACATGAGATGTATGTTTAAGAGAGTTTAAGAGAACTTAAACACTGTGTTCTTACAAGTATGAAAGTTACTTATCCATTGGCCACTCCGTATGCAAAAATAAACTTTTGGGGTACAATATTTTATAGCCACCATTTTAAGTTTGAACCTATTCTCCCCAGGGATCAAGGTGTGTAGGAGTGTTTTCCCAACTTCACATATTATATTTCAGTTCTTGCTGTATCTTTTCAGCAAGAGTCATTTTACAAAAATTAATTGATGTTACTTGGCTAATTTTTGGAGGGGAAACATAATAGTTGGGGGCTTTGTGACAAAGTGTTAGAAAACAAAATAGGAAAGGAAGAAAGAAAAGGAAGGCAAGTGAAGGGAAGGGGAGAAAACAATGTAAAACAAAATGAAAGAAAAAATGAAACAAAGAACTTTTCAGTTAGAACACTAAGAGAAATATCTGTATTCTGAGAGACTTGACCTGTTCATTGTTGTAGGGGACTGAGAGAATTAAACAAGAGACTGTGCTTGCAAACTGAAACCCTCCAATAGCCTTGCCCATATGCTATTTCTCTCTTTGGTTTTAAAGTTGCTAAATAGTGAGCATTAAGTATTTCCTTGCAGTTCATTGGAGAAGTGGTAATCATATATTGTTCAACATTAATAAAGTTTAGTTATGCTGAAGGCCTTACCTTCTATTGGTGTAAAATATGCCTTACCCTTTCTGGCAACAAAGAAGATATCTTTTAAAAACTGGGCAATAACAAGTAATCCTTCTCCACTTCATTTCTGATAGATACTTGTGTAACCCTTGGAGAAAGTTATTTGTTTTTCCCTTTGAGTCTCTGATCGCAGTTTTGTTATAGAGTTACTCCTTATTTTGGTTGTTCACTGAATTTTTAGTAATTTTTACAGTAGTTGTTTTTTCTTGATTTATTTATATATCCTGAATTGGAACTTCATATCAGAGTCACACTCTTAATTTATCTTAATTTTCAAATAAGGGAGTTGCCTTACTTGGTCTTATCCTGGTTTCCTATAATGATTTCCTAGAACCTTGAAATTCAGAATTTTGGATCTTTGGATCAATTTATGGTATCTCGGGACAGTGTACAAGAGACCTCAGAGTACTTGAGCCTAGACTGTCCCAGTAAAGCCCATATGTCTCTAACCATGTCTGATCGTGCCAACAGATCATTCTAGGCTGCCATTGACTTTGCTAGTAGACCGAGAATTTCTGCCTAAATTTTATTGAAGTTTGGGGACAGAATAAGATACTTACCATAGTTTCTCATTGGATTCTTAATGATTTTTTATTTGTTTTAAATTCAAGGATTTGCAGCAGTAGGTATGTAGGATCTGGGTAGTATGCTTCCTATTCAAGCCATCATCTTGGATGGATGTAACTCCATTCTCAAATATTTATGGCCTCGAATTTGGAACCTGTACAAAAACTGTTAAAAAATGGCTCATTTTGCATATATTGAAGAATATGGTATAAATCAATATAACTTCTAGGACTCTTACATAGTCTTGTAACAATTAAAAATGATAAAGGCTGATATTATGAGGAAAAATAATATTTTAATTAAAGCCATGTTAGTAGAATAAATTAGACCCCGTGCCTGGCTAAGATCTATTCAAACTGCCCGCCAGTCCATAACTTCTATCTCCTTTGGCTGCTTCCTACGAAAGAGCACAGTCAAAGCCTCATCTCCCCATTTAAGTCACGCTGGTTGATGTCATCACTCATTGGATCACGGAAAATGTAGTTTCAAAGTCCCCTACATGTCCACAGGAAGTTTGTCATATATCTACATATCTTGAGGTTCAAATGAGCCCCAATACCTCTAAATTGAACCCCAGAAATTCTAAATAACACAGTCTGTTAGTCTTTCTTAGAGCAAATGAAAAAGAAGGTTACGTACAGAAATGTAAATATGCTGTGATCATTAATAAACCATGAATATAAAGGAATGAAGATAAAACATAACAGTAAAAACTTAAAATGCAGAAAAACATATTTTTGGACATGGCCAATGTGACAATTTATTTTGCTGGACTTTGCACCTAACTGTTGAGAGTATGTGTTAAAGGCTTTTTAGGTTTTCATTCCCTTTTCAAAGAAAAGAGAGAGGGTAATGGAGCAACTTAATTAAAAAATTAAGATTTATTTTATAATGTGTGAAATTTATAACAAATACACAAAAACACACATACACACATACACAAACAAACAAACACACACACACACAAAGAGAAAAGTTCTAGATTCCTGACAGTGCTTGGATCAAGCACATACCATGATAAGATCTCCCACTGTTCCTACTTCACTTAAGTCTGATACAGTTGAATATACAAATGTACTCCTCATAAACATATATATTTTTCTAGAGATTTATATTTCACAAAAGGAGTTAGAGCTTTGTGAGGCTTCTGTGATAGAGCTATGCCATCTCCCTCAGTACTACAATTTTAGAGATTTCTTTAATGGCATATTGGTGGATCAGCTTGTGAATGGGGGCCACAATAAAACCACTGAACAATGCCATTGGTCTAAACCAAATTCCATCCTTATAATGATCCAAAAGAAGTCCCTAGCCATTGAGACTCCATTACTACACACTAGAAATTAAAGGAGTAACTTTAAGTGTTACACAACCATAATGTTAGTCAAAAATTAGGGCTCCATTATAGATTTGTGAGAGATAATATCTAAAACCATGAGAATTTATGGAATCTCTTAAAGAATAATTTTAGAAAGAGAATAAAAGAGATCCTAGAATATAGACTTGGAGAACATTTATGTTAAAAGTATGGATGGTAATATTAAGGAAAAATAATCAATCAGACATAGAAACTAAGGTAGGAATTAAAATCCTAGAGTAGAAGTGGAGATGTCAATATCACCAGAAGCTGTTAAACACTGTCAAAAGACCATTTTAGCAATTGAGGTCACTTTGAAGAGCAATCAAGTGATGTTCAGTCAAGGGACAGAATCAGAAGCTAGATTGCCAATGAGACTGAAAAGTGAGCGAAGGTGAAAAATTATAGGCAAAGCAAATAAATCTAAGAACTTGTCAGTGAAGGGAAGGAGAGATATAGAATGATCATTTAAAGAAAGTGACTAAAATAAGGAAGAGATTTTGTTTTGTTTTGTATTTAAGAATTAAGTACCTTAACCTTCTATTCAATTGAAAATGAACTTTCCTTCGTCCACTAGTTTATCTTTTAAGGAGAAAGTGATATACTGTTTGTTCCTTCTAGGTTTTTATCACCCAGAAACATGCCCTCTTTTGAGGTTCATTCAATCTATTTGTATCATCTTCTCAAAACACTTCCTTGATATTATCACTAATTTATGGACAACTCTTCTCTCTCCAGGAATTGAGTAACTGGTTAATTATCTCCTGCTCCAATATAAACCTTGCCTTCAAAATTGGGGATTTCAATATATATGCCCCCTCAAACTCTCTGCTCTTCTAGTTTATCAATTTCCTCAACTCATGAACTTCAGCTTTATTTTGTCATGATACCCAACAGAAATTGCTACACTTTATATAGTTCACCATCATTCAAACTGTACAACCTCCATGATTTAGAAGTCACAACTTCTTGTTGATTGTAAACTCTTACTCTGAAAAATGTACATTTGGCTTATTCCCCTAAATCTAATTTTTTCCCCTTAACACAAACTCTAATTCTATATCCTTACTTTTTTTTCTTTCATTACCTTGCTTTGGTCTCCTTTTATTCTCTTTGCAGGCTAGACCCTATAGTTGAACAATTCAGTTGTATGCTTTTCTTCCCCCTTTATTCCCTTACCATCTTATCATGATACTTTTCAAATCCTAGCAATCTTGAGCCCTCAGTGTTGGTGGACATGAGAAAAAGAATATGAAGAAATAAAAAGATATATTTAATAATTGAGCAATAGTTCCAGATGACACAATAGAAAGGGAAATCACAGGAGGAAAGAACATTGAGACTGGTAGGATTAAATTGGATGAGGATCAGAGTTTATAGAGAGTGGTATCATGGGAAAAAAGGATGAAATTAACTACCTATTGGTTTAAGTTGGTTATGGCCTCTATATAATAGCATTTGACAACATCATATTGTTTTATCTCCAAATACTGTGGAGCTTACATGGAAAAAGGAGAAGCAATTACATGGAGTTCATGATATGTGCTTTTGTCACAAGTTCAGTAATTTCCTCATACTTGGGCATTTTAATATGTCGTTCTATCAAATACCCTGATAAAATAGGATATAAAGGACATGCAATAGATACTCTGTACATGAAACATACATTTTTCCCTGGGTTAACCAGATACCCTACTATCTTGTACTTCGTTCTCTTGGTGTTTGGTTTGGTGTGCAATATTTCATTCAATATGACCTTAGGACATTTTCTGTGGCTGAGCTTTTCTAGCTACAGGTAGGGTATTTAAGTTATCATAGCATTAGACTTTTGAGGCCCTAGCTGATATTTCCAGATTGTGCTAACATACATTTTCATTGGCTATGGATTTTTGTTTTCTTGCTCTTTCCTTGCTTAACTCTGAACTATCAAAACTAGAACCCTTTAGCAGCAGCTAAGGACTCAGTGGATTGAAAGCCAGGCATAGAGATGAGAAGTCCTGGATTCAGATTTGGCCTCAGACACTTCTTAGTTGTGTGATCATGAGAAAGTCACTGAATCCCTGTTGCAAAGCCCTTATCACTCTTTTGCCTTGGAACAAAAACATAATATTGATTTTAAGAAAAAGGTAAGGATTAAAAAAACTAGAACCCTTCTTTGGCACTTACATTAACAAGTAAAAATTGTTCTATTAATCCTGTAAAGCTTCACCAAGCACCATGATATACAATGTACTGACACTGCTTCAGTCCAGCTTAGAATAATTTACATCCTCTACAATTCTCTAAACAGTCAAATTTCCCATTGTCCTGCTTTAATCTCAATGTAAAGACTGCAACATCTTTCTTCCTCTACATGACTCAGAACTCACAGATAACCTCTGAGTTTTCAATAATGGATAATGGATACTTCCCAGAGAAGGAACTTCTCTCTATTAGATTTATTACACAAACAAACATAGCTCTCAGTTTCCAGAAGATAAGGAATGTCCAACCTAAAATAGTTAGAAAAGTATAGATTTGAGCCTTGAAGTCTAATTCATAATGGCCAAGAAAGGTCAATGTTCACTATGTATATGGAGGCAGCTAGGTGGCTCAGTGGATACAGTGCCCATCCAGAGTCAGGAAAACTGTTTGATCCTGGGCAAATTATTTAATCTCTGATTGCCTTGATCCACTGGAGAAGGAAATGATAAGCCACTCTAGTATCTTTGCCAAGAAAATCCTATATGGGATCATAAAGAGTAACATACAACTGAACAACAAATGATCTCCACCCCTAGAGAGAGAACTGATGAAATCTGAAGGAAGATTGAAGCATTTTTGTTTAATTTTTCTATACTTTTCTTGTTTTAGTGTGTATGTGTTTTTCTTTGTAACGTAGCTAATGTGGAAATGTTTTGCATGACTTCACATATATAATCTGATATGGCATTTTCCTTTTTAATAGATTGAGGAGTGGGAGGGAGGGAGAAAATTTGGAACTCAAAATTTAAAAATAAGTTTAAAATGTGTAAATTCAATATAAATTGTACCCCTTTCCTTTTAGAAAGGAAAGTTTTGAAAACCCATTTAGGTCTCAGGTCTCAGCCCCACTCTTTGATGGTTGGGCATAAATGCTTTTGGAGGAAACCGGAGGCTTTGGGGTCTTGGAAGATGCTTGCCTCTTGTTTCCCATGATTCCTGGCATCTCGAAACTAGCCTCTGACCTGGACCGAGGGCAAGTCTGTCCAACCAGAGAGACCCAGAAGGAGTAATATCAAGGGCGTTGTGAATTAGGGTTTGAGGAAGCAGCAGGGGTCTTGGCTCTTGGTCTGTGAACTTGCCTAGTGGGACAGCTTGCTTAGGCTTCAGTGAGAAAGAAGCTCATACCCTTTTTGATTTTCCCTGATTGAGCCTCTCTTGGCTAGCAAATGGAGACAGGAGGTGAGCAGCCAACTCAGATTAGCTAGGAGGAGCTATGTGACTATGTATGTGCCTTTCTCTCCAATTCTAACTTTTACTATCAAATAAGTAATTATAAATTAATATACAGTCTCCAGATAATTTTGACCAAAAATTGAAAATGTAATTGTGAAATGTTTAATGAAATAAAAAGTCTATTTTTAAAATATTCCCTTTGTCAACTTCCTGCTCTTTCTTTGTCTCCCAAATTGGCAGGGGTATTTTATAAATTCTATCAGCAAAGGAGCTATTTCTTTGGGGAAGCAGTGGCCTGGAACTGTATTCCATAACTCTTAAGGGAGATTTTTTTCACAACTCAAGAAATATCTAGAAGTCTTAACTGACTGCAAGATTAATATAAGTAAATAATATTATATAGTTACCCCCCAAAAATCTAATACAATAAAATTTCCAGAACAAGGAAACTAGTAGTACCACTGACCAGCTCTGGATGCCACATTTTATGAAGACTTTTGAAAACCTTAGATCATCCAGAAGGTGACCAGTGTGGTGAAAGAACTAGAGACTATAAGGGGTAAAAAGGGGTTTTGGTTAAGTGGGTATTAAAAGGTTTGGTCACTAGGAAATTAAAGAATTATCAATCCCCAATTTAAAGAATAACCTCAAGTCAAAATGACCTTTAGGGAAGTTTATTTACAAATGAGGAGAGGAAGAGAAAATCAGAAAATGAGAAAGAGGATAATATAGGATAAGTAATAAAACACACTAGGTAATTTGTTCTGGTCATCTAGATTAATCCAGGCAGATCTAATTAGTCCTCAGTTGAGCAAGATCCAGTCTTGAGCCTAAGGCCAGAAAGCCTGAGGACCAAAGGGCCCAAGGGCCTAAGGGCCAGAGAGCCGGAGGGTCCCAGAGGTGAAAGAAGCAAAGGCTTCAGTCATAGAGTCTCTTTTGAAAGGGAAGTTCCTTAAGAGAAGTTCAGGAAAATTTAGTCTTTACACTCACCACATGAAATTCCAAAGGAAAGATTAGCTTTAAGGACAGTCTCATCAAGGTTTCAGGGTCCCAGGTCAAGTGCTCCTCCAAGTCCAAGTCACAAACAAGAAGAGTTCTTTTGCTGAACTCGTTGAACTCTCTTTAAAAGGGGCTTCTTTTGCATCACTTCCTGTGCCTTCCTCCTAGTTTACGTGTCCAATAGCACCACACATTTTTCTTAGAACTACCCAGGAGGCAGTCAGTAAATTCCGATTTGTCACTCACTCTAGTACATGTGGGTCATAGACCTTTCAACTTGTGAGTTAAGTGGAGTTGTTTACACTTTTTGGTGATTAGATTTGAGAATGGGCAAGGTAGATTTAATCTCATTATCACAAGACCATGCCACATCAAGAGACAGAAAGGCTCCTGAGTTGAAGACTCCATTCCTTGAATTTAGAAGAGAAAAACACAAATGAAAAAGGCAGCCAAATGCCTAAAGGTTGGGAGGAATGGAACTACCTTCAGGCTCTTCCCCTTTTAGCATGGTGTGAGTGAAGGAATATTTCACTCTCAATGGGAATGCAGAAAAGGCCTAGATTGTTCTCAGACAAGAAGTATTAAAGAAACAGACAATTCCAGGTATGCAGTCAATGGAAAAAGGCTGCTCCCAATCACATGAT
This sequence comes from Gracilinanus agilis, assembly GCF_016433145.1. NCBI lineage: Eukaryota > Metazoa > Chordata > Mammalia > Didelphimorphia > Didelphidae > Gracilinanus > Gracilinanus agilis. Next base: position 515,332,429 of record NC_058131.1, read on the forward strand.
AGGCAACATAGAGTATCTATACATGTTCTAATATTCATATCTCCTCAAAGCAGATACTACAGTGTCTTCTACATGGGTAACACTATTATAGGTGGTCAACACATATGCTAAACCCTCATTATAGAAGGAAGTGGAATTTAACTGAAAACAGCAGACTTAAAAACAATAGAAGAATAATTTTTAAGAATGTGTAAGTCTTTCATACAGATAAGAGATTAGGCTATTATTTAGTCTGGCAACTCCTGGCCTTTTACCCAGTAACTCAAAAGGGAATAAGTTGACAGAAATAGCTGGAATGACTAATAAATTCTTAAATGTAACTTGTCACCAGAAGTGTCTACCAAACTTTGTAGGCATCATTATTTATAAATCATTATTAGTGTATTCCAATGGTACCTGGTGCATTGGACTGGTACATTTGGAATAAAGAGTTCCATCTATCTTTTTTATGTGTATATGATCAGTGTTACCTCTAATTATTATTATTGCTTAGAACTAATCTGAAGTCCTGGTCTAGGTTGGTTTCCTTGGAATTCTAACTTGTGCAGCTTTGCCTATCAGAAATATATATATATATATACACATATATATATATATAAATAAGTGAGAAACTGAATGACTGACAAAGCCAATTATAATGTACAGCTTGTATCCCTTTTGTATATGTTACTAGCACAATATTAATTGACCTTGTAGTCAGAATTAAGGAATGGGGCACTGTCTTTTTTTCTTTCCCCCTTGATATCTAAATTCAGATTTCCATATTCTTTTTCTGTTTTATCAGAGAATAGAACTGGGGGCAGTGAGTAATAACAGAAGAGAGGCAGGTTTTATATTTGACGTATAGAAAAATTTGTTAGCAATTAGAACTGTCAAAAAGTGGCCTGGACTGCCTCAGAAGGTTGCAAATTTGCTTTTGATAAAGGTCTTTAGGCAGAGTCTGGGTAACTAGTTTTCAAGGATGATATAGAGGGAATTCATTTTCAGATATAACCTGAACAATGTGACTTCTTAGGTACTTTCCAACTCTGAGATTCTGTGCCTCTTTTTTAGATCCTACTGTGTTGCCATATGGGCATTTATTATTTGCATCTATACTACATCTTCCAAAGAAGTTTAACAGGAAGGATATGGTTCCATTAAGGATGGCTATATGTAATGAAGATACTTACTGTTAAGGAATATTTTATAACAAAAAGGGATTGGTGGAGGCAGCTAGGTGGCTCAGTGGATTGAGAGCCAAACCTAGAGACAGGAGGTCCTAGGTTCCAATCTGGCCTCAGACACTTCCTAGCTGTGTAACCCTGGTCAAGTCACTTAACCCCCATTCCCTAGCCCTTGTTGCTCTTCTGCTTTGGAACCAGTACACAGTATTGATTCTAAGATGGATGATAAGGGTTAAAAAAGATTGTGTTCAATTATAAAGGATGAGAAATGAGGCTTTCAGGACCATTTTATAGTACATGATATCACCACTCCTATTCCTTCTTGGGTATAGAAGTACCTAGAGTGAGGTCAGGTTCTGCCACCACATCCAAGGGGAGCTTTTCCATTGGCACTTGCCAAAAAGAAGGGAGATGAGAAAGGGAATGTTTGCTTAGAATGCCAGCACCCTTAGACCATTCTCTGTGCATGTCTGTGCTCTTAAGTATAATTTGTATCCTTTTCCATAAACCACATGGAGATGAGAGCTTTCCAAGGTTTTCTCAGGACTTCCCATTCACACAGTTGGTATTCGCTTTTCATTCAACTCTCACCTGTGGCTCCAAGAAACTGTAACATGCACAGCAGCTATACCCTAGTAAAGCCATCTTGAAAAGTGAACTAAATCAGGTTGAGGATAACCAATAAGCCTCAACCTTGTTGGTTAATTAAGAGGATGTCTACCCCAAGCATGTGAAGACTTCCCTTAGTGGAATGGACCTATGAGAATAATTTTTTCCAATGGCTATGAATGTGACCAAACCAGACACTGTGGAGTACTTAGAACTTGGTCAGACATCAAAGACGCCAATACATTCCCTGTATCCTGGGCCATTGCAAGTCATCTTGACTTCTGTCTTGCTAGTAGACATCAATAGTTCTGGAAGACAGAGTAAGAGTGATGACTTTGTGCAACTCTGCCTCACTTAAATCCAACTCAAGAACATCAAGACACTCTTAGTAATATCAATGGTCCTCTTCATGACGAAGGATGGACAAGAATCCTGTATGAAAGGAACCATGAAGTTTGGTCACATATTTCATGAGACACTCAGGAAACAAAGACATAAAATAAGATCTCTAAACTGTATTTTCCAAAAATCCTTCAGGTCATGAAATGGAAACAATAAAAGAGACTTATCTAGTATATACATTGCAAAGATGACCATCATAATACAGATGATCTCAAAGAAAGGTATATGCACACATATGTATAGCTTTAATGAGAAGTTATACCAGATCTAGGTCATAGATTGTACAATTTTAGAGTCAGACAAGACGTTAGAATTTATCTTGTCTCTAGGAGGCATTGTATGTATATCCCTTACTTTTAGTATCTGTCATATTTGAAAGTTTAGGAGCTGAGAGTCCCACCTTAATTGACAGGTGAAGACTGTTGGACCTCAGAATGTTCCCAGAAGCCATGAGGCCAGGGGAGAAAGCAGTTGGCCAAGGGGGTATAAATATTCTGGCAGCCCCTGACAAGAGGGTCTTTCCTTTCTTTTTGGACCTTGGATCTGTGGACCCTGGTCTATTGGGAACTGAGGCTTGCTTGGCTAAGTCTTGCAAGAACTCCTGCCTGAACCCCACTGACATTAACCAACCTGTATCCAGACCATGAATCCTCTGATTCTTCTGTCCCCTAGATATTTAGGCATCCAAACCATCCTTAGATATCTAGGTATCCTGGGGCCCGGGAGGGATCCGGGAAGTGGGCAGGAGAAGAAGAAGAGGGTGGAAAGGGTGGTTCCTAAAGGCTGTAGTAAGGCATAATATCTGGCAAGAAAAAGAAGCTGAGAGACATCATCCAACAGCTTGCTTGCTCTGTTTTGGCTGTGGCCAGGCTAAGCCAGAGGAGCTTAAGAACAAGCCAGAATCATTAACCAGCCTATAGTCCTGAGGGATTAGTATTGTCAAAGATTAGTGTTAGGGTTTCCTATTCCTCTTCCCATTGGGAAGGGAGCAAACACAGTCAGATAAACGTGTCCAAGGCTAACAGAGCCCAATACCCACTATTGATCAACCCCAGGTGGGACATGAAAGGGATACCCATCCACTGACCTGAAGGATCCTGCCTGGGCACTGTTATAAAAGAGGGAGTTGTTACAACATCCAGTTAGGTGGCAAGACTCAGGTGATCTTGCACTAAACACATATCTAAACTACCACTACTGTCACCAAATTAAGAGTGGTAGTATCCAGTTTACCCTCCTATTTTATAACATATTATGCTTTGGTTTTTCAATTATTAATTGAAATAGTTGAAAATTTTGCACAGAGGAGTTTCTACAGTATTAAATTTGAATCATTTTTTTAAACCCTAATATCTTTTATATATATCCTTCTGTATTAATTTTTTTTTATTTGTTATAGGGCTAGGCAATGGGGGGTTAAGTGACTTGCCCAGGGTCACATAGCTGGGAAGTGTCTGAGGCTGGATTTGAACCTACGACCTCCTGTCTCTAGGCCTGGCTCTCAATCCACTGAGCCATCCAGCTGCCCCCAAATTTGAATCATTTTGAAGACCACCTTATGCTTTGCTTGTTACCAATGGCCAATCCAACAGAAATGTTCATAATCTATTGTGGCAAAGAGAAATAAGAATGATCATGTTTCCTAAGCCCAATTGCCTCCTTTATATGCAGATCAATTTTCTATTAGTTCTTCAGAAGGGTTTAATATTATTGAAAATCCCAATCACTTAGAGGAATAATGAGAAAGTCCATACCTATATATTCAGTTTGAGAACAATATGCTTGCTTTGCTATATAATGTCAAACATCTGGATGGAAACTAAAAAATTAAGTGATTTACCCAGAAATGATCAAGAAATCCATAGAACCATATATCAATATAAAGTGAAAAGAGTGGAGGATTTGGGTTAAGAGGACTTGAATTCACTTCCAAACACCGCTATTTAATATCTTGTTACCTGGAATTAACCACTTAACCTCTCTGGAACTTAGACTCTTCATCTCTAAAATTATAAATTGTACTAAATGACCTTTAAGATCTCCTCTAGCTCTAAATCTAAGATCTTACATTGGCCATCATATGTTGATCGATCATAAACTGTACTGTGTAATAAAGCAAAAAAAGTTAATCTCCTAATGTATATAATGTCTTTATTATAGGTCCAATCTTATACAATGCAAAGTATTTCAACTTAGGAACTTACAATTTAGTTTGAGGAGTATGTAGGTGGTTCAGTGGATTGAAAACCAGGTATATATAGAGAAGAAAGGTGCTGTGTCCATATCTGGTCTCAGATACTTTTTTAGCTGTGTGACCCTGGGCAAGACACTTAATCCCCATTGCCTAGCCCTTACTGCTCTTCTGCTTTGGAATCAATATACATTATTGATTCTAAGATGGAAGGTAAGAGTTTAAAAAAAAAGTTTAGTTTGAAAGACACGCTATAAATGTATTTAAAAAGAACTATTAGAAATGTAATGAAGAAATATATCAATAGCTACCTAATGAGGGGCATGATAATATTTAGGTCATGAATAACACTTTTTCTTTGCTACATGAAGCCTAACTTCTGAATAAAAACTAAAATAATTAAGTTTTGTAACTTAAAAATGAGACACTGGAGCTAGACTGTGTTTAGAAGGATTCCTGGAAAAAGAAGGACCTAAATTGGGCTCCTTAATTGGGTAGAATTTGAAAAGGGGCAGAAAAGAATAAAGGATCTTCCAAGAAAGAGAAGTAAGACAAAGACAAAAGTGGACAGGTAGCAAAACAGGCATGTTTATAGATGATAAATAGACCAGTTGTTTATAATGGAAAGTTCTGTGGGAAACAAGTATGGGAATGTGTACTAGAGAATTTAAACTTTATACTTTAGGCATTGAAAAGCCATTGAATATTAAGGAACAGGGTAATATATTTTATTTTATTTTTTAAACCCTTAACTTCTGTGTATTGGCTCCTAGGCAGAAGAGTGGTAAGGGTAGGCAATGGGGGTCAAGTGACTTGCCCAGGGTCACACAGCTGGGAAATGTCTGAGGCCAGATTTGAACCTAGGACGTCCTGTCTCTAGGCCTGACTCTCAATCCACTGAGCTACCCAACTGCCCCAGGGTAATATATTTTTAAATCAGTCTAGGATCCATATATATATAATAGATGGTATGGAGAAAGAAATTTTAAAAACCTTTTTTTTCAGGGCTTATCCATAAATCCATCAAATGTCATTCATATATGGGATATCTGGGGAACTTCATTACCTAATTTCTCTTCCATTTGGAGTTTTCATTAAACATCCTCCAAGGGGACAGAAAATACTTTAATGAGCATAGATCTTAGTTTGATGCTTCAAACAAAATGTACTTTCTCTATAAATAGTAGGTATTTAATGAATATCTTTGGAACTGAATTGAACTGATAATTCAAGAATCATTTGTAGTATCTGGTACATCCCACAAACTCTCCTAGAGTAGGCCTCTCTGAAAATGGCTACCCTAGGCTAAAGCTTCACCTAAAAATATAGCTCTTGGATCTCCCTCTATTTATTTACCTGTTATAGTCAGTCCAAGGGCACTTTTTAGTTCAAAGAAAAGGCATTTGATGGAATGATACAGTAAGCAAAGTAGTAACAAAACATTTCTATCACAAATATAGAGTGCTATCTCCCCCAAATTTTGTAACTCTGGGTATTAGAACAATAATGAAAGCATTCCTGCAAAATCTGTGTCAATAAAATGCCCAATAACTGCAATCCTTATTAGCTATGATATCTTTGTCATAAATATTACTCTCTGCCTTCTAGTCTTTGATATGTTTGCCTCTCATCTTCCTTCTTTAGTGAGTAGTAAGCTCCTTGAGGACCGGGATTATCTTGTTTGCTTGGATTTGTTCCCCCAGAGTTTAGCAGACTTGGATATCTAAGAACTTAATGCTTTTTCATTCATTCAAATACAAATAATATCTGCTGGAAGAGTGGACATGCATAGGAAACAAAAATGGTGGGACATATATAAAAGAGTATGAGTGACACAGATTACACACATTAAGAAGTGAACACACTTCTTATATGTATGTTGAGAATATATTTGTTGAGAAGTAACTTTTGCAAGTGATGGTGAAATCTCACTAACATTCTGGTGATATCATACTTTCCCCATCAGGCCCTGTCATCATTCTCAACCCCTCAGCTGGAAATCCTAGTTCTCCAACCCTGAGTTCTTCACAAGGATCAGAGAGAGAGAGAGAGACTTTTAGTTAAGTGCCTAGACCTATTTCTTTTTTATCACGATTTTGTTGGTTGATGGACTGATTGATTGACTAAACTTTCCATAAGTGATGGGTTGGAGTGATCTCTATGAATATGTTCACTAGTTTATAGTGAGCATTCATTATTCAACCTAATTTTAATCTCTCAAGTGCATCCAAGCACTATTTACTTTATAATTATCAAACAATTCTAGAGTTCAGGATTCCTTGGTTTTCTAATTATTTTATTATTTCTTCTTTTATTCTCTCATGTTGATTGATGAATGAAGAAAAATATAGAGATTAAATTTAAGTGTAGGGGCCATGGTATTTATCTGTTATTTTCTCGGCTGAATTCCTGACCTTTGACTTACCAATGAGGCTAGTGGGAGACTAAAGGAACTTTGAGGCATAAGCTTAGACATGGAATGACTTTATTTTTTTATTGTAAAAATTAAATAATTCTATATGATCTTAATATACACAACTTATTGATGAAAACCAGGTTAAGCTCTATTGTGTTCTCCTGAGGTTTTTGTAAAACAATCAGTAAACATTGTGATGGTGTATTTTTATTCTCAGCACATCTAAGTCAGTTGTATGACTGTCAACATTTAGTCCATTGCAGAGAATTATCTGCAATACTCTTTCCATCATATATTTTCATCAAGAACACCCTTGATAGTTATATAAACCATTGTTATAAAGATTTTACAGTATAGAAAACTAGGCATATTGGCTGATAGGCAATAGTGTCTCAGGAAGGGTGTGTGTGTTTGTGTGTGTGTTTGCACACATGTATATGAAAGAGAGAAGAAAAAATTATTATTTCAAATTCATGAAGCCAGAGTTCTCATATAAGAAACTGGTACTAAGAAGTGAATGAAGTTGGATTGGTTACTAGGGTCAGAAAAGAAGTCTGGAATTGTTAAGAACATTTTTAAGGAGCAAGAAGATTGAGTGGTAAAGATCAGAAATGGATTCCAAGACAAGGAAGTTAGTACACCAAATAGTAATGCCTATTTGACAGGCTTTGGTGAAGCCTTGAGAAGGTTGCATGCATGAGCCAAGAGAAAATCAGGTAAAACGGCTTTGATTTCTCCCTAAAGACAAATTTGACTGACAAAAGCAACTGCAAAGCCTCACTTAAAAACTTCCCTGAAAGTACTACCATCCATTCCAGTCTCAAAAAGACTATGTTTATATTCCATCAATCATTAATTGAACGAAATGTTCAGAAGTGAACATTATTAACAAAATAGAAGCAGCAGCTAAGTGGTATGATGGATAGAACACTGAACTTGGGATCAGGAAGCCATGAGTTCAAGTTTCACTTCAGGCACTTACTATATAGTTTTACGACCAAATCACTTAACTTATATCACTCTCTGTTTTTTCATCTATAAAATGGAAACAATGATAGTATTCTTCTTATAGGGGTTGTTGTGAGGATCAAATGAGGTAACATATATAAAGCACTTTGCTAACCTTTAAACCCTATACAAATGCTAATTTATCATCATGACAGCATCTTATATTCAGAACTAAAAGGGTCCTTGGATGTCACTTAGTTCTGTTTCTTTTTTTTAAACCCTTAACTTCTGTGTATTGACTCATAGGTGGAAGAGTGGTAAGGGTGGGCAATGGGGGTCAAGTGACTTGCCCAGGGTCACACAGCTGGGAAGTGTCTGAGGCTGGATTTGAACCTAGGACCTCCCGTATCTAGGCCTGACTCTCAATCTACTGAGCTACCCAGCTGCCCCCACTTAGTTTTGTTTCTAAATGTAAGGGTGAGAAAACTGAATTCTGGAGAGAATAAGTGATCTCCTATCTCTAGATCTCAAGATTGGTAAATAAGTGGCAGAGATGAGATTTTGATATGAGGTTTTTAACTCCAAAGTCAGCTTTCCATCTATGTATTGAGGCAGATTTGTATTCCATTTATGCATCCCATATATGTATTGAGGTAACCAATGTGTATATTCATACATGCATGCATTTTGTCAATATTTGCATCACACACATATGTACTAAATGGCCACTGAGAGAGGAAAATGCATATATGTGTGCAAACATATATGTTCACACATTTTACACAATATACATATATATGTATATACACATTGTGTGTGGAATTCAAGAGAAGATACATGGTATAGTAAGTCAGTGTTTAGTCTAAGCCCTGGAGAAAGTGAGACCTGTGTTCAAATCCTACCTCTGACAAATGTCAAATCCAGGGGCAAAATCAAAAAAGTTTTGATCATAATAGAACTATTAGGGAGAGCAAACATAAAATAGAAAATGTAGCATAATAAATCTAATCACCTGAATAATGCTTCAATCTGTCAGTGGTGATATGGATTATAATAACAAAACACAGGCCATTAGCTTGGAATAGATATGAGCTATTATATTGTTGTGTAGCCCCTAGTAGTGAGAGTGGACACCAGTAAAATCAAAGTCATAGCCTAGAAACAGCCAGACATGTAGCATACACCTCACATGAGAACTTAACCCCTTCTCTTCCCAAAAACTGTATGTTCTTCTAAGAAATTTCTGATGCAGGAATTCTGTGAGAAGCTGGGTCACACATTGACATGTTGAATTATCACCTATAGAAAACTCTGTTCAAAGCCACCTAGGTAATTTAAATCCATTGTTTCCATACTGTTAATCATTGACTTCCATTGTGAGTGACCCAATCCCTCTCCCTGATGCAACCCTCTATAAATATCTACCTGAAATCAATAAACTTTGTCACTGATCAGCAAGAAGCCTGTGAGTCTGTCTGTGAGTCTGTCTGTGACCCTCCTGATCCTAGGATTCCTCTTATTCTGTTTCATGACTCACAAATAACTTGTCAAGCTGGTCTTAATATTGTTGTAAAGCAGGTAATATATAGTACTGATTTTGTTTGTTTGTTTGTTTGTTAACAGATTACAGAACTACTCATTAAAAAGTATTCAAAACTGGTTACTGTGTAGGTAAAAAAAACAACAAAAATGTTGTTGAATTCAAAGTAATATTGAGTATTTGAATTTGAGCAACTTTATATATGTATGACCTCACTTTCAAGAATAATGCTGTTGAGGGGGCAGCTGGGTAGCTCAGTGGATTGAGAGCCAGGCCTAGAGACGGGAGGTCCTAGGTTCAAATCTGGCCTCAGACACTTCCCAGCTGTGTGACCCTGGGCAAGTCACTTGACCCCCATTGCCTACCCTTACCACTCTTCTGCCTTGGAGCCAATACACAGTATTGACTCCACGACGGAAGGTAAGGGTTTATAAAAAAAAATAAAATTAAAAAAAAAAAAAAAAAAGAATAATGCTGTTGAATTCTATTGTTAATTTTTAGGGTTGGACTATTTTTTGTTGGATGATATTCTACCTCTAAATAGTAAAAGAAATGAACTGAAAAGTAAAGAAAATCATAATCCAATTCAGATGGATATGTAAATTCAAGAGAACCCGACTTCTAATGTGAAGTATACTACTGCCATATGACCTTGGAAAGTAATTAAAATTTGCCCTAGACAATTAGATTGTATAGTAGATGACCTTCCAAGGTTTAAATTCAGGAAGACTTGAATTCAAGTCCTGCCTGAGACATTTACTAGTTATATAATCCTATACAAATCCCTTTACCTCTGTCTACCTTCTTTTCCTCAGGTGGAAAATGGGTTCGATTATAGCATCTACATCCCAGAATTGTTGTAAAGATGGAATAAGATAATATTTATAAATGCTACAAATTATATTAATATTATTAAATTTTTTAGTTTTGGCTTCCTCACTGATAAAATATAATTGCCAAAATAAAATTGTCATATGGTATAAATGACATCAGACTTCCTTTCATCTCTTGATACAATGAATTCTTCCAAAACAGAAGCTGATACAACCAATTTCAGACTGTAGGAAAAAACTTTTTAATATGAAGAATATCTTTTTTATCACTATTTTCTATACAGGGTTTCAAACTAAAGAAGAAACTTTAATAAAGGCAATTTTAAGATCACTATGTTTCATTTTACCAAAATACAGAGCTTAAATTTAATAGCCTATATCTTCATCCCTGAGGACATAGATAATTTGAAAAATTGCAGATGGTGTATATCCATTTCTGCTTTTCATTTTCCCACAGATACATTGTTATTGGAGGATTTTAATAGTATTTTTGAAATATATGTTTCCATTCTTTGACTTCTTCATCACTAAGATGTTTACTCAAAAAGTTAACATGGATTTAATGGAGCCTTTTAGCACTTTAAGGACAAAATCTAATAAATGAGCATATTATGTTAGATGATCTTTGTTCCATTGACATGTGATTTCCTAGAATTGCATCTTTACCAAACAAAGATAAACATGAAGATTATTTTTCAGACGCAGGTCAGATAACTTACCGTTCTCCTGATAGCCTTTGAGGTAAGGCTTGGAATCATTTTTATTTGTAGAACACGAAGGAGGGACATTGTTCTGCAATTATCTGCCTTCCCAAGTTTTAGCTACATTTTGGTTCAAACCCCTTCTACATTTTCAGGAAAATACATTTACAAGAAAGAAAAATGTTGCATTGTACTGCTTACCAGTCTATAGTGCTCATGAATACCTCCCACTGTGTCAAATGACTCACACATCTGTCAGGTGGGTTACATTATAGCCCACAGAAAGTCTTGAGTACATGTTGTGTGCCAGGCAGAAATTGCTTTGTCTCTTAGTGTTGATCATGCTGATGGATGAGTTCAGGATCTTAATGAGTAAGCATCAAAATCTATTTGTCCTTTGCCAAATTCATCCCACCTTAGGAGGCACAAAGCTGAGGCACTTGGAAGCAGCCTTATCAACCAGGAAAGGCCAGTCCTGACTCATGCAAATGCATGTATTTTGTAAGCTTTCCTGGTGAGATACTTTTCCACCCCCTTGCAATTCTTCCTTTTTAAGCATCATTTAACAGACTAATTTCCGTTTACTCAAAACAAATTAATTCCAAACAATTTGCAAGGGCTACAACACTTCTGAAGGGTTTTATTTACTTTTAGCTTTACAGTTTTCAAAGCATAAAGTCTACAATCAATGTGTTTGCAGCCATATTATCCAATGAATTTCATTTTAAGCTACGTAACGTGATATATTCAGATGAAACTGGTTTGGGAAGCTGTTAGAACCTTCTTCACCCTAGATAACACATTGTTAATACAGGATGATAAATAGCTTTCTTTTTCATCATCCTATATACTCATAATATAGTAGAAAATGTTGGTTTATCATATTGCTTTGGACAGAACAATATTCAGTGAGGAACAAAATGGGAACAATGCAATTGGGTGGTAGTACAGAGATTGGAAGCAAGTGAAGCATTTCAAGTATATGGAAATACAAGAGCTTAACCCAGAATTTGCAAAATAATTATTTAAAAAAGGCCATTATAAGATAGACTCTTTTCTTCCTGGTCTTCTTCCCATCAGCAACCATACCTAGTTTATTTAAGTCAGTATTTCTTCTTTTGCCTTGACCTGCTGTCTCCACATTCCTTTGAAATAACAACCTCTCACTAGCCTTTTTGTGTCTCAAGGTATTGATAGCTCTCACTTGTTAATACCTGGCATTTACATAGTGCTTTATATATACTAACTCATTCAAACCTCAAAATAACCCTGTGGGGCAAGTGCTCTTATTTTTCCCTTTTTTAGAGATAAGGAAACTGAGGCAAAAAGACATGAAGCAACTTGCCCAGAGTCACAAAAAGAGTATGTGTCAAAGGCAAGTTTTAAACTGGTCTTGGCTCCAAGTTTATCATTCTATCTACTGTGCTACCCAACTAATAAGTTAAAAACATGTTTCTTTCAAATTATAACTGATGTGTAACAAAAGTCTCCCATCCCATGGTTAGGTTAGAAGAAAGTTGTAATCCTACGTGCAGTATAAAGTAATATAAGGGAGTTTCACTATATTTAAATTTTCAATCCTCTTTAAGTTGCATATTGTTTCTAAAACCTGATAAAATTTGATAAGAATCTCATAATGTGCATGAACTCATAGAAACACAATATTGCCCTTGAAGAAATGGAGTAGAATGACCAGAAATAGTGGAAAATGTTGAAGCATCAAATAGAAATCAGAAGCTTGTCTATGATCTGATTTGAAATGTTTTAATAAGGTCAGTTTGGCCCACAGGAAATATACTACTTGTAAGAAGCATCTCTTCTTGATGATAGCTGGTATTTTCATTCAATTCTAGGTAAATAGTCTCCTATTTATTCCAAATTACTTTACCTCAGTGGAACCACAGTATCCTCAACTTTAAAACTGACAGATGGACTGGAGAGAAAGTTGGCTTAAGTACCCTTTTAGCTCCAAATCCTATGATTTTAGTTAGACCTTACAATTCAGATAACTCAGTAAAATTTCTACTGAATGGTGTCAGATCTCAAAGGCATAATTAAGAATTTCCACAATAGTATCTCATGTTTTGAGGTTGATGACTTCCCAGTATACTAAGGACCACAGGCTTAGAGTGCAAAGGAATATTTTGAAATCTAATCCAATTTTCTCACTTTATAAAAAAAGGAATGTGAGGTTCACCATAGTCATGTAATTTGCCCAAAGCCACACACATATTAAATGGCAAAATCAGAATGTGAATTCAGGTTCTATATGCTAAGTCTGGAGCTCTTTCCCCTACAATATGCTGATTGCCCATTTTACTTTTTTTATTTCAAGATACAAAACTATAACTTTCTTTTTTTTTTTTTTTTTTTAAACCCTTACCTTCCGTCTTGGAGTCAATACTGTGTATTGGCTCCAAGGCAGAAGAGTGGTAAGGGTAGGCAATGGGGGTCAAGTGACTTGCCCAGGGTCACACAGCTGGGAAGTGTCTGAGGCCAGATTTGAACCTAGGACCTCCCGTCTCTAGGCCTGGCTCTCAATCCACTGAGCTACCCAGCTGCCCCCTCTATAACTTTCTTTTTGAAGGGAAATATGACCAAAAGGAGAACTTTGTCATAATGAATAAGATTTACATCTCAAAATAAGTTAAGCTTCTTTGAAAAAAAAATGAATTTTCTGCTATAATGGTTCACTATTGACTATTTGCATAGGCTATTCTAACATTCTACCTGACTTCCTCTCTCTTATTTTTTCAATATATCAACTTTCTATGCACATTTCCTTCTACAAATAATCTTTACAATTGTCAGTTACTTCTCTATGATCCATTCCACCTTCTTATATGACTTCAAATTCTTCACATTTACTCTATCCCTAGCCATCATTCTTGGAAACTAGCATTCATGTTAATGGCCAATCAGACTCTTGACTTCATATTTCATTAAATTTTATTGATCTCCAAAGTGCCAAACACCTGTGACCTATGACCACTCATTAGTTCTGCAATCTTGAATTAGCCCCTACTATCCATTTTATCCACTTCTATGCACTGCCCAGGATAAACTCTGGCTTGTGGAGACCTAACCCTCTAAAAACTCATGCTGTCTAATTTTAAGTGAAGCCCTTGCTACTACTTGAATTTAAAAAAAATTGTCTTAAGTCCTATAATAGACCTCACAATAAGTATTCCAAATCTTTTGCCTCAAATCTCTGATAATCATATCTATTTCTCTAAACAGAAAATCTCATTATCTAATGATGAAATTATGCAATTTTCAATTTCTCTTAAAATGTTTAATGTCATTTGAATGCAATGAAATATTTTAAAGTAAATTCACATTATAATTTTCCTCATATCATTCCCATTCCATTTGACCTCTTCTTGGTTGACTCTTATTTCTGAATTTACCTCATTATTATACCTCTTTGTTAACTCTGTACTGTCTCCTTCAAAAAGATACAGATCTCCCCTATTTTGAAAAGTTTGGCAACTCTGTTAACTCTTTAGCTCCTATTTCTTCCCTGTTGTTCACTAACAAATTTACTATCCACATGATCTACATCCACTGGCTCCATAAATTCATTACTAATTCCATTTAGTACCCTATAAATTGACTTATTTCTATGTCAGCAACTCCAGAATCTGATTCTGTATTCACCTTCTCATCTAAGCTCTCTCTGATTACATGTCCATCTACTTATATGGCATTTCCTTTTGGATTTGTACCAAAGACATCTGAAACACATAAAAAATTTTTCTTTAAAAAAAATCTTCCCTTTAAAATTTAATGAGTCAATAAATACCGCCTCTCTTGAGAATTCTTTAAATAGATTTGTGATTGGACAAGAGTTTTGATTAGATAATCCCAATGATTAGTTTTAAATAAAAATTATATTCACCCTATAAACTACAAATTTGTTACTGAGGAGAGAGTTTTCTCTGTGCATTTTCATTCATGCAGTTCATTCTAGATCAAGGAAGATATTATAGAAAGATTTGGACCTCACTTGGACCTTTAAGGATAGACAGAATCTCAAGCATCACCTTATGCCAAGAATAGTCAACTGTTCTTTATCTAGTCTCCCATATTCTGTCCTATACATGGAAACCAGGTTAATCATACCTAAACATCACTTTCATTAGTCCCTTCTGATGGAGTTACATTGTTTCCAGAAAAAGATGTCAGCACCATGGCCAGTGGCACTCTAAGTAGAAAGTAGTCAGCAGTTTCAACTCTATTGTGCTACCATTTTGACCACATTCAAGTACTACACTACTGAGGATAACAAAGAAAAAAGAACTTTTATCAGTGCAAGATGATTTAGTTAGGCTATCCAAAATTTGAGCCTTTGGGTAGTTTAGAATGTTCACAGAAAGGAAGACTCTAGGATATGAGAAAGTCTCTGCTACATTGTCTAGGCACATCCATGACATGAATGTGTTGTGTGCTTATGTACTTTTTTACCAAAATAATGCATAACATTCATATAACACTTTAAGATTCATGAAACACTCGACATGGATCATATCATTTGATCCTCACAACATTCTGAACGAGTAGGTGTTATTATAACCCCATTTTATAGATAAGGAAACAGACTAAAAAAAGATTAAATACTTCACCCAGGGGTGTCTGGAAATAGAATTTGAACTCAGGTCTTCCTGACTCCAAGTTAAATATTTCATCTACTATGTCACCTAGGAGAGTCCAGGAAAGAGTAGGTTAGTTAATGTATGACAATGTTGAGTATCTTCCCCAAATAGCAAAGAGTCATAGTCAAGTTGTCCTGGTGATAAAAAATTCAGAGACAGCTTTGACAGAATTTCTGGTACGTTGTTCTTTTTGAAACTCTACAACATTACTCCAAGACTATGATTAGGGGAGACAGACAATTCTTAAAACACTGAAAACTGCCTTCCCTCCTATCTCTTCAGAGTGATAGGTTGTGATGATTCGGTGAATTATGGTACCATTCAGAAACTACAGGTTGTGACTCCTAGAAAGATGTCTTAGTCTACTGACATCAATTCATAACCTTGAGTTCTATAATCTATAATAGCTCCTTATCTATTTGAGTTTATTATGTAGCTTCTTAATGTCTATGCCTTAGATTACTGGTCTTTCTCTTCAAGTCTCAAAATGTTTTAATAATATAGTCATGATTTGATATAAGTACGTTTTCTGATAGGGAACTTAGGCAGGCCCTACCAAAAATGGGCAGTTTCTTTGTAGGGATCTCAGCATTTTTAAGTAGGATAAAATTTCTGGACATTTAAATATATCCAAGTGATATTCTGAATGTAGGAATTACCATTCTTAGATAAGTGGAGAGGAATCCATGATTAACTTATATTACTCAGTTCCATTACCTGAGATTCATAACATGTTGACAGGAGGCAATAACAATGCAACTCTTAAAAAAAGCATCAAGCATCTTTCAAAAAAGATGATTTAGATTATAAACATTTATTACAACATTCTTTCTCAAAATTCAATATTCTTTGCTGATATGAACATGCAACTAAATGAATATTTAGAGGACAGGAAGAGGAAACAACTTTGGGGCCAGAAATGAAGTATTGAGCCAATCTGGGTGTCAGGAGAGTCCTGAGTTCATACCACTAAGAATACGGTTTCAAGAGGAGTAGCAATACAAGACTTTCCACAATACTAGTCTACAACATACTGCCTCTATATTCTTGTCCTGTCATTTTCAGTGCTTCCAATGTAGGTGTTATTAGAGGGAGAACTTTAGGAAGTCAGAGAAACTCTAAAACTCATCAGAAAGAAAGTATTCAGTGATCTTAGACTCCCAAGGTATAGCCATATTAGGCTTTCTGAGGCCAGTGATGTCATTGTCAAAGTGAAGGGTCATTTTTACCTGGAGAAATCTGTAAGTAGTTCATAGCTAGAGAGGAAAGATATTTTACAGAGAAAGAAACTTCAGGTTTTTGTCAAAGATTTCCTTGATGATTATTCTTATAAATGTTTACTTGAGTCAGAGATTTGGGAAGATGAAGCAGTTCAAAGAATTACATCATCATAAATTTAGGACTATAGAAACATAGAGGATTGTTTATTATGAAATATTCATTTATTAAAAGAGGAAACTAATATTTACAAATGTAAAGTGACTTGTCCAAGATCAGGCACAAATATTGATTCATTTTGGGCTCCCAAGAAACAATATTACCTACAGTTTAGTATTGAAGTATGATGTACCTCTCTTTGGCAGGGGTTCATCTGTCAGGAAATCATTCCACTTAATTTATAGGTAGAAGAATATAGAAGAAATTAGGCCAAGTAATTCTGAAGATATCAAGCATGATCCTCACAGGAATAACCTTTGGATTATAACAGCTGATAGAACACAAATTCTGATTTTTGGTTAGATTTCAGGTCATTTCAGCTTTCCTAAACCTGATCCACAGGTACAAGAATTCAATGCTTGCCAAGACTTTACTGCAAGAGCTGGAACTTGGAGTCAAGATATTCTGGGTGAAATTGCCAAATAAAAACCTTGATGCTATGATGTTGACTGCTTACAATACTTTACTTTCCAAAGAGAGGAAAAAGAATTTTTAAAATTAACTCAAAGCCTTTGTATTAGGAGGGAAGTTCAAAAAAAGAAAAGTTTAGAAACTGATAATCAGTCTTTGCTAGAATCACCTTGAGAGTACAAATAGCACAAATAATAAACTTGGAGCAATTCTTTGTGCTAATCAGTCCTATAAGAAAAGAGTAAGAAGGAAGAGTCACAGAGCAAGCTTGCTGTGCAGGGGAATATTGAAGTATATGCTGCAGCATCTTAGTTATATAGAAAAACCAACTCTAAAAAAGGTAGCTAATCAAAATGTGGCACCTACAGAGATATTGGCAACCAGGCCACATGACCAACTGGAAGAAGAATGATCATGCAGTGCCTACCTGAGCTAATTCCCTCTAGTACACATAAGGAGGCTAAAACATGCTCTCTCTAATGAAGTGGAAAAGAGTAAAAGTTATCTTAGAAGAGCAAATAATGTAAATCCTTCCATCAGAAAGTAGTTGAACACAAAGTTACTATTTATAAGATTATAGAGTTATAGATTTAGATCAGGTAAAGATATTAAAATATTATTGAAACCAACCCTCTAGGAGCAGAGAAATGACATTTCATCGGTGTTACACTGTTTTATGGTTCTATATAGGGGCAGTATTAATGAAAATATTTAAGGAACAAGAACAACTATTAGGTGCATGAGTAAATTATACTAAGTGATTGACTTTTGTGCCATTTAGAGGTCTGGATTGTTCAAAGAGCAATAAGGAGCCCAGATGAGTCTATGATCATGGAAAGGACACCAGTGAATTGTCTTGATTTCCCAAGGAAATATTTGTCTGATATGTCTGTGTTTACATATAACTACTCCAGTGTTCTAACTGGTAAGAAAGTAGATGGGGGTAGACTTCATGTCTACATAGCCCAGGTGCTGGGTGTCTTGTAACATGATTTAGTGCATGATATATGTGATAAGGGCTGAGTCTATGATGGAATTTCTCAGAAATTCAGCCTTGGTGACATTTCTGCATTATAGTCAACTAGGTTGTGCAATAGATTAATCACAGGTCCTGGACTCAGGATGACTTGAGTTCAAATTTGGTATTAAAAATTACTAGCTGTGTGACCCTGCCACCATTTTCTGATCTGTAAAATAGAGACAATAGCAACTAACTACCTCTCAGGATTACTGAGAATATTAAATGAGATACTATTTATAAAGAACTGTGCAAACCTTAAAACTCTAGATAAATGTTACTTATTAATACTGTTGTTGTTGTCATAGTTGTTCAGATTACAAAGTTATACAATGTACAACAGATCAACAATCATTCCATTTCCATTGCATTAAAGCTGAACTTCTTTCCTTGACCTTTTAGCCATTCCTCCAGTTTCTAGTCACTCCATACTTATTCAACTTTATTTCTCACTATTATCTAAGATGAGTCTTCTACCTTCCTTAGACCAGCTCATTTGCCATCCTCCATGTATGCAGAACTCATAAATACCTCTTTAATTTATTCATATGTTTCCCTCCATCTGAAATATCAGTATCTCTTTCTTCCTACCTATCCAATCCTATTATTTGAGGCTTAGCTTGAGTCCTATGTTCATCTTTTATTTGACTACTCTGGCCCATGCTGATCTTACTTTTTATCAAGTTATTCTCCCAAGTTTAAATGAAGTAAATCTCTCATCATTTTTACTGATCAGTTTATAAACATTACAGTCAGCCTTACTACAGAAGCAATTCCTCAATTTTATGGTCTGGGAACAACATAAATTGCTGATGCTAATTATACCCCTTTACTCTTCTCCCTAAGGTACAGTAATCCTCTCAATTGCAATTTTTATGTGATGTGTATCATGTTTGGTCAATAATACTCTAATATCACCTTAGCTTCTATTGAAACATTTTATAATATCAAATTAGTATGTTTTAAATAGGAACCCAACACATTTATTGCCTATATTAAAATGAAGATTTTTGTCTGCATTGCAATGCATCTTTATTATTTCCTCCTTATCAAAATATTTTTGTCTTCAAATTTTCCTTATCTTGGCAAATTTACTTAATATCTGGAAAGGTAATGCAGCTTAGCTCTGAAATAAAAAAGGTAGGGGATATGGCCTTTGAGCCAGCAGAAGACAATGGCATTTCTCTTCACATTGAAGATGGATATATATGTGTGTGTGTGTGTGTGTGTGTGTGTGTGTGTGTGTGTGTGTGTGTTGTAAAAGTGAAAATTGGGAAATGCCATCTTTAAGTATATATATATATATATATGTATGTATGTATGTATTTTCTGGACACGGGGAAATTATCAAACTACATTTCCCGTGGTCCAACAGGTTTCCGGTTCCAGTTCTTTGGGCGTGGGGAGGCCTATGTCTCGACGTAGAGAAGAGTTTAAATCTCCTGGGTTAGGAGGGAGTGGTCTCTTGGCCAGCAGACTCGGGAGGAGACATGAGACAATAATGGCGAGGGCAGCGGTTTTGAATTCTTACAAGCGTGTGGTCTAATAACTTTATCTATCAGCATGGCTTTAATTAAATTACTAATTTATAGTATTATAGCAGCCTTTATCATTTTTTATACTTACAGTGTGTGTGTATGTGTGTGTGTGTGTGTATCCTCTACTCTAAAATTCTTTAAAATAGCATTTTATTTTACCCCAGTTATATGTAAAAACAATCTTAAGTTCCAAATTCTCTCCTCCCTCTCTTCCACTTTAACTTCCTTTTCTCCTCCCTGTGATGGTAAATAATCTTTTTTTTTAAACCCTTACCTTCCATCTTGGAGTCAGTACTGTGTATTGGCTCCAAGGCAGAAGAGTGGTAAGGGTAGGCAATGGGGGTCAAGTGACTTGCCCAGGGTCACACGCCTGGGAAGTGTCTGAGGCCAGATTTGAACCTAGGACCTCCCATCTCTAGGCCTGGCTCTCAATCCACTGAGCTACCCAGCTGCCCCCGATGGCAGATAATCTTATATTGATTATAGAAAAAATTTCACAAGGAATTTATTTAGTTTTCATTAGAAAGATCCATCAATTTTAAAACACGCGACATCAAGCACAGTTGAATTTCAGCATGAAGCAAGTGGCATAGAAGTTCTCAAAGAAGGATCCCTTCTTTTGTGTACAGCATGGAGCTGATCAAGTGGAACTTCCTACTAAAACTCAGGTTTCTTAACAATGACCTTAGAACCAGATCTTTTAATTTCTTATTTTGTTGTTGTTCAGCTGTTTTGGTACTGTCCAAATCTTTGTGATTCCCATTTTGGATTTTATTGGTAAAGATACTTGAATGTTTCTCCTCCCACTTATTTTACTGACAAAGACACTGAGGCAAACAGGATTAAATGACTTGCCCAAGATCGCACAACTAATAAATGTCTGAGACCAGATTTGAAATCAGGTTATTCTGACTCCAGACCTGGCATTGTATCTTCTGTGCCATCTAGCTACCCAGTTTCTTTATTGCAATTTTAAAACAATATTTTAAAAAAGGAGGTAATCAAATGATCAATTTGTTACACACACACAGACACACACACACACACACACAACAAAACAAAGTATTTTTGGTGAATTCAAACAGGATTTTATAAGTAACACTTTAATAAACAAAATGCTTTAATAATTTAAATAATATGATAATTTAACAAAATGTATTTTAACAATAAATATATCAATAAAATATTTAAATATCTTTCATGTGTAAGTCATCTTTTTAACCTTTATTTTTATAATCATATAATGCATTAGCATGGTGATAAGTATACATCATCTAAAATGCATAAACATATACATTTCCTTCACTCTCAAATTAATAATATTTTCCCCAAAATTATATGTGAAAATGAATTTAATGTTCTTTTTAAAAATCGAGTTCCAAACAAAAACAATGCAACCAAAGTCAAGAGAAACAACATAAAAAATCATTATAAAAAAAATTCTGACAGAGGTCTAATTACTCAAATATACAAGGAGCTAAATCAATTGTATAAAAAATCAAGCCAGTCCCCAATTGATAAATGGGCAAAGGACATGAATAGGCAATTTTCAGATAAAGAAATTAAAAATATCAATAAGCACATGAGAAAGTGTTCTAAATCTCTAATAATTTGAGAAATGCAAATCAAAATAACTCTGAGCTACCACCTCACACCTAGCAGATTGGCTAAAATGACAGCAGAGAAGAGTAATGAATGCTGGAGGGGATGTGGCAAAATTGGGACATTAATACACTGCTGGTGTAGTTGTGAACTGATCCAACCATTCTGGATGGCAATTTGGAATTATGCCCAAAGAACTCTAAAAGATTGACTACCCTTTGATCCAACCATTCCATTGCTGGGTTTGTACCCCAAAGAGATCATAGGGAAAAAGACTTGTACAAAAATATTTATAGCCACGCTCTTTGTGGTGACAAAAAACTGGAAAACGAGGATATGCCCTTCAATTGGGGAATGGCTGAACAAATTGTGGTATATGCTGGTGATGGAATACTATTGTGCTCAAAGGAATAATAAACTGGAGGAATTCCATGTGAACTGGAAAGACTTCCAGGAACTGATGCAGAGTGAAAAGAGCAGAGCCAGAAGAACATTGTATACAGAGACTGATACACTGTGGTAAAATCAAATGTAACAGACTTCTGTACTAGCAGCAATACAATGATCCAGGACAATTCTGAGGGACCTAAGGAAAAGAATGCTCTCCACATTCAGAGGAAGAACTATAGGAGTGGAAACACAAAAGAAAAACAACTGCTTGAAAACATGGGTTAACATGGACATGATTGGGGATGTAGATTTGAAATGACCACACCAATGCAACTATCAATAATATGGAAATAGATCTTGATCCATGACACAAGTTAAAAGCAGTGGAAATGCGCATCGCCTATGGAGGGGCGTATTAGGGGGTGAAGGGGAAAGTAAGAATATGAATCATGTAACCATGGAATTTTTTTCTAAAAAATAAAATTTTTAATGCAAAAAAAAAAATTCTCTCTCTCCCTTCCATCCTCCCTCCCCTCCCCACTCCCAGAGATGGTAAGCAACCTATTGAAGACTTTTGAGCAGGGAATAGCTTGCTAAAAGTGGTATTCTCGGAATTCACTCCAACAAACATTGACCAAATGTCAACTGTAAACAAAGAATTTGCTAGATGTTAGAGATAGAAAGATGAAATATATTTCTACTAGCCTGAAGAAGTGTATAATCTAATAGAGAGCCTAGTCCTTTGAAAACAAAGTGTATGCAATAAGTTAGAATGCAAGGATGACAAAAGAAAAAAATGCTATGAAAAGGTGAAAAGGACATACTGCTACAAAAAAACATTTATAGAAGCTTATTTTATGGTGGCAAAAAAAAAAACTGGAAATGGAAGGAATGTCCATACTGACCAAGTTGTGATTCATGATTGTAATGGCATACAACTGTGTCATAAGAAATGATGAACAGAACAATCACAAAAATACCTGGAAAGACTTATATGAAGTGATGCAAAGTAAAGTAATGCCAGGAGAAATGAACGTAGTAACAGCAATAATGTATGAAAATCAACTGTTCATGACTTAACTATTATCAGCAATGCAAAGATCCAAGATAACTCTAAGAGTCTCATGATGAAAAAGGCTATGCACTGCCATATAAGGAACTGATGGGATCTGAATGCAGATTGAAGTTTATCATTTTTCATTTTATTTTCTTCATGAGTTTTTTTTTCTTATATAAGCAATATGTGTCTTCTTTCGCCCTATGATGGACATGGAAATCTGCATTGTGTGATAGCAAATGGAAAAGCTATATCATATTATCTGCTCTCTTGGGGAGGGGGACAGGAGAGAACATGGATTGCAAAATGTCACAAAACAGTTACTAAAATTAGATCTACATGTAATTAAGGAAAACTATAATTTAAAAAATCTATGAGAAAAAATTGAAGGGGAAGAGAGAAAGAGAGATGAACATCTAGATCAGTGATTCCTAAAGTGGGTGCTACAGCCCCCTGGCGGGTGCTGCATCAATCCAGGAGAGTGCATTTATCTTTCCTATTAATTGCTATTAAAATTTAAAAAAATTAATTTCCAGGGGGCAGCTGGGTATCTCAGTGGATTGAGAACCAGGCCTAGAGACGGGAGGTCCTAGGTTCAAATCTGACCTCGGACACTTCCCAGCTGTGTGTCCCTGGGCAAGTCACTTGACCCCCATTGCCTACCCTTACCACTCTTCTGTCTTGGAGCCAATTGGCTCCAAGACAGAAGGTAAGGGTTTTTTTTAAAAAAAATTAATTTCATGGGGGCTAAGTAATATTTTTTCTGGAAAGGGGGCGGTAGGCCAAAATAGTTTGGGAACCACTGATCTAGATGGACAGAGAGAAAGAGATTCAGGAAGAGAGATTAAGAAAGACTTTTTGGAGGAGGTGGTACCGAAACTGTACCTGGTTGTTGTTTGCAGGATAAATTAGAGAGGAAAAAATTAGAACTAGGGAAACAAGGTAGAAGGCTATTATAGCAATATGCCAGGCATGAAGCAACAACTAGGATGGTATAGCAAGGAGAATCTAAAGAAATAAATGGATGGGAGAGAAGCTCCAAAGAGAGACTTTAAATAGCTATGACAATAGTAATCATTTAAAGCAGGGGTCGGCAACATATGGCTCTTGAGCCATATCTGGCTCTTTTGAAGGCCAGATATGACTCTTTCTGCAGGAGCCATAAAGTCAATTTTTTTTTCAGGCACTTTTACAGGAGCGCACACTGTGAGCACTGTACGGTTCTCACGAAATTACATTTTAAAAAATGTGGTGTTTATGGCTCTCACGGCCAAAAACGTTGCTGACCCCTGATTTAAAGGTTTGTTTTCCAAAACACTTAGATAGCAGAGGATTGATATTCCTAAATATGGTCAAAACAGCATTAAAATCATGATATATGAAGCAGCACAATTTCCTCCTGCTTTTCATTCAGTCATCATTCTGGAGCATACCTCTGTGCATCAGAGACCTCTTCAGTAGTTTGGTTAAATTCCAATTCTACTGAAACTTCATATTGGATGAAATTAATATCAATTTCAACTCACAAGTTCTTCCTCGCAATAACCTGCTTCTGATCTGTGATTATTTTTCTTCAGTTAATCTAGTTGTCAACTAAAGATATCTTTGTAACAGTGACTACTCTGGCCTCCCACTGCCTGAGGGCCAGGTGTGCTGCATTTCATCTCTTCCCAAGGGTTCTCTGGAAGGGGTATGTGACATGTCTAGCATCTTCCATTGACTTAAGCTGACATCTAGTGTGTTCCCTCATTTTTAAGGATCCCTAACTTTCCATCCACTTAACCACTTAAGTCAGATGAGCTTTTATCATAGAATATTTATTTCAAAGGTAAAAAAAAACATACAAACATCCCCCCAACACCAAGGAGCATAATCCCCTCCTCTTGATTTGAGGGGTGGGGAGAAGGATTTGTTTCAAAGCTTTAGCTCAGTTCCAGTACAGCATTAGTCCCACCAAGATCCAAGTCAAAAACGTTGCTGGCCATGAGTTCCAGAACTCTGACTTTTTAGGGCTTCCTAGCTGGGTAGGCAACAACTTCTAGTCTGGTATCTGGAGCTTTAAGACATTGGAGAGACTAAAATCATGATAAAGGAAAGAACTATTTCCACAAGGTCAGGAAAGAAGGTCAGAAGGAATGTAACCAATGACAGTAGGACTTGAATTTACATTGGAAATAAATATCCATCTTCTGTGATCAAAGAGAAGGTGAAAAAGAGCAGGTGATGATGCTAAGAATTTTTAAATAATGGAGAAGATTAGATTATATCAGGTGGCCTTTAGTCTCTGAATAGCAGGAATCTGTCACCTGCTATAAATGTGGAAATATGAGGATTGGGTATTTTGGAGATGTCTTATCTTAAGCATAATCCTTACATTATGACAGAACCATGAACCTTTAGGACAGGGTCAGTATAGTAGTCAATTAGGTACATCTACTCCACTCATCTATATTACATGAGCTAGATGAGGGCTATTAAAGATGGGATCCTGAGCTAAAGAAGTAGCATAGTTCAATAAATAACTAGACCTCAAGAGAATAAGGCCTGACTTCATATCCACCTTTTTCACTTACTAACAGAATAACTATGGTCAAATAATTTAACCTTTCAGAGCATGTTTCCTCACCTCTAAGATGGGAATAATTCCTAAATCACAGAGCTGTCATTCAGTTCAAGGGAAATAATGCATATAAAGTGTTTCCCACCTATAAAGTACTGTATAAGGATTGGCAATGATTGAAGAAAGAGATAAGGTGATGAATAGAGTACTAGATGGCACAGGAGATGGAGGGCTGGATCTGAAGTCAGAAGGACTTAGTTTCCTGAGTTCAAATCTGACCTCAGGCACTAGCTTTGTGACGGTACACAAATCACTTGACTCTGTTTGCCTTAGTTTCCTCATCTTTAAAATGAGCTGGAGAAGGAAAGGTCAAATCATCCCAGTATCTTTGCCAAGAAAACCCCAAATGGGATCAAGAAGAGTGAGACATAATTGAAAGAACTGAACTAAAAAGGAGTCCAATACAATAATGGTTTGAATATTTTCAAGTCTGCAAAGTTATTTACATATATTATTTCATTTGGACCTCATCACTATGCCATAAGATAGTCACTAAAGGTGTTATTATTGTCATACTAAGCTAAGAACATTGTGACTAAGGTTAAATGACTTGTTCTATGTCACATAGCTAGGAAGAGTCAGAATTCAAAGCGAAATTCAAACCAAGGTCTCAGACTGACTCCAAATTCAACTCTTAGTCTGCTATTCCACATGGTCTGTAATGAAAATAAAATATTTTCCTCAAGCCAGCCCTCCATAATATCTACACAAGCTTCCCAGTTCTACTTATATGCTCTATGATCCTGTGACAATGCCCTCCTTGCTATTCTTTGGACAACGTATTTTCTTCTGGCTCTGGGAATTTTCTCCTGGTTTTTATCCATAATTAGAATGCTTTGTGGCTATCTAGTCACTTTAAGTTCTGTCCTCTTCTTCTTGATTCCTTTTGGGTTTTTCTTGGCAGTGGTTTGCCATATCCTTCTCCAGCTCATTTTACAGATAAGGAAACCAGGACAAACAGGATTGAGTGACTCGCCCAGGGTCACATAGCTAGTAAGTGCCCAAGGACAGATTTGAACTCAGGAAGATGTCTTTCTGACTCCAAGGTCAACATTCTATTCACTATGCCACTTAGCTGCCCAACTAGAGCCTTGTCCCTCCTCATCTGTGCCTCCTGTCTCCCTCAACTTCCTTCAAGTCTCACTTAAAGTTTCATTGTCTTCAAGAAACCTTTGCCAGTCTTCCTTCTCTTTCTTGATTATTGCTAATTCATCATGTATAGATTCTGTTTGTAAATACTTGTTTGCACATTGTATCTCCAATTAATCTCTGTGATCTCTTTGAGAGTCCAACTATTTTTTTTTTTGCATTTCTTTGTAACTAAATGGTTAGCATATGGTTGTTGTTCAATCATGTCCAACTTTTCATGACTCCAGCTGAAGTTTTCTTGGAAAAGATACTGAAATGGTTTGCTATTTCCTGCTCCAGCTATAAAATGAGCTGGATTTTGTGACTTTCCCAGAGTCACACAACTAGTAAGTGTCTGAAGCCAGATTTGAATTTAGGAAGATGAATCTCTCTGACTTCAGGTCTTACCTGTCTGTCTGAGTCACCTAGAAGCGCCAGTGCTTCATATGGGAAAGAGTAGATAGTTAATAAGTGTTTGTTGACTTGATCTACTTACAAAATACGTTCTTTTTTTCATAATGGCAACACACCACTGTTCCCCAGAGATCAGCCATACAGGTTTCCCTTCCTCTTGTCCTCTTGACTATTGCTCTTCAGTAAACTATACAATTCTCTTGCCTCCTTGCTATTTAGGGAAAAATCTCTGCCCTTCGAAACCTAATTCATACCATCAGCTTTCTCCTGAATTTTTCTTAAATGCTTCTGTATTTTCACTTTGCCCATTCTGTCCCCCTATCAGGGGCCATTGCTTACAAGGATCATAATCATACAGAGTATAAAACATTTGCATTAACTTCAGATCTTTAGTAGCACAAAGCCTGGCAAAATAACATTAAAAAATTAAGTGGAGAGATGTTGCAAAGAACATGAGAAGGAAGGTTGGATAGAGCAACACAACTGAAGAAACTAGAAATAGAGACATAGAAAGGGCCAGAACCAGAGACAAAGGAATAGCTCCTACTCAAAACACAAGAAGACATGGGTGAAAATCTCTCCTCTGACCTTTACAGCTTGTTACCATGGACAAGTTGTGTAATCCTTTTTAGCCTCGGGTAGCTGTAAGCATTATGCACATTCTTTGTGATACATGGAATATGAGTAGTTTTATTTTTACATCTAACTACTTTTAAGTTGAGGTACATATTTCTACTAAATAAAGTTTTATTCTTCATCATCTCCTGAAGAGTAGGAGTGAGCTTAGAGGGAGGTATGCCCTCAAAAAGTCATGCAATTCACATAGGAAATTGTTCGTTTTCAAATACTATCATTTTAATCAGACAGCAAATGTTTAGATTGGCATCATAAAGAAGAATTCTGATACTTTTGCACTCTGTGTCCCACTGAGAGTCTTCTTCTCAAATGGGTCAGAATGACACCAACATCTGGTTTCCCGACTCAGCATTACTCCACTGAGTTCCTGATGCTTCCTCTCCTCATATTCTGAAGCTCTCTTGTCAGTTAGCCAACTCTCATCTCTAAGCTTCCTCCTCAGACTAGTCCCTCAGCTCACCCCAACAATGTTTGTGTATTAATGAGATGGAAATTTAGGCCAAATAATGATCTCCTGGTACATGAAGAACATCAGAGAGAATCAGAAAACCTTTCTAACCTGTGAAAAATTCTGGGCATAACAAAAGGAGGGAAGAGATAATTAATATTTGATAGAAATCCTTACAAAAATGAATTTTATGTCCTTTTTAAAACCTTTTAAAAATTTTGTTTTTGGGCTGAGCTCCAATGACATTGTTTGTGATACCACCTAATCCAGTGATGGGCAAACTTTTTAAAGAGGGGGCCAAAGGAAAGGAAATGTTCATCTGTCAGTTTGTTTCTAAGGCAACTTTTTCGAAGTTTCATTGTATTGTATCCTACTCATTGTATTCGTCAGATTAGGAATAATGTCTTGGGGCAGGATAGAACATTTTAGGGGGCAGCAACTGGCCCTCAGGCAGTAGTTTGCCCATCACTGACCTAATCGCTCAGGCAGAAGGGGTAAAACAAAACCATTCATTCTGATATGAATTATATTTCATCTCTGACATATTAAAATGAATTGTTTTGTTGTGTAATTATAAGGAGCAAGTTTGGCCCTGAAGAAAAGAAAATTGGAAGGATCTCCTCTTTCCCCACCTTCTTTGTAGAGATAGAGGATTACAGGTGTTGAATATTGTATATATTTTCAAATTGATTTCATATGTTGATTAGTTGTGGAGTTAGAAAGGTCTGAGTTCAAGTCCTGCCTGAGAATCATACGACTGTCAACATCAGTTTCCTCATCTATAAAATGGGCATAAAAATGGTACCTCCTTTGCAGGGTATTATAAGGATTAAATTTCATGTTTGTAAACTGTTTCACAAGTCTTCTGTAGTTATATAAATGTTCATGATTACTATTAGTTATTTATAGAATATTTATTATACAAATATAAACACATATAATTTATATTCATATATACACCCACATGTACATATACCTAGCTTTCATGTTTGAAGATGATACCACTGATAGGGAATGATGCTATATATGAGAATATGTCTAAAAAGAACAGTAGGAGGCAAACTATTCCTTCCGCTGTCAGCAAATTTAGATTTGCCTTGAAATTCTTTAGCCTCTAGTCCTAAAAATCTCATATTGTGCCACCATTGGCAATCTCTCCCTTTCATGTTCACAGTAAGGTCCAGACCGTTGTTGAAGAATAAGCATCTGCCTGTTGTATTTGTTGTTATGTTGTTCAATCATTTCAGTTGTGTTCAACTCTTCATGACTCCATGTAAAGTTTTCTTGGCAAAGACACTGGAGTGGTTTGTCATTTCCTTATCCAGCTCATTTCACATATGAAGAAACTGAGGCAAATTGGGTTGGTTAAGTGACTTGGTCAGGATCACACAGCTAGTATCTAAGACCAGATTTGAATTCAGGAAGACTCCTCTTCCTGACTCTTGGACTTTCACTTTATCCACTGAACCACCTAGATGCCTGACTGTTATACTCTACACTGCATTTCTTTGGACACTAGAATTTCACAGAAGTCATTGTCTTACTTAATGGCTTCCAGTACATAGGAAATATTTCTTCAACCAATCCTACTTGTGTGCTTGAAGTTTTGTGATCCTAACATAATTACTGGAGTAGAAAGGCAAATCTTGTTACCTCTTTAGAACTGAAAAGAGCCTCAGAGGCCATAGGGCCCATGGCTGTCATCTACTTTCTTTTTTTTTTATTATTAATTATTTTATTTTTAGAAAAATTTTCCATGGATACATGATTCATGTTTTTATTTTCCCCTTTACCCCCTCAAACTCTCCCCCATAGCTAACGCACATTTCCACTGGTTTTAACATGTGTCATCAATCAAGATTTATTTACATATTATTGATAGTTGCATTGGTGTGGTCCTTTCTGCCATCTACTTTTACTAAAGTCTCTTTTGACAGACTTGCTCTAAAATTAGAATTAACTCCGATATATTAGAGACCTAACAATAGAACAAAAGCTTGGCCACAGAAGTGGAGTCTCTCTTTAGAATAGACTTGGTAGTTCTTTGCACTTTAAGAGGACTAAAATGATATCACTAAGGGATGTCTATTGACTTGCACATAAATTGAATTTAAGTGAGGCAGAATTGCACAAAGTCATCAGCTTTGCTTTTTCTTCCACAGTCATTGAAGTCCTGTGGCAGAACAAAAGTCAAGGTGACTAGTGATGGCCTGGAATGCAGTGGGTTGCCTTCTTCAAAGTCTACACAAGTTCTAAGTATTCCATAAAGCCTGCTTTAGCTGCTTTCTTAGCCTCTGGGACAAATTGCTCTCATCTGCCCCTTCTGCCAGGCTTCACATACCTATAGTAGACTCCTTTTCTTACTTACAGGTTTGAAGCCAATTGGTTACTCTCAACCTATGTTAGCCTCCTGACAAGATGGTTTACTGGGATGTAGCCACTGCACATGCTACAGCTTCTTGGAGCCACAGGTGGGAGATGGGTGGTAGGTGGACCTCAAAGAAGGAAAATAGCCCTGAAAAGATCTCAGCAAGCTCTCACATCAGAGTTACTAGTCTTCTCTGAGCGCCCCCTCGGGGCACCCTGGGTGTGTTACCTAAGGACCGCAGTGGTAACTCTGGTCATCCCCACAGAACTAGAAACTAAATGTTCATAAAGCACTTCATGAAATTTTTTGCATATGAGCCTCACTATAACCCTGGAAGATTCAGTCTTGGAGGTATTATTATCCTCATTTTGCAGATGAAGAAACTAAGAAACAAAGTAGTTAAATGAAGTGGCGATAGCTGTAGCTGGCAAGTAACAGAGGTTTGATTTTTGACTCAGATCTTCTCCATTCTAATCACTACATCACAATTGTCACAATCACAGTGTCCAATGCTACATGAATATCCAATGGATATCACTGAATGATTGTTAGTGCCCCTGGGTAACTACAGCTATGCAAAGATCACTCTTAATACATGATCCCTGGATAGTTCACTGTGCTTGAAATAAGGAGTCCAGGTTTAATACTACAAATTATGTGACTCAGCAAGTCATTAAACCCTTCTGGGTTTATTTTCCTCATCTGTAAAATGGAAACTTGGGACTATGTAATTGAACAAGTCTCTTTCAGCTCTAATATGCTGTGGCACAAACTCATAAAGTATATTTATGGTAAATTTTGTCCTCGTAGCCATAGAGACAAAGATGTGAATACCACATTGTAGAATTTCAGCTGGATCTGGACCCATTAAAACTAAATAGAGGGGGCAGTTGGGTAGCTCAGTGGATTGAGAGTCAGGCCCAGAGACCGGAGGTCCTAGGTTCAAATCTGGCCTTAGACACTTCCCAACTGTATGACCCTGGACAAGTCCCTTGACCCCCATTGCCCATCCTTACCACTCTTCTACCTAGGAGTCAATACAGAGAAGTTAAGTTAAAAAAAAACTAAATAGAGAAAAAAATAAATGAACAAATAAATAAATAATGACTAGAGAGAGAAATAAATAAATGAATGGATGGATGACTAGATACATAACTATTGTAAACCATTGGCTTAAGCACTAGAATCACAATAGATGTAGGTTCAAATCCTGCCTCAGAATTCTATTGGTTTTATGATATTGGACAAACAATTTAAGTTTTCCCAATCTCAATCTCCTCACCTGAAAAATGGAAATATTAAAAAGCCCTACCTCTCAAAATGTTGTGACAATCAGTTGAGATAATGTATAAAGGATGTTGAAAACCTCCAAGTGCTACATTTATTGAGCTATTTGCATTAAAAGCAATTGGATTTGCAGTCAGAGGACTTGTGTTCAAATCTTGACTTGGCTATTTACTAGCTTTGTGATTTTGGGAAGATCACTGAAATTTTGGTTAACCTTGGTTTTCTCAGCTGCAGCTTATAAAAAGTAATTTCTTGCACTACTTATTTCACACTGGATTGCCAGAAGAATGCAATCAGGTAGTATCTACAAAATACTATTTATATGTCAGCTTTTAGTGAGGATAAAGATATTTTAAACTATGAGCTATGGGCCCCTTATTTAAACAGTTCCATGCCCTAAGTCTTTTTTTTTCAGGCTTACTTCTTGGCCTAGTGCTCAGTTGGCTTGATCATAGAACCCTCTTTGTCATTCTTATTTCTGGGACGGATCGAGTTAAATATTTCCCCATAGTTTTAATCTGAGCTCCTGATTCATAGATTTTGGTATAGGAATTCAAGCACAGAAGAATTAAGCTGAATTCAAAACAAAAAAGCATGTATAAGCAAGATGAGACTACAGCACCTAATTTTTCAAAGCTAAGTGCATTGTCAAGTGTGCTAAATTAAGTGCTGGGAAATCACCTGGAGAAATCTACTGTGAAAGCATCCCCTGTGTTCCACAGAAAGTGGGTAGCTCCTCCTGTCTGCAGGTTTGTAATGTATGCTCTAATAAAAATGTATTGTGACTTGAAAATTACTATTCAATTAGTTTCCAAGTTAGGTAGAGAACATTCATAAGTAAGAATGAGGGCTATGATTTGAGAAGTTGCTACTAAAATTACATACTAAAGTTTGGAAAAGGCCATTATTAGAGCAATTGATCCTTTCTTTTCCTTTAATATCTTCTAGATATCTTGTCTTTTTTCATGCATTCAATGATTGATAATGTCACCCATCCATCCTTGAATATAATAAATTGAGATTAATTGAGAGCTTAAATTTCTATAGTAGTAATTTTATCACATGGTGGTACATAAACCATTTAGTAATAATGAATTCTGAATGTACATAACAATAGAATGGAGTCACCCAATAGTCTGAATGCTATGCTTATAACCAGGAAACATAGGAGGACTCAGAGAAAGGGCCAAAGTCCACCAGGAAGGTGTTTTTTTTTTTTTTTTTTATGGATGATTTAGAGAAGGGCAGTGATAAGATTCATCCGTGATAAGATTCATCCAATATAAGACATAGATGGATTGAGGTCTGAATCAATGTAGGCAGTGTCCTCATTAATAAGATCAAAAATTCATTCAAAACAGGAAGAGTATTGGGGGGCCTGGGGTGATGGAGCAAATTAGTATTAATTGAATAAATGTTTGAAAGAAAAAAATGAATCATGAAATGTTATTTTAAAAAGTGGAGAGTAGACCTGTGGTTTTATTGGTATGAACACCTGGATAAGGATTTCTGCTCCCAAGGCAAGCCGGCATCTTCTTTGCACCTTGCAGGCTTAGGGAGCTGCCTAGAACATTGAAAAGTTAAGTTACTTGCTCCAGTCATCTATCTCGGAAGTGATAGAGGCTTAAACAGACCTTCCCTTCTTTGAGACCAATTCTCTATCCACTATACTTCACAATTTCTAAAAATTGAAAATAACAAACAAAAAAAAAGTTCAAAAGGAGGATTAAAAAGACATTTTTGCTACTGATCTATTAACTTTAATATACATTTAAAATAAGCTATATTAAAAGAAATATACTATTTCATATACAATTTTATTCTTTTTTTAATTGAACTGTTCATGTTTGATTATATCGCTTAAAATAATAATAAAACAGGAACAAAATAGCTTATTGCAATGCCCCACTACTAGGTCAAACTGAGTATTCAGTACCTTCTGGAAGCACTGGATCCAAACTTCAGTGAAAGTGATTTCCTTAGTTGTCTTTCTCTTAAACTGAGGTCATTCAGGATAGTTATTATCACAGCATAGTTCAGCTTATTTAACAATGACTTCTTGAGTTTGCCTCATTTCTTTCAGCAGAGAGGTGATAAGCTGTAAGTATGAATGATGTAGACATTGTCAGAAAAGACTAATGAATTGATTGTGTAACTTTTTTGTAATGAAGGAGAGTTATAGAGGTACTGAAGAGTGCATCATTAAGAAGAGGAAAGATTTTTTTAAATCATTGTTATTATTATTATTATCTTGCAGTAAGGTAGCACAGTGGATAGAATTCCAAGCTTGGATTAGGAAGACTTGTCTTACTAAATTCAAATTTGGCCTCAGATACTTACAGTAGATGTGAGACCCTGTGCAAGTCCCTTAACCTTATTTGCCTCATTAGTAAAATGAGCCGGAGAAGAAAATGACAAACCATTCTAATATCTTTGCTAGAAAACACAAGGTAGGGGCAAGAAGAGCTGGATATGACTGAAAACAATTGAACAACAGCAATGAAATATTCTTTTAAAGAATTTTTTCAGTAATAAATTCTCTCTATTCCAGATATTAGAACAGGTAATTAGAACAGTCAATTTTGAAACATGAGTTGTCTGAATTAATATAGTCCTACAAATGTGCAGTGATTTTATATCCATCATATTAAATCTGCTTTTATTTTAGGTTAAAGTAGCAAAAGTGACTTTGAGCTAGTCACTTCACACCTCTCTACCCCTATTTCTCCATCTGTAAAATGAGGGGATTACATACCACGTTTCTAACTCTAACACTAATCTGAGTACATCTGAGATGACTTTCTATATAAATAAATGTTTTAACTATAATTTTTCTTTAAAGGTTTAAAACGCAGCAATTTATAAGGACACAGTGAAGACAAAGGCCTGTAAATTAAAGTTGCTTTAAAAACAGAATCTTTTTATACTTATTTGTTTCAAACAAAAATGAATTCTATATTCTTAGTACTTGAATTAACTGTGATCCTGGGTTGGCCCAGTATTAGACTTGGAGTCTGGAAACCCCAAGTCCAAATCGTGTCACAGACATTTGCTAGCTGTGTGACTCTAGGCAACTCACTTTCAGCCTTAGTTTCTTCATGTGTAGAATGGGGATAAGAGGAATCCTCATAAGAGATTCTCACAGAATTGTTGTGAAGATCAAATGATAGCAAATGTAATGATTTTCAAAGGCTTTCAGTGGCAATAGAAATAGTAGCTACGATTATTATTAGTTTTACAGGGATGTTGCAAAGAAAGTTTCAATAGTCCATATATTTCAAAGGAAACTTTTAGAAAGAATAAAACTCTATTCTTTTTTTAAACAATCATTTTCAATGACTAATTCAAATAATTATTGAGAGAAATTCAAATAATTGCATTTGGATTCAATTTGCAAACACATTTCAAATTATATTATTGGATGATAAATCTCCTAACAAGCTATCCCTTTGTGGAACTTCTTGCCATAACTAGAAATTCCACAATGACTCAATAGTACGATGATTTCCCAAACTAATCTGGAAAGAAAACTATAACAATAATTTTCACATTTATATGACAGTAAAGATTAAAAAGTCAATTGGATTTACAAACTCATTTTATCTTCAACAACCCTGTAATAATGTGGAAGAGCATTATCTCTTTTATAGGTGAGCAAACTGAGGCTTACAAAAAATAAATGACTTAACCAAGGGAAAAAATAAGAGGCATATAAAAGTTATAGAGGCTGCCTTAGGTATTTGTGAGCTCTCCACTAGAGGTCTTCAAATAAAGGTTGCATGGCTACTTGATAGTATATTTTAATTTTAGAGGAGATATTTGGTGACTTGTGGATAGACTGATGTGCCTTGAGGATCTCATGTTCCAGATTCTTTGATTATATGAAATAATTGAAGTAACTAGCAAGAGTTAGAACTGAGGCTTAAAAACAAATTCCAACCACAACCCCTCTGCCCTGACTAAACCATATTCCATTGATTTGGATATTCTGTCACCATCTGAAACATTCAAAGCAAGCCCACAAAGAAAAAAGAAATCAGCTGACATCAATTAGATAGTTACTATTATTAAAAACTTGATAATAATTTGAATGAGGAAGAAACTGAGATGCTGATTCAAAGGTGTACAGGAAGAAGATGCCTCTTTCCCCCCCATCATTTAAATAGTCCTAGACTTTTCATTTATCTCTCCAAGTATCTAGCACAGAAGTTGCTTTATAAATATCTATTGAATTAATGAATTATGAATAAATAGCATTCCCTATATCATAGGGACTGATCCTAAACATTAGAGTGGGAATTTTTGTCTTTAGTTTAGGCTTAATTTTAGCTGGAGCTCAGTTATTTATTCCAAGGAGCTCCCTGGTTTTGAAAGCTTTCTCTTTGGAGAGTCACCAGTAGCTTTGCATTTGATCACATGAATCACCTCCAATTTAGTATCAAAGGCATGTTTAATAATAACTTCAGGCTTTATGCATCCACACAGAAACTTTCTGGCAGTGCTCCCCATCAGTCATAAGCCTGATGATTCATTTCAGTCATGATGAGTAATGCCTATCATTTTGTCAAGGCCATCACTGGATGAATAATCAATGCTGTGCACCCCAGTAAGGTAAGTCACTTGTGTTTAATGAGACTGGTGTTGTCATATCTGCATAAACAGTGAAATTGCAATTATTTTTAGAACTGGGTAGAGAGAGTACTGACTGTACTCTCAGGAACTAATCCCTCTTCTATGAATAGGAACCTAGATCTCTGAGCACATTATGTATGTATATCCATACACACATTAAATTTTGCACTCTAGTAAAGTTCCTCTTTTATAGAACAAGTTGAGGCCAAGATTATGCCACAAAAATAGATTTTCAAGAAAAAGGAAAATTATAAATTTGTCCTAAGTAATTTATTCAGGAAAAATCTTCTTTAAATAATAATAGGATATTAACTATAACAGTAATCCTTTTTCTCATTAATTAATTGTTGCCAAAATTCAATTAAAATGGTACGAGGATAAAAAAGTATCAATCAAGGCCTTGCCAATCATGAGCAAAAGTGGTATTTAATAAAACTGGATTGCCATAAATGTGATATGAGGTAGAATCAAATAGAGAGGCAGAATGACATAGTGGATAGTGAGCTTGCTTCCCAACCATGAAGACCTTGATTCAAGAACTGCCTCTGGAACATACTAGCTATGTGACCCGGCAAGAAACTTAACTTTTCAGTGCCATAGGCAACTTTCGAAGACTTTAAGGGAGTTTCCTTATTCAGGAGTTCTCTATTACTTAGAGATACATTGTCCAGAGAGTCAAGATGTCAAGCATTAGGATTTATTTCCTGTTTCTGATGTCACAAGACAATAACCAGGATTTCATGAAATGTTGACATTTCTAGAAGGGAAGTTTCTCGGAATATTTCAGAAAAGCAAAGTGTGGTAGGTAGAAGAATGAGGCATGTCTAGAAAAGAGATAGCTTTGTTGTATGAGACCCTAGACCTGAGACCTAAACATAAATTCCTCTTGGTTACAAGATAATGAGACAATAAAGAAAACAATGCATTGTATAAAGTGTGCAGTGTGGTTTCAATCTTGAATAGGGTAGTGACCTTGATAGATGGGGGGGATGATGGGAAGAGTGGGCAGAATTTAGTGGAGCAATTTACTGAGCCTTAGTGGCAGCCTCTTAAAATACCATCCTGGATTCTCCTTTGCTCAAAGCCATATATTATACCCCTTTAAATCCTAGTTGTATCTTTATTCTGCCAGTGAGTGAGATTATGCCCTGGGTATCCCATGTCCTATGAATTCTGGTTTGGTCCCTTGTCTTTGCTTCCTCAGGTCTTTGATATCTTAGTTGATTCATATAACCTAGCCTTATGAAGTAAAGAAAATAGATAACTTTTTTCTTTGCTCATTGAATTAAAAGTCTTCTGGGAAACCCCCTTCAAAGAGAAAGCAAAAATCCACTGATTGTGTGTGTGTGCGTGTGCGTGTGTGTGTGTTTGTGTGTCTGTCTGTCTGTCTGTATCAAAGGATATCCCTTAATATGAAGCCACTTTCAAGAAAAAAAAATCTATACTTTCATATTGCTCCATAGTACTCAGGGTACTGCAGTATTTAAACTGAAAATTGGTTGATTATTATATAGTATGTTATATATAGTTATATTGAAATCAACATGGAGAAAATAGGTTTTGGGGAATTAACGTTTCCTTTCCGTCTTTAAGTTGGTGCACGGGGTCTCTCTTCCACTTGGCACTTCCCATGATGGAATGAAGCTCCCTGAGGTCAGAAAAAATGTTTTTAAACTTTTATCTTTGTCTCTTCAGAGCCCAGTTCCCCGTCTGTCATAGAGGAGGTTCGTGACAAATGCTTGCTGATGAATGATTCTGTAGGTTTTAGAATTCATATTCAATGCCTCCAAAGTATGATATTTATAAGGATTTTATTAATATTAAATTAGAGAGCTAGAGAAATGTGGGGAACCTTACCCACTCACCACAACATCCAAGAGCAAGAGAGAGAGAGCAAGAGGCGGAGCAAACCCAAATTAAATACCAACAGCATCACCACTCACATATATGCAAGGCAAAAGGAATTGTGGGTAATACTGAAAGGAAGTTTGGGTATTGTAGTTTCAGGGGTTCAAGATCTTCCAACTTTACAATCCCCAGTACATAGTTGAAGGACTCTTCTTTCTTTCAGGCTAGGCCTTTTGCCTGGCATAATAGTGGTAGCTGCAGCAACCTGTTGGATCTCTAAGAATTTACCAGAAAAGGATTCCTTCAAGAGCTATGCTCAATGAAACCTTTCTCCCCTTTGCAGTTTCTACCATTTGATGCCATACAGATTCATCTTGAATGTTGCAAAACAGGAAAACCTTTGGGCAGGGAAATGTTTTGTTTTGTTGAACTATGACTTATTGACGTTATTAAGCAAACAATTAACAATTATTTGGAACACAAATACAAAAAATAAACCATCCAGGACTTTCAAGGAGCTTATAGTCTAATGGAGGAATGAGGATAGAGGAATGTAAATTTTTTTTAATTTTATTTTTATTATAATGCAAAACACACTTCCATATTGGTTCTTATTGTAGAAGCACATTCATACAAAACCAAAACCCCAATACACTGATATGAAATGTAAAATCATGTAAATACGTGGATGTGAAAGA
Source organism: Gracilinanus agilis (assembly GCF_016433145.1). Classification (NCBI taxonomy): domain Eukaryota; kingdom Metazoa; phylum Chordata; class Mammalia; order Didelphimorphia; family Didelphidae; genus Gracilinanus; species Gracilinanus agilis. The sequence goes on from NC_058131.1 coordinate 515,371,422, forward strand.
TAGTGCAGGAATGTAGGTAAGGGGTAGAGTATATTTCATGGATTAGCTTTAAGAGGAAAAGAGGAGAATTTGAATACAAGCCCTGGGAGAGGATTCTAACAAGGAGAGATGGACAGTGGGAGTTTACTGGAATTAACAGTCATTCCTTGGACTCCTGTTTTGGCTGAGCAGGAAGGAGGTTTTAGTCTTGCAGATTTCTTTGGGAGTCCTAATCTCATGGAGAGATTAGTGATTTCCTTGATGGAGAGTTTGCCTAGGAGTGGACTGCCTTTCCCTGAGATACAGAGACCATCTGCCTGTGATCCATCTGCCAGAAATCCAATTGGCCAAGGTAATCCAAGGGTTGTCAACTGGGACTTTGGGTTATCTATTGAAGCCAACCCCAGACTTTAGGTAAGGGCCCCAAAACACCTGTGAGTGCTTCCTTCCTCTATCTTTTTTGTTAATCCATGTAATTTAGGATAGGTAGAGTCAGATAGCTTTGGGGTTTTAGATAAGAGCAGGGAGCTGTAGGCAGGGCCCAGAGAAGACCAGAAGGTCATCTTTTATGAGATACATAGTAATCGGGTGGAGCCTAGATTTTAATAGTATTAGGATCTTGCCTACTAATTTCCCTTACTCCAACCATCAAATGAACACGTTTTTCTATAGCCTAAGGTTTTTGTGCTTTACTGGTCCTGGGAAGGTTCCTAGGTGGGTGGTTATCATCTTTCATCCATGTAGGAAGGATCCTTATTTCAATAGTATGCTTTGATCCACATCCATCTGACTCAACAGTTCTTTCTTTGGAGGTGGATAACTATCCCTGTCATAAGTCTTTCAAGATTATCAGATATCATTGCATTACTGAGAGTTGCCAAGTTTTCACAGTTGGTCATCATACAATATTGCTGTTACTATGTACAATATTCTCCTGGTTCTGCTTATTTCGTTATGCATCATTTCGCTCAGATTTTTCCAAATTTTTTCTGAAATCATCATGCTTATCATTCCTTATATAACAATAGTATTCCATCACCAACATACATGTACTACAATTTATTCGGCCATTCCCTAACTGTTGGGCAACCTCATAATTTCCAAATCTTTTCCACCACAAAAAGAGCTTCCATATTTTTGTACAAATATGTCCTTTCTCCTTTTTATAGGGACACAAGCCCAGTAGTGGTATCACAAGACAAAAGAGTATGCACAGTTTTATACTCCTTTGGACATAGTTTCAAATTGCCCTCCAGAATGGTTGGATAAGTTCACAACTCTACCAAAAATGCATTAGTGTCCCAATTTTGACACATCCCCTTCAACATTTATCACTTTCCTTTGTCATATTGGCCAGTCAGGTGTGAGATGGTATTTCAGAATCATTTTAATCTGCATTTAATCTGCATTTCTTTAATCAAGAGTGAATTATAATATTTTCCACATGATTATTGATGGCTTTGATTTCTTCATCTGAAAATTGCTTGTTCATATCCTTTGACTATTTGTCAATTGAGGAATGACTTGTATTCTTATAAGCTTACTAATTTGAAGTCAATGAGTAGATAGATATCTTCTTATTTTACAAATGAGGAAACTAAAACTCAGGGATATTATGGGAATTGCTCAAGATCATAAATGTAATATGCATAAAAGTAAGCATTTAAAATCAGTTTTAAAAACCATTATCCCTTATAAATAAAATGGAAAAGAAGAGACAAGACTTCAGTCTATCTCATCTACAAACTCAATGTGGGCAGCAAGGAATAGACAAGAGTAACATTCTAATATATTGGGATCCAGGTATCGAGCTAGGCAGGAAGGGGTAAGTAAAAATTAGAGAACAGATAGAGACATAATGAATATAATAAGTAACTCATAGTCTGGTATAGGTTAAGGAGATTCATGTAATGAATGAGCGAGTTAGGTCAAGGGTCTCCTTCTTTGCTGGTTTTAAACCACCTTCTTAATTGTGGGCAATTAAGTGTTGGTAGGTGCATACTGTTCTCCAAAATGAGGTAAAAGATTGACTTTATAGGAGCAAGTGACCACTGATGTCAGTAATGAAAGGCCAAACCCTAAGTACTCTAAAGTTCCTCAAAGATTCTACTCGGTAAAGCTTAAGAAAGACAAAAACCTAATTCCCTCAAAGCTGAGATTAAAACATTTCCTTGCCCAAGTTGCTTCCAACTAAGAAAAAATCTACATGATCAGGGAGAAAGCAGGGAAGTGTTATGTGCTGCAACCAGTTTTAATTTAGATAATCAACTGTTTCATTACTCAATTGAGTGAAAACAACTCCTTAGGGGAAAGAAGTACCAGACAACAACAACAAAGAAAAAAAGTTAAAGTCGTGATTCTTCAAAAATTTTGCTTCAGGAAAAGGGTAGAATCAGGAGGCAGAAGTACATAAGCAAACACAGACACACACACTTATATACACACACACACACACACACACACACACACACACACACACACACACTTATACACACGCATACAGAGTTTATGATTTCATTCATGCAGGAATCTCCTGCTGTGGAAACTTCCAAAATAGATACCCATCAACAACGTGCCTGTAATTTATAGATTTAGAAAGTTGAATGAAGAACTGAGAGATTGATTGTCTTGCCCACATCCACATATGCAGCATGAGTCAGAGGTAAGATTTGATCCCATTTCTTCCAGACTGTAATACCAACTCTCTACCAGGAAACCTAGGATTTGGTCAGCAAATCTAGTGAGAGGATTTGCGACTCCTCTTTAAGATAACATCAGTTGTTTTTTGTTTGTTTGTTTGTTTGTTTTTTTTTTAATTAAGAAAGTTTAAACAGCAACAAAAAGCCACTGCCTCTTCTGTCTAGTCATATGGCCCATTGCTGTCTCTTTCTTTTCCCAAAATCTGGACTTCTGGCAGGACACAAGTGAGGAAGAAATGTATTTTTACATCCTCTGTTCCAAATAATCAGAAGACAGTAAAGTGCTTATTATAGTTATTGAGTAGCCAAGTATGGCTAACCAGATGGCCTCATAATGTTGGAGTACATGAAAATGGCTAAATCTTTCCCCTTTTACACTGTATCAGGAGAAGGAATAAAAGGTAAAATGACCCTGGAAAGAATCTTGTCTCATCTTGAGAAATTCCAGAATCCTCTTTTGTTAAATAGATGGATAGGAAGAGTACAAAGAGTTTTAGGGTACTGAGACACAAAAGATGTAGGTTTCTATAAAACATAGTTGGAAAAAAAGTACTAGAAAAATACCTTTTAAAAAGGTTGGCATATTATTAGATGAGATTCAGTTTAGGAAAAATGAGTGTTCAGGCAAAGGAGAGGAATGTATACTAGGACTACAATCTTAGTTTCATAAAATTTCCCACTCTAGCCTATAAACTCAAAACAATCATATAAATTTGTGCTGGTTTAGATGGCACATATACTACTTTGGAATGATACAGAAATTAACGTGGCCACTGAACAAGGATGAAATGCAAAGTGTTCCATGTTTTAAAAAGCCATATAAATGCATATTTAAAATTTTAATTTAATATTTAATATTTTATTTAATTTAATTTAAATTTAATTTAAAATATTTAAATACCTTAATATAATTTAACACAAAACATAATTCCATCTCCTATTCTATGATAACATTTTACTATTTGTTTCAAGATCCAGAGTACTCTGGTGTCTTCCTTGTTAAATACATAGCAGTTCAAAAAACAGGTGTGACAATCCATACCAAAAACGAAGTGGAAGAAAACCACACATTGGTGAAATTGTTACATGCAGATAAAGAGTGATGGTTTTCTGAAACTAAGAGACTTTTATGTGAATAGCCCTGAGCTCTTATCTAACACCCTAAAAAGACATTAATATGTGGTGAAAGATATTGACATAATAGTAATTATATTAGATCTAATAGAAGAGGGCCAACTTGTAAAAAAATTTTGAGAGGAATTGTGAAAATTAAGGCTGAAGTCTCAGCCTTCTCAGTAAATAATGATTTTTTTTGGGTTAGTCATTAACTGATCTAAGGTTATGTTTAATTATATGTAAAATAAGATATTTGATTTCTATGATCATTAAAGCTCAATGACAAAAATGTAAAATTTTGTGCTGACCTTGAACAAGTTGCTTAATTTATCCCCATACTCAGTTTCATCACATGTAAAATGAAGTTTTTATGATTCTATAGACCCTAAACTGGATGGCTAAAATGTGTTTGCATGTGAAATAATGAAATAGCAGCACTAAATACTACAATATCAATGTTTTCAATGATATCAAATAGTTCTTGCTGCATAACCCACCTCCTTAATATCAATATTCTCCCAATAATGGAGTAAGGCTGTAAATTATATAATACACCAATTTTGGAGAGGCTAAAATGATAAATAATGCTCAAAGGCATATGGTGAGCAAAAGTTAGCTTCATATGACCAATGCTGATGTACAGATCACAAGTGGAAGAAAAGATAAAACAAGAACTATGTATAAATGGAAAAAGAGGTGGATATATCATGTAACAAGAATGAAAGACACAAGATGGAGGCCTCAAGGGCTGACTAAAATGCTGAAAGAATAATAGACAAGGAGGGCAACTGAGTAGCTCAGTGGATTGAGAGGCAGGCATAGGGATAGGAGGTCCTAGGTTCAAATCTGGACTCAGACACTTCCTAGCTGTGTGACCCTGGGGAAGTCACTTAACTCCAAGTTTTGATTCTAAGATGTAAGGTAAGGGTTAAAAAAAAGAATAATAGACAAGCCATTGGTATAAATATGACAGAATTATTTGACTTTAAAGAGGATATAATATAAAATAGTACAATATAATGTAGCAATAAAATAAATGAAATCTCAGATCCATCAAAATATCTAAATAAAACAAGAAAAATAGTGGATAAAGAATTTATCCTAAGCTTGTCTCTATACTCATTGTGTGATCTTGGATAAATCATTTGACATTTACAGAGGTATAAAACAATGATAATAATATTTTATTTACTTAAAGGCAGAAAGCTAGACTAGATAACTTCATGAGGTTTCTTTCTAACTCCAGAAATATATTATTTATTACTAAGCCCTTAAAAGTCTGTTTTCTTGTGTATGTGGCTTGGGACATTGTAAATGGTGATAGCAAATGCCTATTGAGCATTTTTCTTATTTTTATCCTATCAAAGATTGGGTAAATAATATCATGGAATTCAAAAATTATCTATTTTGATTGCCCTGGATGATGCAAAAGAATTTCCAAAAGGAGCCAATTAAGATTAAGGTTAATAAGGTTTTGTCTTTGGTGCTGATATTGTATCATTTAATTTTATATATGTCAAGTTGTCTTCATATAGCCTTGCTGTATCCCAAATTTCTCTCATGCCTCTTACAGAATTAAGGGAGAGATTCAATTAAGGAATACTATATACCTAAGCTAATTATTTAATTTTTTAAAATAATATTTCATTTCCCCAAATTACATGAAAAAACAATTTTTAATTTTCATTTTTCAAAGTTTTGAGTTTCAAATCATCTCCCTTTTTCTAACTCTCCCCCATTCATTCCCTTTTCCTAAAAGCAAGTAATCTGATATACATTTCACATGTGCAAGCATACGAAAGATCATTCCATTAGTAATTAGTAAAAAAAGAGACCTTAAACAAAAACAAAAAAGAAGTAGAAAGAAAATAAAATATAGTATTTTTCAGGCTATTGGTTATTTCAGAGGGCAGATGACATTTAACATCATGAGTCTCTGTAATTCTATTGGATCATTGCATTGAGGAGAATCAATAGGTCATTCATAGTAGTTTGTCAAAATATATTGCTCTCATTGTGTATGATGTTGTTGTGGTTCTGCTCACTTCACTTTGAAGCATTTCATGTAAGTTTTTCCAGATTTTTTTCAAAATCGTCCTGCTTATCATTCCTCATAGCACATTAGTATTCCATCACAATTATAGATCTCAATTTGTTCAGTCATTCAACAATTTGTGGACAATCTCTCAATGTCCAATACTTTACTACCACAAAAAGAGGTTCAATGAATATGATGTACAAATAGTATCTCTTCCCTTCTAAAAATCTCTTTGGGATACAAAAGCTAATTATTTTCACATGAAAAAAGCAAGGTAATTAGGAAACATAAGATCTAAAATTTACAAAATTATCATGATCAAAAATAAGGGGGAAAAGCACAAAGATTTAAAAATGGATTAATTGAATATTTTGAACTTTAGTATAAATTTTTTTTCTTTCATCATTATTAAGTTTAGCAACACCACAAATATATAACTGTTAGGCACTGGGAAAAAGCCATAGACAAAAAGGCTTGGGGCCCAAATTTCTGAAATTTTTTATGTTACTAATTCTGGAGCAACAGAACTGACAAAAGGACAGAATGAAAGAATTTTCCCACTAAAGAAAACTTTGAAGGCCATAGGAAAGGTCTGTCATAACACAGTGAGAGTGGAATGCAATCCAGCCCAGACCAAGCACTGGCAAGCCAGCAGCTGTTCTTATGAATGACTGAATCAGCAGCAATGGCTTCTATAGCTCTCAGTCCATGAACAGTAAGGGAGTCAGAAAATTGAGTAGAAGGAGATTTCAGGGGACCTTTTGCTATTGCTGGTCACAGGGTGAGAAGGAGCACAAGCATATTAGTGCACAAAGACACAGGAGTGCAGGAACCCTAGTTATACCTCAAAGGTAGAAAAGAGTACTTGTGGTTGCTCACAAACTGGAGAACAGGTCAGGAAAGCAATGACCACACTATTCTTAGATCATACCACTCTGAACAAAATTAAAACTTACAGATCCCCAAGAAGTAGCTTTGAAAACAAATACATGAAAAACTTGAAGCTTCGACATTACTTCTTCCACTGTGGGAGTAGAAATTTAGAGAACTTTAACACAAAATTTAAAGTCAAGAAATTGGCTGGAATAATGAACGAATGCCATAAAAAAGAACCTGATTATAGAAAATTACTCTGGTGACAAGGGAGATAAAAACAATCAGAATACAATGAAATAAAAGCAGCAATATGCAGAGTCTCAAAGAAAAATGTGAAGTGGTTGTATGTCCAAAAAGATATATAGAAAGAGATTTAAAAGGATTTAAAAATTAAATGAAAGAGGTAGAGGAAAAAATGGGAAAACAAGTCAGAGTGATACAAAAAATTTCTTGAAAAAAGAAGTCAATATCTTGGTAAAGAAAGCATAATAATTACTGAAGAAAAAAATCACACCTTAGAAATCAGATTAGGCCAAATGGTAAAAGAGGTATAAAAATCTAGTGAAGAGGACTCCTTAAAAAGAAGAATGGGCAAAATGGAAAAGGAGATACGAAAGTTCACAGAGGCAATTATCTTCTTAAAATTGGAATTGGCAAATAAAAGCTAATGACTCTATGAGACATAAATAAATTATAAAACAAAATCAAAGAAGAAAATATAGAAGAAAATTAAATATCTCATTGAAAAAATAACTGATTTGGAAAATAGATTGAGGAGGGATAACAGGAATTATTGAACTCCCTGAAAATCTTGATATTAAAAAGATCCTAGATATGATATTTCAAGAGACTGTCAAGGAAAATACTCTGATATAACAAAGGGTAGAGTAAAACTTAAAGAGTCTACTGATCACCTCACAAAATGAAAACTCCAAGTTTTATTATAGCCAAATTTTAGAGCTTTGAAGACAAGGAGAAAATATCGCAAGTCATCAGAAAGAAACAATTTAAATATCATGACAATTCAGCCAAGATTACACAAGATTCAATACCTTCCACATAAAAAATGGGAGAACTTGGAACATAATATTCTGGAGCTAGGATTATAATAAAAAATCACCTATCCTACAAAACTGAATATAATCCTTCAGAAGAAAAAAAATGGATATTTAATGAAATAGAAGACTTTTAGACATTCCTGATGAAAAGAGTAGAGTGGAATAGAAAATTTGACCTTCAAATGCAAAGAAACATAAAGAGACAAATAGACAAAAGAAATCATAAGAGATTCAGTAAGGTTAAACTGCTTACATTCCTACCTGGGAAAAGGATACATTTAACTCCCAAGAATTTTTTTATTAGTAGGGTATTTAGAAGGAACATTCCTAGTCAAAGGGCACATATGTGATTTAACTATGATGGAGGGAGAATAAATATCTTAGAAGAGAAAATGTTAAGCCTTCCTTAAGTAACAGAATCTCTGAATACTAGGATAAATCAAACAGAAATAAGTGACTCCATGAGATAGCAAGAATTGTTAAAGCAAAATCAAGAGGCCTCAAATCATCCCTAGCATTTTGCCTTGATTTCTCCTTTAACCTATCCCATTCCAACTTTTAGAAAGGTATTTTGTGAAGAAATCTTACCTCTCATCCCCAATATACAGTAAATTCCTTAAGAATAGGAATTATGTCTTATATTGCCCTATACACTTAGCATAGTGCCTGTATGTACTGTTTACAACATGCTTTTGAAGAGAATTAAAGTATGCTACCATACTTTAACAAAAATGGAATAGCACGTGAAATTATGCTTGTTTTCCAAGCGACTGTTCTTTTTATAATCCATGATATTTTATTTCTGTCTTAGTCTTAAATCTAGCAGAATTGCAACCTCTAAAACTATGTTTGCTTTGTGAATCCATTATTTGGGGAGAGGCAGATGAGGGGATTGAGTTTTTATCTATAATAACTACATCTTATATTTCCACATTCTCAAAGTGCCTAGATAGCATAGGAATTAATGTTACAATACACTCATTTTAAAGAAAAATTATTGTTACATGGCTGAGTGATGCCTGGTACTAGCACTCTTTTCTCTAGCCATGGGAATTAAAAATAACCTCTACCCACAGCATCCAGCTCTCAGTTAGAACCGACCCTGGCTTCATCATCACTGAGCACTCTAACTCAGGTGCATAGAATTATAGAAACTTAGCAGCACAAGTCTGGAGTTTGTGAAGGGATATCGGGAATCATCTAAGTCTAGCCTTGTCACTTTCCTTGTAGAAAGTGGGACTCAGAGAATTTAAGGGATTTATTCAAGGTCACCCAAGTAGTAAGCAGCAGAACCAGGATTTGAATCCAGGTACTCATTTTCCAAGGGGTGCCTTGATGGCTCAGGGGGAGGACTGGACTTGTGAGGTCAGGAAGATCTGAGTTAAAATATGGCCTTAGAAATGTATTAGCTTTGTGACTGTGGGCAAGTCACTTAGCCTCTGTTTGCCTTAATCCTTTAGAGAAGGAAATGGCAAACAAGCTCAGTACCCATTCCAAGAAAATCCCATGCCCAAGGTCATGATGAATCTGACGTGACTCTATAACAACAAGCTTGTTTTCCAAATGCAACGTACTTTTGACTTCTACACTCATATCCTTGCCATGATTAATTAGAATACTCAGTTTCACTAATGTATCACAACAGTTAATATCTGGCTAAATGTATAAACTTAATAAGCACTTGAAAATGTGTAGCAAATAAAACCTTTTCCAGTGTATTCTACTTTGAGTATTTTTAGTTTACAACTCATCTTGAATATAGCAAGAAAGATTGTATGTAGAAGTTCCTGGTAAACTGTCAAATGCTACTCAAATGTAAGGTATTATTGCCTTGTTATTATACTGAGTATCATTGTTAACACTTTATCAGGAAGTTATTTTTCTTTTAAATGTGTGATTTTAAAAGACTTGCCAAGTAACTACATGTGATTATATTACATCACAGGTCAAAATATTTACCAGGGAAATGGATCTCATTTTATAAAGGAGACCAATTTTTAAAAGAGTTTACTCAACTGAAATTCCTACCAAACTTTGCTTGAGCATATATATTCTATTAAGTGAGCTATATGCCTTCTTAGTAAACTATAGCTATTCTCTAGGTTGCAAAAATCTTACTTATCAGTGGCCTCTTGTTAAGTATAAATGCCTATTTGTTCACTGTTTTCAGGTGTCTTCATCTACATTAAGGATACACTGCCTGCATTGCCATTCAGAGAATAGCAAACAGCAACCAACACCTCCTGAACTGGTACCACCACTTAATGAGAAGCCCATGACTCCACTTCCTTTGAGATAAGCATGATTCCATCTGTATGAATATTCCCTTTGTCATTCCGGTTCACAACCTCTCTGCACTTTTTTATCATTTATGAATCTTATTCATTTATATACATAAATCATTCCTTTATCAACCAGACACACCTGGAGGCATCCTCTTAATCCTTTCATACCTCCATTGGGGTTGATGCAGCACTTTGACTCCATATATTTATTGTCTGTCATTCCCAATCCAACTTGGCCTTCTCTTTTTCCTGTAATATATACATATTATATATTATCTATATGCATTTATATATACATATATATGTATATATACTCGATAATTTATTTTGTTGTATTATTCATGCTCTAGTTGTCACTACTCAAGCTGCAATCTACTTGAAACTACCATACATCTTTCCATGAAATATCATATACTTACAACGTACATTTTCCCAAAATAGTGTGGTGTCATGGTTTGTAGTTATATAGCACCACTGGGAGACCATGTGTGGTAAGGCAGTGGGCTTTCCATCATGCAAAGACTTGAACAATTGCCCCAATCCAATATATCCAGATCTCTTCTAACTTCCATCAACAGTGACTTTCCAAAATACATGCATACATATGTATGTGTGAATACATCTATGCATACACATACATATGCACACATGCATATATAAATACAGCTCCTTGAAAGTAAGGACAACATTTTTTCCCCTTTCCTTCCATCCTTGGTGCTTAAGAAATGCTTGTTGACTTACTGACTGCCTGTTAACAGCGAAAATTGGTTGAGAAAGTGTTTCTGAAAGAGTTCGATGTGAGATATGGAGTAATTTGATGGTGCATTTTGCAGTCCAAGTAATATAATATCTATTTCTAATCCATTTTTCTAGTTCTCATAGGTAGACCAATCTCTTTCTAATTGTTGAAGATGCCACTAATGATTTAAAGTGTCCCAAGATTTGCTGAAATAAGTTTAATGTCATTTGTATATAAGAGCATTTCGAGAACCTCATCAGCTATAGGTATCTCTTTTGTTTGGACTCTATTCAAAACATTGTCCATTATATAAACTAGTTGAGAATATGTTTTATACCTCATCTGACTCAGTGGATTATTGAATAAGACTATTAATATAGTCTCATCAATCAGAAAGTCCTAAGTAATTGTAAAGTATTCATGGGATATGCCTTGTGTTAGTAAAATTTTCATTGGGCTGGCTGTTTGCTCCCTCCAAATCCATAAATAAGGCATTATAACAAATTAGCTTCTTATATTCTTTCAATCACTGGAACTATATAGTTAACCATAGGAAATCATCTTTGCAGTTTTGACTGCTTCCTTATGTTTTCTTCAAAGCTATCATGACTACAGCTTAGATCAAAAACGATTTCATAGAGATGAAATAGAAGATCAGAGGCTAATACTTCCTAATGCTTTTTGGTTCCTTTTTCAGGGCTAAGATAGGTGTTTAGAAATTCCTTCTGCTTTGCCATTCTTTTGGAATCTTCTCTGACATGTACTGAAAACTCATCCCATGTTGCCTTGAAAGTTATAACTGGTTAAGCACAGATTTCTTCTGTATGTATTTGCACAGATCCAACTGCTTTTCCTACTGATTTTCTTACATGACATTTCAAATTTCTTATGCAGAATATGGGCTACTCATGTATAAGACTCTTTATCTCTTCTTTCTCCCTTACATATCATTTTCAGTCAGTCTCTATTGTTGTCAAGTAAATAAAGCACTACAAAAACTCTGACAGGTCCATTTGGTTTTCTATCTGTTGTTTTTCTTGTTTAAACTAAAAAATGCTACTAGGATTATCTTAACTGGATACTATGCCTAACTTGTTTTTTATAATTTTGAGAGGAGATGCTTCTCATAATCTTCCATCTTGCATATCCATATCATACTACAAATAAGATTGGACTCTTAACTGACAACATCTTTGGTTTTCATATGTCATGGATTAGACAAAACCATGTGTATCTACTGGTTTAGGTGGTTATTGAGACTTCTTGTTGTGGCCACTATTTTCTATCAATTCTCACTAGACAATCTTTCCTTGAGCAATCTTATTCACTTTTGAAGATTCAAGTGCCATTTATATAGTAGAATTCCAGATCTAAATCTCTAATTCTGAACTCTTCTGAAACTAGAGTACCTTCTCTAGTCACCTAAAAGATATTACATCTGGATATCCCACTACTTCAAACTCAATGTGTTGTAAACTAATTTTGTCACTGTTTCTCCATTGCCTCTCATAGTACTAGGTCCAGTAGACACTTAAATACTTGTGAGATTAAATTAAATTAAATCTGTGCAATGTTAGGTTTGTCTTGTTTCTTTCCTTTCCTTCACATCTTGTAGCCAGTCAGTTAAAATCTGTTAATTCCACCTCTACATTGTTGTTGCATTTGCTTTTTTCCTATTGTAACTACCCTCATTAATACCTGCCTAGAATATTTTAAGAGCTTCCCTATGGATTTTCTTCCTTCATTATCCTCTCATTCAAATCCATTCTTCATACTATAGCCAGATAAACATTCATTATATACACACTTGAGCATTTCTTTCCTCCATTCATAAATCTTCAATGTCTATCCATTGCTTGCTAGGTACATACTCCTCTTCCTGATCTTCAAGGATCTCCACAATCTAACATTACCTTACCTTAGTAACATTATTTTTTAATCTCTTCTACATGTATTCTCTGCTCCAGACAAACTTGACTTTATTCCATCCCCCAAATATTCCCTGTGCTCTCATGGTATAATAAAAACTAACATTTATATTATGCTATGTTCTAGGAGCTAGATCAAGAGTTTTATTATTATTATCTTATTTTCTCCTCACATTAGCTCTGTAAAATAGATTATTACTATGCCCATTGTATAGATGGTAAAATTGAGGCAAACAGGGGTTAATTAACTTAAATAAGAGCAAGTTAACAGTCAGTATATGAGGCTTGTTCAGTATCCCAGGAATGTGTCTCCTACCTACTTCTCCCTATTAAAGTCATATCCTAAAGTCTAACATACATTGCATCTCTTTCATGAATTACTTTAGGTAACACTTTTTCTCATAGCTCTTACATATTTTTATTGCATAATACACATTATAAAATGCCTTATAGCTTTCTGTATTGGTATCTTATGAAATTACTTCCATGACAGAAAAGGAATCCCATCATATCTAAATTTTGTATCCCCCTAAGCAAATAGCAGGGTGCCCCCCACAAAGTAGTGTTTAATAAATATTTGTTCTAGTTTTTAGATTTCTCTAAATGATGGTAATAATGATAATGTCTTACCTTGTATCCACTTTCCATTTTTAACTGTCCAAATTTATCATTATTTGTTAATAGCAGCTTCCCAGAACTGAAGCATTTATTCTGATCTGTTCTCTAATTAGCCAGTGATCCAGTTGCACAGAGATAATAGATTCCAAATTATTGCTATATATGCAACCAGTCTTTTCAAGTGAAAAATTCAATTTTGTGGTGTTTGATGGTTTCCATATTCATTGTCTTCTACCTGATTAATTATCAAGTGATAAATTTTTAGCTGTGGCAATAGCTAAATGGTCAGATGAAGTTTCCTATTTTTTTATCTCAGGCAAATTTTCCCTGTCTATATCTCTGTCTTTCTTTTTGTCTCTGGCGCTTTCTCTCCTATTTCTCTTCTTTCCCCCCTCTATATATGTATACATATATGCACTCCATATACATTATATATATAATATATATGCATGCTGCATCTTCAACACATTTCTGAGACAAAAAGAAAACCTTAATTATGGTTTAAAATAATAAAAGTTTTAGTGATATATTTATATAAAGGAAAATGAATGGTGAGAAATTTGAAATGAAATTAGAAGCCTCTGAAATTGACCACCTAGCTCTTTCAAACATCAGCTTTAAATATAAACTATTTCATTTTTTCATCCAACCTTATTTTTTTCAGTGCTATTATTGATTAGAGGAAGGTAGCTTGGTGTAGTACATAGTGTAAAATGGAGGTGGCAGGGTGGAATTCCTGCAAGATACAGGGTCAAGCCTCAACCCAGAATTCCAGGGGCCCCCTGCCATCTCCATGTTACGATAGTCATCTTCAAAGTCAAGAAGAGTTTGATTTAAGGCTTTATTTTAGAATATACAAGTCGTGTCACCTTGGCAAGTCATTTAATCTGTCAATATTTTAAACACCTCTCTATAACTCTGTGTCGAATACAGGGAACTGACCTATATGGAAAAAAGAGTGCTCTGTACCAATGAAGTCACATCCCTATCCATTCCCCAAAATTATCCTCATATATGCACATTTTGGTCCCCCTTGATAGAATATATAGTATTTGAGGGCATAAAACTTTTAATTTTTATCTTTTTATCTGCATGCCTTAAGTAGTACTATGTATATCACAGTTGCTTAATAAATGTGTGTTAACTGATTGGAATTGGTCATTGTGATTATCTTCTTTAACACACACCAGGATTATAATTAAGATAGATCCTGCTTCTGCCTACTTTTAAAAAAAGAAAGTAATATATGAACTATTGCATTGATAAGTTGCAATTATAATCAATAATAGCGAGTGCACCAACTCTTCTCCCATGTTGGAAATGACATTGGCCAGTCTGCAAAAGAATGGGGAAATGAGTTTCTCTCTTCAAAACTTTGCAAAAATGATCTGAATTACACTATCCAGATAGAAAATCATACGGATAAGGGGGCATATAATGTCCATAGGTTCCTTCCATTTTGTGTATACAGATCTAGTCCTTTTTACTGTGAGCATTACTTGGACAAGGGATCCTTCTTGTGTCCTAAATTGTATGCTCCCAAGGTATTCAAACTCTTCACTGGGGCTTGTTGGATGAGAATCTGTCATAAAATCAAGAGACGCTTTAGGCTATGTCAAGGTCACAGTTTATGAAACCTTGATGTCTAATTTCATTAGAACCATCATTAAACTTTAAATTTTTCTTGAATAGACAGAAGATTTCATCACTAGAAGGATTGCGCACCTAAAACTGTGCAAGGTACTCTAAAGGACAGATTGAGGGCAATATCACTGGGCCCTAGAACTCTGTAATACAAAACCAAGGTCTATTACAAATTATGGAGGAAAATCACTGAGCACCAAAATCTTCTTTAAAAATCTGTCCTCATTTATGCATTTTCCCCAGTGCTTCTTCTTCATTGGTATTATTAATCTGAATGAGGAGTGAAAGGGCAGAATATCCTACAATCAAAATGTGGAAAGGATTGTTCAGTACTTTGGTAAGTGTTCTGATTTCTTTCACCTGGGATTGTTATTTTAATGGAGAGACACCTACAACTGTTGTCTTTTTCCTAGAATGCAGTCAGATTTCACTTCTCTGCTGTCACTGTTTTGTGTTTTTAAAAGCCACATATTGATTTAATTTCCAGGCACTATAGCTTTCCATAGTGGTGGAGCTCTTCATTTCCCCTCCATTTTTTATATTAATACATTTACATCTATAGAAAATTGAACTGTGGCACCAGTAATGATACCTGCCTCTGCATTATCTCAAAAATATACTTGTATAACTGAGCATAAAAAAAAGACACATTCAGATTATTGACACTTAGGCATAAAGAATGCAAGACTGCCATTATTTACGAATGGTTTATTACCTTCTTTTATGAATAGATGTAAAGAAGTTTGTTAATTATATACTGCAAAGGCGGAGAAAGGATTCTTATACCTTTTGAATGCCCCCTTTTCTATATAATTACCTCTAAAGACAAGCATCTTTGCACTACCATAGTTACAATAAATGTATATTCCTGAACAAGTTTCATGAATATAAGCTAAGTACCAAGGCTATTTTTCAAAAAACTTTGATAATCTGAAATATACTTTCTTAGCCAAAGACTTTCAAGAGCACAAAAATTCTTTAGTGTGGACTACTGCAAGGTCACTGAATTATTATAGTCACTGAATTAGACAATAAGCTTTTACTAAGAGATTACCATGTCAGTCACCACTCTCAATGCTGAGGATTTAAAGAAATGCAAATAATCCCTGTCCTAAAGCGGTACGTGTTCTAATGGGGGAGGGGGAGGGAGAAAGACAATATGCAAAAAAACTATGTACACACACAAATATATACAGTAAATGCTATATGTAATATAGCACATAAATGTTCTCTATATTGCAAATATTTTGCACTTAAAGTGTGCGTGTGTACATGCATATGTACTTTTGCACACATGTATATATGCACATCTATGTATACACATCTATGTATTGTATATATTATACGTGTGTGTATACACATATAAAATTAAAGTGATTTCAAAGGGAAGGCATTAGCAGCTGAAGGGGCCAGACAAAGTCTTTTACAGGAAGTGGAACTTGAACCGAGTCTTGTAGAAGTCAGAGAAAGGTAAGGAACAGAGCATTCTAGCTATTATGGTGAGCTATCAGTGCAAAAGGCATAAGGAAAGGGAATGGAGTATCCTCTCTGAGGAACTCAAAGATATGGAGCCAATGGAAGTCACTGATCAGGGAAGTAATATGGCCATTTAGAAAAACTACTTTAGAGATGATCAAATCTATAGACTATGGTGAGATTATCAAGTGAAATAGCAAGAAAAGTTAAAATCAAAGATGACTTAGGGCAGAACCTTGTGGGACACTTGTATTTAAAGGACACAGCATGGTTGAATAACCAACAAAGAAAACTAAGAAGGAATACCTGGTCAGATAGAAGAACCAGGAGAGATGGGCTCCAAAAACCTAGGAAGGAAAGAATATTCAAAAGTAGTTGCCTAGCAATGTCTAAAGCATTGGAGAGTAAAGAAGGATTGATTTTTCAAAAAGGCATTAGATTTAGGAATTAAAAGATCATTACTAATTTTAGAGAACATAGTTTCAGTTGAATGATAATATTAGAAGTGGCATTGCATAGAGTTTGGGAAAGGAATGAGAGAAGTGGGGGTGAAGGCACCACTGTAGATAGTTTTTCAAGGAAGTCAGGGAGGGGAGGAGAAAATTAGGATAATTGTTGCCACAGACAATAGAAGCAAGTAAGGATTTTTAAAGATGTGGGAGATACTGGTATGTTTATAAAGCATGCTGAGGTCTGGCTGGAATTTCTGACTATTAATAAACAAATATTATTCCATTAATTGTTTTAATTATGTTGATTATTTTATTAATAAAAAAAACTGGTGGATAACTGCCAAAGCACACAGATCTTTACTAAATTCTAAAGGAGTAGTTTTTGAGTGAAGATTCAACCTAAGACTGCAAAGTATCAAGGTTAACACCTTAAGTCTCTCCAATAGAGTTGATTCTTTCTATATAACCCAATGTATAATGAAGAAAGAAAGAAAGAAAGGAAGGAAGGAAGGAAGGAAGGAAGGAAGGAAGGAAGGAAGGAAGGAAGGAAGGAAGAAAGAAAGAAAGAAAGAAAGAAAGAAAGAAAGAAAGAAAGAAAGAAAGAAAGAAAGAAAGAAAGAAAGAAAGATATTTCAGCCATTTGGAGTTGAATTTCTATGGAGGAATTATGAGAGGACAGATAAATGAAGCACCCAAGATGAGATGGCATAAAGTTTGCAGAGTAGTATCATAGAAACCCATAGAGAAAAGATAGTATCTAGGAAGAGAGACCGGACAATCATATCAAATGCAGCAGAGTTTAAGAAGAGTGAGACCTGAAGAAAAGAAATCAATTATAGAAAAAATATCCAGACTATTAAGGGAAATAATGAGAAAATAGAAATGATATGAGAATAACATTTCTAGAACTTATTTTCCCTTTTTAGTTTTTCTCTTGCTTGTCTGGTGGGGGAAGAAAAAGTCAAATATCTTCTCTACTATTCAGAGAAGTAGCAATCAGTACTTTCCTCCTTTTTTTCCTTTCAGCTTCTCTTTCTTTTCTGGTCATTGTGGGGAAAAATAATTCTTTCCTTGTGGACAAAGAAAACCTATATGTAACTCTTTCCTATCTTGGAGACCTCTCTAGTCTCATAAGAATATGGGATACCCAAATGAACCCAGGAGTGGTGATCTTATTCTGTTCTATATATATGAATATTTGTATTACTCAATCTCAATGATTACTATGAATAATTATATTTTCAATTTATAGATTTTTAATGATTTACAGTTTTTGACTGTTAGAAATTACTTTGAAGTCTTTATGATTGAATATCTTCATTACATATTTATCCTGAATTATCTCTCAACCAAATATTTTCTGTTTATTCATTAGAATTCAGCCATATAAATGCCCTGTCTGGTCCAAGATAAAATAGCATCATGGAAAGGGAATTTGGAGTCAGAGGACCAGGATTCACACCCCAGATTAGCTACCTGTGTAATCTTGGTCAAATCATTTAGCCAAACTGGACCTCATTTTCCTTAGTTACAAAATGAGTGAGTGAGATTTGAAAACCTCTAATGTCCCTTCTAGAGCTATATCTTTGAGCTGCTAAAGATGCCTATAATGTTTTTCTGGTAAAGGAAATCAGTTGTGTACTCAGATATCCTCCGATATATTTACTCTTCAGGAGAAACAAATTAAGGATATTCATTCTTTCAACAAATATTTGGCAAGCACCTATTATATTCCAGGGACTAGGATAGGCACCAAATAAAGCCTGGATTTTTAAAATATAGATAATACAATGATCTAGATAATATAGATGTATACTATTATAATATATATAGAATATTATATGTAGATGGTCATGGAAATGCAAAAAATATAGTTTCCATCCTCTAAAAGGTTGCATTCTATTGTGGGAAGCAATATATAGAAAGACGCAAATACATCATTAATGGAAAGCAATTTCTAGAGAACAAGGTCCTAAAAACTGTGAGTCCCTTTAAGGAAAACATATTTGTTCTGATCTTAAAAGAAAACTAGAGATTCAAAGGAATAGAGATAAGAAGGGAAAATATTCTGGCAGGGGGAACAGCTCTTGCAAAGACAAAGAAACAGAAACTGGGGTGTTATGTATAGAGAACAAGAAGTAGAACAGTTTAACTGCAACATAGACATTTGAAGGAAAATAATGCTCAATGAGCCTGGAACAGAAGAACAAAGCCAAATTATAAAAGAGTTTAAAGCTTATTTCTTATCTTAGAGGTATTAGGGAGACACTGGAGCTTTTAAAGCAAGAAAGTAGTATGGTCCATGATTTTAGGGGAATATAAATTTGAAATGTTTTCAGAGGAGGGGTTGGAGAAAGGAGAACTAAGAAGAAGGAGACTAGTAGATTATGGAAAAGAAGTGATAAGAGCATGATCTAATGTGGTAGACATTTGAGTAGAGAAAATGGAATAAAAAAAAAAAAGGACACAAAATAATTGGCAACTA
The DNA here is from genome assembly GCF_016433145.1 of Gracilinanus agilis. Classification (NCBI taxonomy): domain Eukaryota; kingdom Metazoa; phylum Chordata; class Mammalia; order Didelphimorphia; family Didelphidae; genus Gracilinanus; species Gracilinanus agilis. The sequence goes on from NC_058131.1 coordinate 515,390,815, forward strand.
ATTAGATATGAGAGGTGAGAGAAGGAAGAGTCAAGAATAACCCCAAGTTCATGAACCAATGTGACTGGAAGTAGCATGATACCCTCTACAGAAAATATGGAAGTTAGACCAAAAAAAAAAAGATTTGAGAGAAAAGATAATGGTGTTTATTTTCAACTGTAGAGTTTAAAATGCTTATCTTGTTGGACCTACACAGTAGACAATTAGGGATACAAAATTATAACTTGAGAAACACAAAGGCTAACTGTGTATATCTGGGATCATGCATAAGTATTATAGTTGATTCAATACGAGTTGATGGCATTACCAAGAAAGAGTAGAGATAGAGGTGACAATATCATCCAGAATAGATCCCTTGGATATCCTAACTCATAGGGTCAAGACATAGGAGCAAAGAAGACTGAAGCAAGGCCAGACTAATAAGAAAATCACAATAGGGCAATGTTTCTCAGTGAAGATTTGCTGTCTTTTAACCCCCAGTATATGACTAAACTTTCTAGATATTGAGTATTCTTCATCCTTCCACTGGGAAACCAATCTATCATGAATTAGTAACAATAGCTGGTATTTATAGAGTGCTTTAAACAAATTAATTTAATACACCACATGATTCAAGTCTTATCGCAATCCTGTGAGTCAAAGAAAGTAATATGATAATATGAGTATTATTATGCTTATTTGACAGATGAGGAAACTGAGGCTTCAAGAGGGTAAGCAACTGGTCCAATATAGAACAGCTAATAAGAGTTGGAGATATGACAAGAATATGAATTTTTCTGATTTGGGGTCTAGCACCCTATCTACAATGCTATGTTGTTTGTAGGGCAGATTTGCATTTCTATATTCTAGAACATACTGAAGTATTAGTCAAATTGATGAAAAACTTAAAAGAACTTGGAGCAAAAAAGATCTCATCTATCCAAATGAATGTCCCAGGGTATTTATTATTATTATCAGTATAGCATGAGCTACCCCTAGCCTCCATTGCCTTAAGGTTATGTTTGTTCCACCCCAGCCCACCCCCTGGGTTATCTAGTACCCATAAGGAGTTTAGAAGTTGACCACCTTATCTTTGTGACCATGATATCTTCTTAGTCTTTGCCAGAAACAGCTCTGGACCCCAAGGTCCAGAGTTTCTGTCAATGGTTAGAAACTCCACTGAGGCTGTTCCCTCAATTTTAAGGGGTAGTCATTTGCACCTCAGTTCTACTAGTCACTTTCAATCAGATTTGCTTTTTCAAAGGAATATTTACTTTTTAATAGTATAATCAGAAAAATACAAATTTACTCCTCAACCAGCACATGGGAGAAAAAGGGTATTAGTTCTATAGCTTATCTCACTTCCTATAGAACACATTCTGAATTCCAAGTCCAAAATCCTCCATGGGGTCAAGTCCCAGGCACCAATGGGACTTGTGTGGACTTCTGTGTTGGATTGGCTGACTGACCCAGTCTGCCTGGTATCCTGGCTCCAAGTTCATCATAACTCATACTTCTGGTCCCATGAGGATTCCCCCACCCTCACCTGAAACTGAGGGTAAACAACACAGAACACAAACATCTTAAGTTCCATTTCTCAGTCAAAAAGGGGAAGAAAAATCCTTCTTCAAAAAAAGTTCACTTATGGTACCCATTCTGTGGGTGAACGTGTAGCCAGGAGGGAGTGCATAGAAAGAAAAAATGGCTGAAAGAGAGCAGTATAAAAGTGGTAAATAAGTGGAGTGACTGGCTCAATCTCATAATTTTAAAAGCTGTCGGTGCAGCTAATCAAAGATAGCTATCCCTACTCATCTGATAGGGTACTCAGAAGCCTCTGTGTTAGACAAAGTGGACATCCTCTAAAGGTCCCTCAAGGGCACCTGCATGTAGGAGGAACTAGGTGTACCCAATCAAATCCAAGTTACTCCATAAAAAACATCAGAGTTGTTTGTTCTGATTTTTCGTAGAGTGATTTAATATTCCAAAGTATACTAAAAGTTTGGAAATAATCTACTAACTTTAACAATCAGAAGCCCAACTCATCATGAATAAGATAAATGCATATTTCAGAAAGGGTTCAAGTGGATGGAGAGCTTTGTAAAGGTCAATCTCTTTCTACTTCCCACCCACACTAGGACGTTGTCATTTGATTGAAAAACCTACTCAATGCTACTACTTTTTAAAGCAAGAAGGGCACCAAATTTTATTGCACTGATGAGAGGAAATTGATTCATATTATGGTATTTCTGTCAAATTACTGAACTAAGAGGATATGTTCTAATTGATTACATTTAATAATTCACTGGCACTTCAATACAAGTGATAGGTTTGAAACATGGTGATTTTTAAAGACAGAAAAGCTTAATTTCATCTACTGATTATAGTATCTCCTGATGACAAATCAAAAGCCTTTTCCAATTTCCTGAATACTAAGGTATTTTTTGTCTAAATACATTCGTTTTGAGATTGAAAGAGACCTTAGAGATCATATAATCCAATTCCCTAATCATACAGAGGAGAAAATTGATGCAAAAAAAGGTTAAATTGACTTGTTCCAGGTCACAAAGCTAGCAAGAGAGCCATCTCTACCAATTGCCTACCAACTGTCACACACAAAACAGGCTAGCCAGTCTAGATGAAGCAGCAGGGCACTTTGAGAAAAAGGAGTTAGCATGTAGCAACTAAGTCAAAAGTCCACCATCTGCTTGGCTATTCATGTCCCCTGAGGCTGCAAGGGGAACAGCTCTGGAACCTGAACCCTAGGACTGGGGAATAGTAATACTTCTAGCCCATCGCCTTCAGACATCATCCTGGGAAACAATTCCTGTAGTGATCCAGCCTGATGTGATCCTGAAAGTGCTACAGTCACAACGACTAAAGACCCACAAAAGGATATTCTTGCCAGCAAATTCACTGGCATTGTCAAATGTCAGTTCAACAGCAGAAACAGATATGATTTTATCACTATGTAAGGGTTGGTTTATTGCTAGACTTAGTGACATAAATGAAGCCAAGTTTTATCACTGACTGACCTGCCTATGTACTGGGGATGTTCCTATGTACCCCAAAACTGGCTTGGTCAGTTATAGTTAGGGTTAGGAATGTGAAGTTAGAAAATAATCAACTTAGCAAAGATTAAGAAATTTTGCTGTTTATTGCAAGTATTCTTGTTAATAAGTGGAGTCTCAGTTCAGACCATTTATAGACTGCCTGCCTGCCTCTAAGGCCTCACTTCCATGTGAATCCATCCAGCAACAAGAACCAGATATAAAATCAAAGACCCAAAAGATCTGAGCTCTCAATGACAGGACATATCCCAATGTACCTCTAAGCCACTGTCCTGAGTCTTTGACTATACAGGATAAGGAAACCAAGTGCTTATATAACTTTGAGTAAAAAACTGCTTTATTCATGATCCTATGAGAACATGTGTTGTTTCTTTTTTTTTTTAACATGTGTTGTTTCTTAATACCTCCTCACCCACAATTGCCTCAGATGGTGGAAATGGAATTGAAAAAGAGGCATTAGTATCTGCTTTGCCACTGCATCCTAAGAAAAATGTGATTTTCCCACTTCACTTGCAATTAAAACTATGTGTTGTCTTCTCCATTAGAATATGGGTTCCTTGAGTTCTGAGCTGAATAGATTATGAATTAAAATGTTCACTTAAGTCATATTATGTCACTGACAACACAAATAAAAATCATAGCTACAAGGTATAATGAACACTAATAATTCAAAGGAGCATAATAATAATTGTATAAAAAGAAAAAAATGGGCCCAAAAGAACAATATGCACAGAGAAGTAACTAGGGTGAAGCAATCAGGGTTTTGCTCCACTACCCTGAAATTCAGAGTGTACATGTAATCCCTTCAGCAGAAAACAAAGAAAAGAAGCAAAACCAAAACTCATGCCTTGTTAACAAGATTAGTCTTTTAAAAGGAAGTTACTAAATACTGGCAAAAGTCCAGATGATTTCCTCCTGATACAGCCTAATCCAGCTGGTTTTAGGCAGTAGCCCTCCAGCAGCAGACTTTTGGTAAATCCCAGGGCCACTGTTTCACCTCTTGTGAGATGATCATTACAATACTAAAAGAGAATAGGATAAGAAGGAAAGTCATCCTGATAAAGTCGACACTATCTCACTCTCATATCTTTGGCCTTATTTAATTTTTTGTTTTATTGGTGGCCTAACTTTTACATTCTAGACATAGAATGCACCTGACCCAGTTCCTAAATTTGTAAAATTAGGTAATTAGGTGCTTCCAGTGATTCCTTCCAGAAGTAGCATGTCATATAATTCTGACTCTGATTCTACTGCTTACTACTTATGAGAATATGGGCAAGCTACTTCTCTCTCTTCCTCTGTTTCCTTTTTTCTAAAATGAGGGGTTGGAGTAGATATGGTTTCTGAATATCATTTGGATTCTAGATTTACAATCCTACAAACCTGAGACAAGAATAAAGCCTTTTGCTGAATAGCCAACTGTATCTATGAATCTTCCTTTTTGGTTGACCCTAATCTTTTTTCTGCTTGCTTTAGAATAATGAATTGCATGACATACTAAATTTTAGCCACATATTAAAAAGTTATCCATCCTAATTACATGCGGTTTTGCCAAGCACATATTGTGCAAGCAAAGTATTTGTGCAGTACCTGAAAGACTGTTCAGAACAACCTCTCTAATGCTTTTTTGCAATATTCTAGAAGGTATATTTGGATTTCTTCTGCAAAGTGCAAGTAATCATCACCACCCCACCTCCTGCAGCAGCACACCAACAACACACCAATCTAAGACCATAGTCGAAGCAGATAAATGAGATAATTTTCTAAATGGTAGGTGAGACATGCTTTTTACTGGAGTATCTGGATGATATAAACTACATCATGGTTGGGACTAATTACCTGGATTAGTTTTCTAATCCTTAGTTTTATCTGGAGAAAGCTAACCTCATGATGAAAAATCACATAATTCATTACATGCAGTTACATGAGAAATCCTGGCATACCTATTTAGCCTAGCAGAAACTGTTAATAAGTAAGACATGTAATCAATCAAAGAAAATGATGAATTCAATTAGCTCATTTTATCTAAGAACCTCAGTCTTATATTATTAATTCACTTTTCTCCCAGTAGCAAAAATGATAAGGATTATTCTAGCAGAGCTGTAGGAAGGAAAGGATATTTCTTTCTTGCACTGAAATGCATAATTCCATAATTCCTCTTCTAAGTAAAAATGCCTTCTTAGCACAAATCTGTTTTCATTCTCTCTTGAAATCCTGCTTTCCTTAGAATTGTACATTCTTCTATTAGGAGGATCAGTTTGACCACTAGCAAAGACCAATATGCAATGGACAAATAGAAGCAAGCAAGGAGTAAGCTGAGGTGCTAAATGTGTTGTTTGGCCATTGTTCTTCCCTAGGGAAGAACATGAGAATATCTCTATTAGGGCTCTCTATTCATAGAAAATATGAGGCAGGGTGAGAGTGGGAGGTCTCAAATAAAGTGGGACAGAAAAGGCCAAAAATTAAATTGCAGTGAAATCAAATGATATAAAAGGACAATATGCAAAACTACATATGAAATAAATAAGCTTATGTATTAATATATGACATATGCTATGTATAACATACATTTAATGTTATTATATTCTATGGACTATATAGAATATGGCATAATATAGTATATTATATATGGCATATATATGTGGTATAGACAAATTAACTCTCATAGCTGCTACTTGACCAGAGTAATAGAAAAATATTTACCTAAAAATAGGGATATTAAGGTCTGAAGTATATTGGTCTGAAATGTCTTAAAGTTAAGCAGACATTTCAGACCAATAATCTTGCTTCAAGACATCTCAGCAGAGTATAAAAAGATAACATTTAATACATTTGTAAATTAACTCAGTTAAAAATCACTGTAGTTACATTATTTCTCAATAACCCTCCATGATATAACAATGGCATAAAAATTATTGTACCCAATTAATGGAGAAGAAAATGGAGACTCTGAGGTGCTAAGTAACTTTCCAGAGATCATATAACTATTAAGTAGCAAAGCTGGCAATTATTTTAACCGTATTACTTATTAGAGAGGTGATGTAGAGTATGGATTAAAAGCTGGTCTAAAAGCTAGGAAGACTGAGTTCAAGACTCACTTTTGACACATACTAGATGGGTTTCCCCAGACAGATCACTTAATCTCTCAATGCTCTAGGAAGCTTTCTATGATTTTTGCAGGGTCAATATATTTATGAAGGGAGGGCTTTCTCACCTGAGACCTCTTTCTACCAATGAAATCACAAGCCTAGTTAGTATCATTATTTTCTCAGCTACTAAGTCATAATGGATGAGCAAATAATTGAAAAGAAAGGATGCTACATAAGAGAGGCAGCAAGATATTGTAAACTAGTATTGGAAGTCTCTCATCGCAAAGAAGAGAGAAGAGATACAGAGTGACTACCAGTTGCATTCATCTTTAAATCTCATGAACAAGAGATTTTCTTCCCATATACCCCAAAGAGATCAAACACAAAACAAAAGGTCAAGGATATAGCAAAATATTCATAACAGCTCTTTTGTGGCAGAAAAAAAGACACCCAGAAATAAACTGTAGGCCTATTTCTGGGGGAATAACTGATTTTATCATTGTATATTTCTACAAAGGAATCATGATATAATGGTATAATGACTATACTATAAGAAATGATGAATGTGTAGAATTAAGATACCTAAGGGGATTTATGAACTATTTATGAATGGGAAAGAAAACAACAGAGAAAGTAACGTGTGAAGTCACTACATTATTTTGTTCTCTTTTACTTTTAACTGTAACTTTGATGTCATCAATAGAGGGAATTCTGGATAAGGAGGCCCTTCTTCCAATGCAGATTGATATCTCTTGGCAATTTATACTCTAATTGTTCCCAGCATCCTAAGAGATCAAATCACTTGCCTAGTTTCCCACAGTTAGCATATATCAGAGGTAGAATAGCAATATAATAGATAAATTAAAACAATAACAGAAAACGTTGCTGAATTCATTTCAAAAGTGATGTCTGATCTTAGTCCAAAGGAAGAAATGATGACACATTCTTTTTAGCTTTCCATATAAACATGAGACCTTTGGGTAGTGAATATTACATAGGTTGACAGATATGTTTAATGAATACTGATTTTTCTGAACTGTTTTTCTTGATTATGGCTGAAGGAGGCTTTGGAGTGAAAATTTTTTAAGAAAATGTATATGATATAAAAAAACAACCATTTATTAAATTTTATTTTTATTTTATTTTTATTTTTTATCTAAAAGGGTTTGATAATACTCTTAAGATTGTTAGGGTGACTATTGTATTTCTGAACAGAATGCAGGAGATGATCCAAAGACACAATAAAGAATCCAAAGGTATGAAGAAATAATTCATTTGAGGAATTTATAAAAGGGTAGAAAAATATAATTGGAGGTATATTATAAATGTTAGATATATCTCGTAGATGATGGACCTTGAAGTTCTAAAGATTAAGCAGCTTCCTATGACTCCAAAGAATGATGAAGAGAATCCATTATTGCCTAGGCTCATTCACTAACAGTCAAAGGAAAAAGGGACAAGAAGTGCTGATTGATTACCTTTTGCTCAGGAGTATTAAAATAGCCATTTTTAAAAAATCTCATATAAATGCTACCAACATATGTTGTCATCCTAGAATTCTAGAATTCAGAGATAGAAGGGAACTCAGAGTTCATATTATGTACTCCATACTAGATGATTATTCCACTCTACAGAATTTTAAATAAATGACTATCTGCCTTTTGAGAGAATAAGTGAAGCAAAACTAACCACATCCATATGTAGCCCATACTACTATGTTGATATCTTGATATCTAGTACATTTTACAGATGTATAAATTGACATTAAAGCAATTAAGTGATTTTCCTACAGTTATATAGGACCAGAATTTGAACTAAGGTCATCTGGCTCCAAACTCAAGTATCATTTCTACTTTACCAAGTAGGAAGCATTACCTAAATTTCCTTGCTTCTTTGTATGGCTGGTTTTAAAAGTACTTCATAACCTACTTTCCAGAATTATCAGGGAAATGGGTTGAGTAGAGGGAGAAAACATTTATATAGTACCTACTATGTGCTGGTATTCTGATGAGCACTTTACAAATACTTTTTTTATTTGATCTTTACAAGTGAGTTAGGTGCTATTATTACCCTCATTTTACAGTTGAGGAAACTGAGCAAAGGTTAGGTGATTTACCCAGAGTCACATAGCCAGCTGAAATCTTTCTGACTCCAGGCAAAATGCTCTATCATACTGTGCCACATTAATCCCCTTCATACATACTGTGGTCCAATCAAACAATCCTCATATATGGTGCACTATCTCCCATCTATAGTGTACTTTCAATTTCCATGCCTAGAATAAGTTTCCTCTTCACCTCTATTTCTCAGAATCCCTGGTTTCCTTCTTGCCTCAATTCAAGAACATCTACATTAAGACTTTCTTGATCCTTTCAACAAGTAGAAGCTCCCTCCCCTAAATTTTGGACAGGTTTTTTTTTAGAACTGCCTAAGTATTAGTCTAGCAAGAACTATTTTGACTAGCCTGTCACACTTCAGACAAATATTTGAGTTTATACTTCATCAAACCCCAGATAATTTCACATGAACCATTGTCTAGACATATCATCACCATCTTAAGCTTGCAAGCTGTTTTTGTTTTTGTTTTTGCCTCAAATGTAGGACTGTATATTTATCCTTGTTAAATTTCATCTTATCTTCATATTTATCAAAACTTTAGCCCTTGATCAAACCTGGTGATTTATCGGGGAGAGGGGCAAATGATGACACCAAAAATAATTGAGGAAACATTACTAGGGCTTATAAAATTAATATCAAGAAACAGAAGACATTCAGAGCATTAGTGATTTTGTCATCTGAGAGTCTCCAAGAGCTTAAGTGATACATGAATTGAATGGAGTTCTTGAAATACTTTTACGTTTTCTTGAAAATGTTACAGGAGAATTTGTTCATCCATGATAGTTATGGCTGTGAGGGTATTTGGGTAAATATTTATTTTTTATTTCTTTAAAAAAAGTTTATATTGACTTATTTTTAAGTTTAAGCTTCATTATGAACATTTTCTCCATCATTTCATTAAATCTGGATAAATAAAATGTTTTATTTATGATAAATTCATTTTATTTCATTTATTAAATTTATTAATTATGCTCTGATTTGCAGCATTTGTCAGGTTTTGAGGCATAAATGCTCACCTGAAAATTTATCAACTATCTCTTGTGAGCTACTTTGAGCTGATTCCAGAATACATCTGATTATAGCAAAAGTCAACTTTTAAAAAAATACTCTGTTTTGGTATAATTTGTATTCTATTTGGATTCATACATACTTTTTTGAAATTCCAGTCTAAGTATTTCCATATTCTTTTCAAAATCATTTGAAATGTCAGTGTTTTGACTACAGAAGAGAGAAGCATAGCTTTTAGAATATGGGAAATGTTCTTTACATAAAATCCATCAAAGGACTAATTATACTCATCCTCAAAACAAAATAAGATCTGAGAAGACCTAATTATAGCTTACATAGCCCTTATTTAAAGAGTTCCTAAAAGATCTTACTTGTAATTGGTGCTTTATGTTTAGTAAGGTCAAGACTGTGAGATTTATTTTAAGAATAATATAGAGCATTCTATTATCTACCAAGAAGGATTTTCCATTGAGGAAAAAAATAACTCTAAGACTAATTAAAAAAAAAGATAGGATTTGTGCGATGTTTAAAGGGAGTATGTTAACAAATGACAGAAAGAAATCAAAACTGTTTAATTCCTATTTGGTGTCTATTTCTCTGGGAAAAATAAAACTGTACTCATATTGGAAAGCATTAGGTGAATATTGTTAAAAAATTGAAGTCCATGATGGATAAGAGTGAATTTAATTTTCTAAATGAGCTCAAGTCTCCTGGTTCAGACAAATTGCTTTCTATTGTACAAAAAGAAATTTCACTGTACCACTATCAGTAATCTTTGAAGAAAAATGGAAAATAGTAAGTATTTATTAAGCACCTACTGAGACTGGAGGTGGAATAATTTTGTATCAGTTTTTATAAGGGGGAAAAAGGTCAATTCTGAAAAGTATATACCAATGAACTTAATATTGTTTCTCAGCAAAATTCTTGAACTGATAATAAATTATTTGTGAGCACTTAGAAAATCTATATTTTTGTACTCTACTTAAAATGGTGTTGGGAATGGAAGTAGAATATACCAGCTCTATCACAATTTTAACAAGGATGAGAAACAGAACCCCAAAGAATATTGATCAAGAATCTAAGGGAAAAAATAAGTAAATGCATATTCCAGCCCAGATACACACAGAAAGATAGATCTGTGAAATCTAGGAAATGGATCCAGATTTTTCAGGCTATAAGAAAAGTACTGGAAACTCTTCCAAGTCATGGACCAGAAATAGCCGTGTACCTGGTACAAGAAATGGGATTACATACAAGTGTCTAGGCAGTGTCACCTGGACTCTGTAGTTTTGTCACTATGAACATATGCCAAGACCAGCACAGGGATGAGCCTCGTGGGTCATTAAGCTGGGACAAGAAGCATGGGCAAGGGGATTACAGGAGGACCAATCCCAACTAAGAACTATGCAGACAGCTTCTTAGAGCAGAGGTAAAGTTCATTGGGTTGGGTTGGGGTCTACAATTTATAGGGTAAATGACGTAGGTAAGAGAATTTGGTAATCTTCATACAGAAACAATGATGGGTGATAATTCACAAGTTTTCTATATATGATTGATCTATATGTCAATGTATTATCACTCAGCTGAATTTGGTAGTTCAGTGGGTTACTCCCTAGCAAAGCTCCTGATGAAGTTCTTGCCCTAGTGGGTTTTTGGCAGAACATCTGATAGCTCAGAGAGAATAGGTTGGGTTCAAGCTAAGGGGAAATGCTACATGTCTTACTGCTTCTCAGCTAATGACTTCCCCAGTGGTCTCACATTCTGTGATGTTCTGGGCTTATTCCTACAGCCTTGCTGAATGAAAAACCCCTGACACCCTATCTACCCAGGAGTTTTACATCCTGAGGTTCCCTGGGCATGAAAACCTCTGGTCTTCTTTTTCTGCTCCCACAAAGATGAATCAAGAATCAATAACCTACTGGTTCAGAATGGGAGTACCAAAATCAGGATACATCCATGAACTATTCCAGTGCAGATTTCCATGTAAGATTATCCTAGTTGAATAATTCCTGAGGTCCTTGAGGAACATAGAATTGTTTATCAAGACCAAAATCATGTATCAGATGAGGAGCAAGCAAGGTCCATGATTCTTTCAACAAGAGCATAGAGTCTTGTCCTGGCACAAAGTTGAAATTCAGAAATAAGACCTGAAAATGAATAAACAAAAGAAATTATTGATGATAATGACATTTATTAAGCCAGGCATACCCATGACACAAACTCAAGATGAAACACAAACATGTGCCCAAAAAGAGAGAACTTCACATTATCTACAAGGAAAATTTCAATGAAAATAAAAAAACTCCCACAAGTCCCACTAGAATTCTTAGAAAAAAATAAAACACATTTTATATGATATTATAAATGAAATGGGAGCACTAGAATAAAAATAGGAAAGGAATGGATTAGTAGGACAATAAACATAAATTATAGTAAGGCCCTTCAAATAAAAAAAAAAGGAAGATAAATCTTGTTAAAAAAAAATTGGCCTGAAAAAAACAGGTCAAGTTGAGATAATCTCAGACCCATCAGACTTCCTGAAAAATTCAAGCATGAAAGACAGGCCACATGTCATATTTCATGATATTATGAATAAAAACTGCTATATTTCAACCATACAGCAGAGTGAAAAGAGGCAAATTCTCCTAGTTAACTTCTGACAAAAACCACAAAATTTAAATACCTAAGAATATCAGAACGAAAATCAGAGTTTGCAGGTTAAAAAAAATACTGGAAACAGTCATGAATAAAGAATTCAAATACTAAGGAACCACAGCCGTCATATAGAATTTGACAGCCAATATGATAATAGAGGAGAGAGCTTGAGAGGAATATTACTAAAGGCAATATATAAAAGTTTATAATCGGGGGCAGCTGGGTGGCTCAGTGGATTGAGAGCCAGGCCTAGAGACGGGAGGTTCTAAGTTCAAATCTGGCCTCAGACACTTCCCAGTGTGTGACCCTGGGCAAATCACTTGACCCCCATTGCCTACCCTTACCACTCTTCTGCCTTGGAGCCAATACTCAGTATTTACTCCAAGATGGAAGGTAAGGGTTTTAAAAAAAAGTTTATAATCAAAAGTAACATCGCTAGAAAAATAGAATAATCTTATAGGAGGGAAACACACTTTTAATGAAATAGAGGACTTCCAAGTTTTCTTGGTGAATAGAACAAAACAGAATAGATAATTTACAATATATACACAGGAATTAAGAAAACTAAAGAAATATAGGTGCATTAGAGCAATTGAAAGGAACTATATGAGGATGAAGAATTGAATTTTCATAGAGTAAAGAAAATAAGTATCCCCTCAGAATCAAAATGTCCTTGAGATCATCATGAGTATAAGTAAGCCAGAGACTCTGAGCACTTTTGTTAGGACAAAAAGAAAAGAGAAGGAAAAATGAATACACTAAAGAAGAGGAAGGAAGGAAATGAAACTTAACATTTCACAAAATTGGGGTGCAAAAGAAGAAGGCTATACAAGCATGGAAAGGTGAAAACAAGTTACATATGACTTTCATCTGAACCACACAAATGAAGATTAAAAACATGTACATTTTGGTATGGAAAAATGTTAAACTGAAGAAGGAGGTAGATCATAGCCATTAAAAAGAAAGAGTACACTTCAGAGAGGAGTTAGCCATGAAAACATTAGACTTACAGAGGGTAGAACATGAAGGGAGAATTAAATGAATTTAAAAAAAGGTAAAAAACTGTTTTCAGGAACTGAGTGAGGGGAAGAGAAGAAAAACATGGAAGTGAAAGCATATTATATCAAATAAAGATCCTATGCACACTCCTTTTCTCTCAATACCCTCTTAGTATAAGAGATTGTTTGAAGACAAAGAGAAGAAAGAAAATAAGAAGATGTGATGGAGAGAAATGCATAATCAAAAATCATAACTGTGAATATGAATGAGCTGTACTTAAGCATGAAATGCAGGAAGGCAACAGAATTGATGAAGTAAAATCCAATGTCCCACTAAAGAGCTAATGGATGCAAGGTTACAGAATGAAACATATTTTGGACATCAAAAAGCTGCAGCTTTGTTTTGCTTGGATAAATCATCATGTGTCTGTAGGAAAAATGGCATAGCTGGAAATGATTTTGATATTTTAAAAATAGATATTAATGAAATAATTTAAAAACTTGTCCCATGTTGTCTCAATATGTTAGAAGAAGCTTAATTCCATGGATTTCTTGTATGTTGTGGTTTCATAATTATTTAGAAAAGTTACCAACCACTTATATATACACAGAAGCCTGCAAGATGTAAAGATAAAAAGACCTTGGAAAGGTTCTTTTCTAGTACCATTACTCTCCAAACACATATAATACATACATATAGAGACACACACACACATATATATACATATATATTATACTGGTGAAGAAAATGAAGAACGCAGAGATTTGAAGTAATGTTACTTGTTCAAGATCAAATAAATTGGAGCCAATAATTTTGATTCTCCACTCTTCAAATTTTCTTTTTTTTTAAAAAGATCTCCAAAACCTGTAGCCCTGTAAAGCTGTAGTGATTAATTATGAGCATTCTCCCCCGTATACATAGGTTTGGGTATCTGAGCAATAAACATTATTTATTCCTCTTTAACTTTGCTCTTTGTGATAGCAGAAAAAAATATAAAAGTGAATGGATTCCCTTTCAAAAGGGGAAAGGTTACTGAGATAGAAGCGTAGTGTGGAAGTAGTATGAGGTCAGGGCAATATAATTTCCCAGAATTTTATAAGTATATGTTTAAAGGCACCCATATATGCTTAGTGGTGCCATAAAATATTTCCTAACATGAAAAATAGTTATTAATGAGAATTATTTATTAAATTAAAAGAACATAATCTGATTTTGATGAAGTTTGTCTCAATAAAAAGTAGAAGGAAAACTTATATAAGGAAAATTAAGTCTGGCACTAATTTAAAAAAATTCTTTATACATATTTCTAGTCTTACTCATTTTTCTCTTATGATATCACACCTGCAGAATGCGGAAAAGATAAAAAGGAGAGGAGAGGAAGATGATGGTAAAAAAACAACATTATTATACAGCTGTTTATTTGACACTAGGAAGAAAATAGGTACTAATAAATTTTGAGCACAGGGTATAAAATATCTCCAAAAAAGTACTCACTAACTTTGTGTTATTGTGAAGAATTCAGTGTTACAATCTTTAGATCCAATGTAGAGGGAAAAGAAACAAAGAAATGTGCCTCTTCTTTCATTGCTAAGTAATCTAAAATACACAAGGAATGGTCCTTTGATGAATTAAATGATAAAGTTTATGAAAGCATTAAGTAGAGTAAATCAATTTAATTTATCCAGATATCATTAAGAATCTAAAATGTGTCAAGCACTGCATTAGGTAATGGGAACACAATGACAAAACCCAGAAAATCTTTGCTTCAGGGCCCTTGTATTCTACTTAGGGTCTATGACATATAAATATCTAAACAAAATAAATATAAATAACTTTGAGGTCACTAACAAATGGAATGTCTTGTAGAAGGTGAACTAATCTTTGAAGGGAGCTAGGAGGTCCTAAGAGGCAGAAGTAGGGAATGAGAAAGTTCCAAGATTCTAGTATAGTCTATGTAAATACATGCAGACTAAGATATATAATCTCATGTATTGGGAATGGCAAGTAGTTCAGTGTGCCAAACAGGAAATTGCTTTAAATCGTAAACAGAGGAGGTTTGTCTTTTATCCTAGAGACAATAGGGAGTCATTGAAGGTTCTTGAGCAAGAGAACATTATGATCAAACTTTTGCTTTAGGAATCTTGAAAACTGTGGGAATTAAATTTGAGAGGAGGAGGGTCTGGATAACAAGAAATATCTGAAGAGAATATTGCAATGGCATATATGCAATAGGGGCCTAAACTAGATTGAGTCTGGTTTAAGTTTAGAGAAAAGGATATATTAAAGAGATACTGTAGACTAGAAGAGGCAAAACTTAAATCAAATTTATCAAAGAAAATAATAATATTATACTCTGCATTTTAGTCATGAGTCTTACAGAAATTTTGTTTAATACATTCATTTTCAAGCTTAGTAAAAGAAATATCCTAAATGGCATAGTTTCCACATTCTTCCTGACTTCTCTCTATCCAAGTGGTTCCCAAACTTTTTTGGCCTACTGCCCCCTTTCCAGAAAAAATATTACTTAGCCCCCTGGAAATTAATTTTTTTTAAATTTTAATAGCAATTAATAGGAAAGATAAATGTACCTGTGGCCATCACTGCTTCCCTGGATCACTGCAGCACCCACCAGGGGGCAGTAGCGCCCACTTTGGGAATCACTGCTCTATCCTAATATAATTCAAAGCAATATTCATAGGAACCTTGAACAAGGGAAATGTTTATATTTAAAAAGAGTTGTGAGTTAACATTCCAGAAGACTACTAATAAAGCTCAATTTCTTCATTGATTATTTTACTCAGAGATTAAAAGGTCTTTCTTCCTGTAATCAATATCTTAATCATTGAAAAGAAAAAAGGACATTCACTGTTTTTAGGTAGGTCATAGTGCCAATTGCTTCATAGAATTGAGAGGCAATGATCCTAACCAGATAAGAGTTAAGCTTGATTTCTATCTTATTGTTAGAAATAAGGAAATCTTGGTCTATACCCTTTTTATGTGGCCTTTTATATACTTTCTCAAAGGGAAAAATATGGAAAGACCTTAATGAATTTTTTAAAAATATATTTTCAGTTGAAACAAAAATGAGATTTAAAATATGTTATCAGAATGAAAAATCAAGAATGGCCACTAAGTGGAAAACTAGAGTGACTAGAGTAATAGTGATATCCTTGACAAAAAGAGATAGATGGAGAAGCAAAGATAAAGAGAAATAGATTTAGTGAGTTCAGTTAGGAATGCATTGAATTAGAGACACCTATATAGGACATTCAAGTATAGATAATCTCAAGGCAGGTGAAAATTAGGTTCCTTGAACTCAGTAAAAGGTTAATAGGTAATGGGCATTTGAGCATATTCTACAGAAATATATTCATTCATTCAGCAACTATTTGTTATATTCCAAAGCATTGTGCACACACACATACAAACATATACACACATGCACAAATGAAATATCTATCTTAGAGGAATTTATATTTTATTGGAACTACTAGGGTAATGAAGAGAAAGTATTGAGATACAAATGATGTCCTACACAGAATCTTAAGACATACCTACAAAATATAGGGTGAGACATATTTGATGATCCTGCAAAGGAGACTGAATAAGTTTAGACAGGCAGATAGGAAGATAAACACCAGAGCAGTGTCTCAGAAAGCAAAAAGGAAAGTGGGCAGAAGTGGAAAGTGACCAGCAGTGTTAATGTAGTTCAAGAAGAATGAGGACTAAGAAGTCTGAGGCCTAAGAAAAGGTCAGTGAATTTAGCAATGACTTTGTAGAGGGTGGTTTCATAAGGGGTTTAGAAATGAGTGGGAGGTGAGCAAGAGGATGCAATTAGCATACAGGACATTTTCTAGGAGCTTGTTTGTGAAAAAGAGTAGAGTTTAAAACAAAGATAGAATCAGTGAATTTTTTTTAAAGGATGAGGGAGATCTAGGAATGTTTTTTTTTTTTTGACATTAGGAAAGGAGCCAGTGGATAGAGATGTTGAATATTAGCAAATAGAAAATATAATTCAAATGTCAGCCTCCTAGAGATGACAGAAATATACAATCCAAAGGGAATAAAAAAAGGGGTCTAATAATAAACATAGCAATAACAACTATAATAATGATAGCTGGTATTTATATAGTACTCTAACTTTTCAGTGTGCTGTGTACAGTTAATTTCTTTAGTCCAAGCAAACGCTGTGCTAAGTAAGCACTGTAGATACAATGAAATATAAAAACAGTCTCTCCCTTCAGAGAACTCACAATATGATAGGGAAATCAACATTTGAAAAACTATATATAAACCAGACATATGACAAATAACTTAAAAGTAATCTTAAAAGGAAGGCACTAGCATTTGGGGGGAAGCTAGGAAAAATCTATTGCAGAATCTCTTGCAAAGGTTTTAACTAAAAGCAAAAACAAAAAAACAAAAAACAACCCAAAACCTGGATTGTATTTGTATGCCAATGATGAACTACTCCGTCTTAAGAAGGGAAGGAAGTTAGAAAGAAAAAGCAACAACAAAAGATTTTAACTAAGACTTGAAGAAAACTATAACAGTCAGAAGACAAAGAGTGAGTGAGCATATTCCAGGCAAGAGGAATAGCTAGTGAAAATGGGTTGGGAGACAGAACTTTTTTTTTTTTTTATGAGCAGCAAAAAAAGGCCAGTATGATTAGATTTATTTGGTAGGTTGATGTGGGTAACTGAAAGGGTTATGGGAAGACAGGTTATGAAAACAAAAAATGAATAAATGGAAGATTTTATATTTGATCTTGAGGATTAGGAGGAGCCGCTGGAATTTATTGAATTGAGTAAGGAGAAATGGTCAAACTTACACTTGAGAAAAATTGCTTTTGTATCAGTTTAAGACAGACGTAAGTAGGGAAAGACTTAAGTTAGGAAGACTAAAGGGTATTGCAATATTCCAGGCATGAGGTGATAAGGTCCTATGTTAGGGTGCTGGCAGTGTCACAGGAGATAAGGAAACCTATTCAAGAGATACTATAAAGGTAAAATTGACAGTATTTGGCCCTAGACTGGTTGAAGATGGGAAGGAGAATGAAGAATCAGGGATGATACCTACGTTGCAAACCTGAGTGACTGAGAGAATGGGAGAGGTCTTGACAATAATAAGGAAATTAGGAAGAGGCAAAGAATGAAATGAGAAGATTGGCGTGTAGCAGTAAAGATCCATTTGAGATTAAGCAATACAGATCTGTAGTGGCCTGATCAGCACAGTTGTATGAGCAATATTATAATGGTACACTCATTTTTTTCTTCAGAATCAATCAAACCTCCCAGTGTTATCTTTCACAAAGAAGAAGGTGGAGTTGCAAGAATATTGTAGAACTGGTGAGGTGTGGCAAGAATAGAATGGGACAAAGAGGCAGTAGATTTTTAACTGTAGGTATTAATTTAAATCAGATATTTCTGCTGATAATCCTTTGATAATTACTTTTAATTTCTCTATCATTTGTCTTTTATGTTTTTGGCTGTGCTTATTATGTGGAAGATTTAAAATTTAAAAGAATTGTGCACCTAAGTTATCATTTCCTCATGGTTCTTTATTATTATAGTTTGCATAGAGGCAGTATGGTTGGTGTGCCATAGTTATTAAGGAAATGAAAATAGAATTCCTCTACGTCTCAATATCCTTCCCTTCTTTCAAGGCTCAACTCCAATATCATTTTTTTTTATTAACCTTCTCTGACCCCAACTCCATTTGTTAGTGCTTTCTTTCTCTTCAATTAAAAAAAATGGAAAGCTATTACAATGAAAGAGAATATTTATCAAGAGGTATATATTTCCCTTATTCTTATGTATTGATAGTTTGTGTTATATAGTACCTCCTAAGTAGCCCCGCTTCTGGTGAAATATATGCTCTGTCTCTGGCTAAAGGATATGAGTATCCAAGGCTACTAATTGGTCCTCATGGAGATATATATATATATATATATATATATATATATATATATATATA
>NC_058131.1:515429698-515509852 GCF_016433145.1 Gracilinanus agilis
TTTAAAACCAAGCAAGAGTTAGAGAAAATTACAAAATGTAAATTAAATGGTTTTGATTATATTAAACTAAAAAGCTTTTGTACAAACAAAAACAATGTAGTCAAAATCAGAAGGGAAACAACAAATTGGGAAAAAATCTTTATAATGAAAAACTCAGACAGGGGTCTAATTACTCAAATATACAAGGAGTTAAATCAATTGTATAAAAAATCAAGCCATTCCCCAATTGATAAATGGGCAAGAGACATGAATAGGCAATTTTCAGGTAAAGAAATCAAAAATATCAATAAGCACATGAAATCTCTAATAATTAGAGAAATGCAAATCAGAACAATTCTGAGGTATCATCTCACACCTAGCAGATTGGCCTAAATGAAAGAAGGGGAGAGTAATGAATGCTGGAGGGGATGTGGCAAAACTGGGATATTAATGCATTGGTGGTGGAGTTGTGAACTGATCCAACCATTCTGGCTGGCAATTTAGAACTATGCTCAAAGGGCTATAAAAGAATGCCTGCCCTTTGATCCAGCCATACCATTGTTGGGTTTGTACCCCAAAGAGATCATAGATAAACAGACTTGTACGAAAATATTTATAGCTGTGCTTTTTGTGGTGGTAAAAAACTGGAAAAGGAGGGTATGCCCTTCAATTGGGGAATGGCTGAACAAATTGTGGTATATGCTGGTGATGGAATACTATTGTGCTCAAAGGAATAATAAACTGGAGGAGTTCCAGGTGAACTGGAAAGACCTCCAGGAATTGATGCACAGCGAAAGGAGCAGAGCCAGAAGAACATTGTACACAGAGACTGATATACTGTGGTATAATCCAATGTAATGGACTTTTGTACCAGCAGCAACGCAATGACACAGGGGCAGTTCTGAAGGATTTATGGAAAGGAATGCTACCCACATTCAGAGGAAGGACTGCAGGAAAGGAAACATATAAGAAAAACAACTGCTTGAACGCATGGGTTGGGGTGGACATGATTGAGGATGTAGACTCGAAACTACCACACCAATTCAACAATTTGGAAATAGGTCTTGATCAATGACACATGATAAAACCAGTGGAAATGTGCATCAGCATGGGTGGGGGGGTGCTGGGGGTGAAAGGGAAAGTAGGAGCATGAATCATGTAACCATGTTAAAAACAAATATTAATAAATGTTTAAAAAAAATGATTAAGAGCCTTGCCCAGGATCACATCACTAGAAATTATCTGAATCTGGATATGAAATTAGATCTCCTTGACTTGGACCCAGCATTCTATACAGTGGGATGTAATTACTTTGAAATGACCAACCATATGAGGAGCATATATGCTATTAACTAGTTTAGTCTTGTTGAGATATTAAATGAAAATATAAACTATTGGCCTCTCCAAATGCAGCTTATATTATATTATATATTGTTTGATTATTGGCTCTCCTCCTCCCACAGTTTCTTCTTTAAAAAAATGAGTATGTCTTTATTTCATTATGATTTTTTGGGCTTACAATTTCATTACATCTTATAATGTAAGATACAACACTATAATTGCCAATCCCTTCTCATGGTTTTGAAAGATAGAGAATAGACATTTTTGCTTTTATTTCTGAGGCTCCTGGATGGAAAAGTTTATGGTTTGCTTTTTCAAATATAACTTTTTAATAAATAACAAAAAGTTGTCTATAGTTGTCTCAGTAATTTAGAAACAACTTGACAATCAGAAAAATGAAAATTTTATTTAGTTTTCAAAGTACAAGGGATATAGATATTTCAAAAGTATAAAGGAAGATTTACCTACTCTAAAAAATGAGAAAAGAAGAAGATAAACATTTATTTACTGAGTACTCACCAATATTCCTCTTCAACAAAATGTATAGCAATGTACTAGGCAATATGGCATTTTTGTAATTTGAGATAGAAACCTTAGAGATCACATCTAACCCAACTCTCTCCTTTCATAGATACCAAGAAACTAAAGAGGAAAGAGGCAAAAAGGCCAAAGTCATAAAGCTAGTTAATGTAAGGAGCAGAATTAGAGCTCATGTATCTTATGTAATAAGATGACAAGGTTTATCGATTTCTGCTTTGGCTTTTTAGTTTTTGCTTTTTGGGTTTTTGTTGTTTTCAGGCCTGGAGTCAGGAAGACTCTTCTTCCCAAGTTCAAATCTGGCCTCAGACACTTACTAGCTATAAAATCCTGGTTAAATCACTTCAACCTGTTTGTCTGTTTCTCAACTATAAAATGACCTGGAGAAGGAAATGACAAAGCATTCCAGTATTCTTGCCAAGAAAACCCCAAAATGGTATCACAAAATATCAGACACAACTGAAACAATTGAACACAATATAATAAAAGCAAGATTTCAGGAAGGTTAGTGAAATATAATGTCTTTATGCCTTTAGCTTTTATTCTGACTGAAATTCATTTGTATATTGCCACAGAAGATCTTGAAACCTTAAGTCAGAGAGCAGTTGAGGACAAAAAACTTGTCATTCAGCCCCAAACACAATGAGTTGGAAGAAATGGCTTAATGATATCCATAGATATTTTCTTGCTTTGTATTCAAGCAGTCCCTTATATGACTACCCAGTAATGGACATCATTAAATAGTCGTCAGCTTGCATTTATTATAGAGAGATCTTCTAATTACTGTACCATAGCAGATAGGAGATGAAATAGCCAGTGTTTTGATCTGAAGGGAACCAAGGATCATTGATTTAGAGCTAAAAGGGATCTTAAAGACCATAAAGTCTATTCCTCCCAATTTACAGGTGGGAAACAGTGCCAGAAAGTTTAACTAAATTGCCTACAATTGTTCAGAAACTGATAACCAAAAAAGTTTTGACTATCAAAAAAAAATAGATTGAAGGGGAATAATATAACTGAAAACAACCCCAAGAACTGCAGAGATCATAATAGTTGAAATACCCAGCAAAGCCCCACAGAGTAAGTAGTGCTGATTACATCATTAGAATATAGCAGCATCCCTTTTTCCTATTGCTTTCCTTTTCATTCATGTTCCCTGACCAAACATAGTCCCTACCTATCTCCATGTGTTATCATTCTTTACACATGTTCTCTGTGCATGCACATTGCTTTACTAGTAATATGTTAACCTGTATGAAAGTGCACCCCATATGCATGAAGAGAAAATCTTCTCTTAGTACTTTATTTTGCTGTTTGATTAAATGCTTTTTTATTTGAACTAATGTGTCCTTCAAGGCAATTAAAAATGAATACATCGGGGGGCAGCTGGGTAGCTCAGTGGATTGAGAGCCAGGCCTAGAGACAGGAGGTCCTAGGTTCAAATCCGGCCTCAGACACTTCCCAGCTGTGTGACTCTGGGCAAGTCACTTGACCCCCATTGCCTACCCTTACCAATCTTCCACCTATAAGTCAATACACAGAAGTTAAGGGTTTAAAATAAAAAAAATGAATACATCGGTAGGGGCTCATTATCAATTTTCCATAATGCAGTGTATCTTTAAACTGGAGGGTTTTTTATAAGAGACCCACATACAGTACCCTAAGTACTACATTTGACTCTTAGATCAAGGTTCTTTTTACTGTACAGAAAGTAGTATTTCTTATTTACACAATCCTCATTCTCAAGCCACTTACTAGTTACTTTAAAATCGGGTTACAGAAGGGTTGCTATTGAACAGCATTGTTAGGACCCTTAACCAAGTTTGACTGAGCTCTGCAGAATCAGCCTCCTTCAATTTCACCAGATACAGAACTATTAATAGACAAAAAGAAATTTGATGATATCCAAAGCCCCATCAAAAGTTTGTGATAGAATCATTATGTTAGCCTGATTAAAGAAATTGCTCTCCTTTGGTCAAACTGCCCTGCCTATTATCTGAGAGCATATAATCAAAAAGAGCTGGATAAATGTTCTAGCAAGAATATATATCATTGTAAGTTATTTGAACATGTTGATTGACCCTTTATTTACAGGGAAAAACAAACTGCAACAAAAGAGTCTGCTTGGGGCGGATTCCTGAAATGTTTGGAAGGCAGGCAATTTTAATCACTTTTGTCCACCAAAATGTTTGATCTTTATTTCACTTTTTACTGAGCAAGCCCAGAACAATAGACTTACTGTATATGCTGTCTTGTGATGAGAAAAATAAAGACAAGAGTCAATGAATATTGTTAATGCCAATGTGAGATCCCAATAGCAGTTTGGGGGCATAGGTTTGGTGATTAACTGCCTCAGTTCTTCTATTTCCTTTGGTAGTATGTACTTTTTTAAAAAGGAATTTTGAAAAAGAGAGAAAAAAGATTTTCAAAGAGAGAAAAAAGATTTCACAAAGATTTCAATGTCATCCTTGCCAAATGTTGATAATCTTATGCACATTTGCCTAAATATGTATATACATGTACTTTATATATATTATATTATTTTATTCTCACAACCTGGAGTAGGTGCTAATATTAACCTCATAAATGAGGAAACTGAAACTCAGAGACCTTGGATGTCTTTCTCAGAGCAACACAGCTAATTACTTTATTATTTTTTTTTAGTTAATATTTATATGGCACTACTGTGTGCCTGACACTGTTCTGTCTGCTTTAAAAATATTGTCTTCACAAGAACACTGGAAAGGTGGTGCTAGTATTACTCCCATTTTGCAGATGAAGAAACGGAGGCAAGTAGAGGTTAAGTTACTTGCCCAAGGTTACACACCTAGTAAGTATGTGGGACCAGATTTGGACTTAAGTCTTCCTGTCTCCAGAACCAGCAACTCTATCCACTGTGCTACTTGACCTCTGATTCAGTATCTGCCGTGTGAATCAAACTCAGGTCTTCTGACTCAAAGTTCAACACACTATCTACTATATCTATGTCTTTAAACTCTTTTTCACTGATGTAGTTGGCTTTTCTTCATCTTTTAATCACTCCCCTTTACCTATGTAAGAGGTAACATCTGGGAGAAGATGGAGACCAGCTTGAGTGACAGATTGTTTGTTACAGAACTTGGAATTTATCCAGATGGCATGAGCCAAGGGCAAAAGACAGTTGAGACCACCACTATAAAAGCCCAGGGGCAGAAGATTTCAGGGTCTCATTCTTTTTTTTTCATTTAATAATTTTTAGTTTTTAGAAAAGTTAACATGGTTACATGATTCATGCTCTTACTTTCCCCTTCACCACCCCCCCAACATCCCTCCCATGGCTGATGCATATTTCCACTGGTTTTAACATGTGTCATTGATCAAGACCTATTTCCAAATTGTTGATAGTTGCATTGGTGTGGTTGTTTCAAGTCTACATCCCCAATCATGTCCGCCTCAACCCATGTGTTCAAGCAGTTGCTTTTCTTCTGTGTTTCCACTCCTGCAGTTCTTCCTCTGAATGTGGGTAGCATCTTTACCATAAGTCCCTCAGAATTGTCCTGGCTCGTTGCATTGCCCCTAGTACAGAAGTCCATTACATTCAATTTTACCACAGTGTATTGGCCTCTGTGTACAATGTTCTTCTGGCTCTGCTCCTTTCGCTCTGCATCAGTTCCTGGAGGTCTTTCCAGTTCACATGGAATTCCTCCAGTTTATTATTCCTTTGAGCGCAATAGTATTCCATCACCAGCATATACCACAATTTGTTAAGCCATTCCCCAATTGAAGGGCATACCCTCCTTTCAGGGTCTCATTCTTGAGAAGGGGCTCATGGGTGGTGAAGGGTGGGTAGGCCTATAGGCCTGCACATCCATCACCTGTACCTGATTGTCTCATAATATCCATTGACCAATTACTGAATGAGGCTGAGAGATAAACATCAACACCTGCTATCAAGAAGAATATCACAATCCCTTCCTTTCCCTTGGTCTACAGTCTAGACTCTACACCACGGTTGGTCTGACCAGGGTCTGGGAGGGAGAGAGAAGCCTCTCCAGCCGGCTGCCAACCTGTTTTTATTGACTAGCCTAATCTAACTCCCATAGGTTTTAGCATAGCCATCCCCAACACCACTTTCCTTATCCTGAATCCTATCCCTTTGAACTATAGCATTAAACCCTTTGAAATATATCTCAAGTGAAGACTGATATCTTTCCTAGAGCAAGTGAATGATTACAGCCAAAGGGGAAAGGGAAATTTACCTAAATCTTAGTCATTCTGCATTATCCAATTCAATACCAAAACCATCTTTATTACAAACCTTTATCCTCTAACCTAATCCCAAGCCAAGTAGCCAGAGGAGCTGTGTGAACAACATACAGCTTCTCCCTTGATAACTTTGGCTTGGGCACTGTTTGTGGGGTGAAGTGCTTGGCTGAGCTGAACATTCATAAACCCTGGTGGTTGTCAGCACACCTTGATGGCCACCCAGGCATCCCTATCCTCACTCAGCCTAGATCCATTTACCATCTAGGGATCTTGGGTCAGTGCATCAGGCCCACCTAACAGAAGCATCATACCACTGTGTAGAACACCTATAATCAATTTTTCCTCTAAGAAAAAAGTCATCATTTATCCTATAAACTTTTCTAATTTCTAATGCCATTTTTCTCCCCAGATCATGACTAAACAGTAAAATACAATGTCTAGACAGGATACAACCATTTTCCCTCCACTAATTGTAGCCTTGGCTCTATAAAATCTGGCTTTTGTAACCCAGAAGTAGTATCCATACATACAATTGTTTAGTAATCACTTGGACCAATTTTTTTTTAAATATAAGAAATTGGCTATGAGTGCAGAAACAGACAATGTTGTTTTCCTTAGATCACCTTTACACTCTCTTTGGGTTCCATTTCTTACCCCTCCTGAGCTCTATTTCTTTATCTCCACTTTACAATCAACTGAGCTTTAAATCACAAAGCATATGTCTACATGTAAAGACAGTTTATTTGACCACCTTGGTTAAACTGAGCAGTTACAATAAATATCTTTTTTTCCTTAATTTTTTTTAGCCCCAGTGGACAAATGGTCAAGAGACATGAATAGGCAGTTTACACACAATAAAAACAAAACTATTAATAAACACATGAAAAAGTATTCTAGATTCCTCCTGATTAGAGAAATGCAAATTAAAAGAATTCTGAGGTACCACCTCACACCTAGCAGACTGGTCAATATGGCAGCAAAGGAAAGCGATAAATGTCAGAGGGGATGTGCCAAAATTGGGACACCAGTGCATTGTTAGGGGAGTTGTGAATTGATCCAACCATTCTGGGTGGCAATTTGTAATTATGACCAAAGAGCTTTAAAAGAATGCCTATCCTTTGATTCAGCCATACCACTGCTGGGTTTGTACCCCAAAGAGATAATAGGGAAAAAGACTTGTACAAAAATATTCATAGCTGTATTCTTTGTGGTGGCAAAAAAAAAAATGGAAAATGAGGGGGTATGCATCGATTGGGGAATGGCTGAACAAATTGTGATATCTGATTGTGATGGGATACTACTGTGCTGAAAGGAATAATGAACTAGAGGAATTCCTTGTGAACTGGAAGGATCTCCAAAAACTGATGTAGAGTGAAAGGAGTAGAACCAGGAGAACATTGTACACAGAGACGGATACATTATGACATAATCGAATCTAATGGACTTCTCTACTAGCAGCAATGCAATGACCCAGGACAATCCAGAGGAATTTATGAGAAAGAACACTATCCACATTCAGAGAAAGAACTGTGGCAGCTGAAACGCAGAAGAAAAACATATGATCAATTACTTGGTTTGATGGAGATATGATTAGGATTTTGATGTTAAAAGACCATTCAATTGCAAATATGAATAACAGGGAAATAGTTTTTGAGCAATGATACGTGTATAACCAGTGGAATTGCTTGTTAGTTCTGGGAAGGGGGAAAGAACAGGGGGGGAATCATGAATCATGTAACCATGGAAAAATATTCTAAAGAAAAAAATAAAATAAAAAATAAAAACATTTAGTTATATTTTTCTTTTCCAGATTACATGTAAATAAAATTTTTAATATTCATTTTTGTCATTTTGTTATGCATGTTCTCTCCTCTCCTTTCCCCTCCCTGAGATAGCAGATCGATAATATGATATAGATTATATATGTGCTATCATGTAATACATATTTCCATGTACATCATCTTATGAAAGAAGATATAAGTTGTTTATACAAGAAAAAAATCCATTAATTAAAGTGAAAAAATGGTATGCCTCAATCTGCATTCAGACTCATTAAATTATTTATAATAGTGGATGGCCTTTTTGTCATAAAAATATATAAATCTCTTAAAATTAAAAAAATTAAAGTCTAATGATAAATAATGTTGTATGGTCATTGATTTAGAGCCAGAAAGAACCTTGAAAATTATCTTGTCTAAACCCTTCATTTTAGAAATTAGAAAACTTAGATCATGTTAAGAAAATTCTCTCATGTCACATCAATAATAAGTTGCAAAGTCAAGCTTCAAATCCAGGCCCTCTGCCATCAATTCCAATTCTCATTCCACTATACCATAACTGCTCTTATAAACAATAATTATTTTAAGCACCACTTCAAGTATTGTACATAATTAATGAATTCATCTTCATTTGCCACCAGATTGTATGCTTATCTTCACCTTCAGCACCATCATCATCATGCTCCACACAGCATAAGCTCATCATTGTCCAGATCACTTTTTAGTACTCGCACCTCATCGGTAACCTCATTTGTTTCTGCCCCTCTGATTGTAGGGCTGGAAGGAAGAGCCAAATACTCCGCTCCCCACCATGGGCTCCCTATATGGAGATCTTAAAATACTTTTTTTGTTATTCAGCCATTTTAGTCACCTCTGACTCTTTATGACCCCATTTGAGGTTTTCTTGGCATAGATTTTGGAGTGGTTTGCCATTTCCTCCTCCAGTTTATTTTACAAAGGAGGAAACTGAGGCAAACAAGTTTAAGCAACTTTCTTAAGGTCATACAACTAATGTCTGAGGCTTGATTTGACTCGGGAAGATGAGTATTCCTGTCTCCAACCCTGGCATGCTATCCTTTGTGACACCTAGCTACTCCCCTCAAAATTTTAGCTATCTCTCCAATTTCCCACCAGCTCCTCTGCTTGATTTTAATTCTACCTTATTCATTTTCATCATGCCCTGGGCTGGGTATCATCTGGCCCTCTCCTGACCCCTTTTAGCTTCCTCTTGTGTAGAATTTTCCCCAATTAGATTATAAGCTCCTTGAGGACAAGACTATTTTTATTATTTGTATCCCCAGGGCCTAACAGTGCCTTAACATGGCATATGTATAGTAAATACTTAATGTTTATTATATCTTATCATAACATAACTAAGAAATTTACCAGACTTGTCAAGTCAAAAAGTTTATAATGCTTTTGTTGTGCTTATTTTTCCATTTCTTAAAGTACTGCACTGTTATCTTTTCACATTTTGGAGATGACTGTTTTCTTAAAGGGAATTCAGTGTGGAGAACTAATCTTGGCAATTCAATTTCTTTCACCAATCATTAGTGAGCAGTACAAGATGACATACACACTGTGAAAATCCATAGGGATACGGAACAAAAACAAAGCACTTCTTAACCTCAAAAAACTTATATTCTACTGGAAGAAAATGACATAGGCAAAGAGAAATAAATACATGTAGAAAATAAAAGCAAATTTATTTAGGAAAAGGATAGCATACTAATTAATTACTTGAAAGACAGAGAATACCCCTATGTAAGTGTTGGCATTCCTACTAAGCTAGAAAAGCTAGTTTCAAAAATATTTTATCTGAGCATCAGTCTAATTAAAATCAGAGCAGACCATCAACAGGTTGGCCAGAGAATCATAATTTTGTATGTGCATATTCTGACTATAGCAATTGTTAAAGACCATCTCCCAAGTGGTATAGAGCTTGCAGTCTGCATCAGTGGAAGAATTCATATTGATAAAAAAAAAAAGTGTATTGGAATTGAAGTAAGAAAGATTTGAATTCAAATTCTGCCTTAAATGTTTACTTGATGTGTGATACTGGATAAGTCACTTAGCTTCTCTCAAACTCAGTTTTCTCATTTATAAAATTGAGATAATAAAAAGCACTTGTCTCATAGAGTTGTTTTGAGGACTTAATGAGATCATACATTTATATAGTTTTGTAGACCTTAAAGCACTATATCAATGTTAGCTATTATTGCTTATTATAATAATAATTATTGTTGTTATTAAAATACATATTATTATTCAAAATTATCTGGTTGTATTTTTACTATAAAAGTGGTTTGATTAAACAATAGTTTAAACTAGTTGTGCATATAGATAAACTATGGTAATATATTCTCTGCTCAAGATATTTGGCTGCTATTATAACAGCCTGTCAATCCTAGTGTATATTAAATAAATCAGTAAACAATCTTAGCCAAGATCCAGGTGATTATTCACTTCTTAGCATATATATTGCTCTTACTCATTTGCTCTGAATATTTTCCTCTTCATTTCATTCTGAGAAAAAGAAAATCCTCCCTTTCTCACTAAAGCAACATCAACCACATAAGAATATAAATCTTCTCATTAAAGCCTAAGAGCTTATTAGAGAATGTTAAATTATTCCAACACTTCTCTGACATTGTTATATCTACATAGGGAGAGGCACTGACTTTTCTGCCACTTAATTGTCTTAGATGAGCTGACCTACATGCCTGTGATTAGTTTTGTATAAAAGACAGAGTTGCAACTGTTGGTTTTATTTTTTTAAGTCAACTAATTAAAAATGTCTGCATCAAAATATTCTTCCCCTGTGGATGCTATTACAATAACAAAGGCTTGCAAGCAAGTTATAAGTGAGGTTCATTTTATGCAATTGGTCTTGGGAGACATTGATGGATCTGTGATCTCATCCATGTAGGTACTACGTCCAGTAGGATAGGTCATAATAAACTTTCCTTTCTCTTATCATGAACCATTCTTTCCCATACCCTCCCATGAATTTGATCAATGGGCTGAGTACCTTCTCTGGATCATTTGACTCTGTGTGGTTACCAATGGGAATTTTTTTTTGATGTGCTCTCAAAAGAGTCAAATGTAGATTGCATTTTTTAGAAACTGAGTCATATCCTATCAATCAATTAATAAACATTTATTAAGTGCCTGCTATGTTTCAAGCACTGTGATAAGCACTGTGGATATAAAAAGAGGCAATAGACAGACCCAACCCTCCAGGAACTTATGATACACTATATATATATTTATACATATATATATATATATATATATACACATATGTATTATAAAAAGGGGGAAAATAAAAGAGTAAAGGCGCTAGAATTCAGATGGTTTGGGGAAAAGTTTCCAGTAAATATTGGGGAATAATATGTGTAAGAAGACGGGAAAGATAAGAGGAAGATAATTTATGATGGACTTTGAAAGCCAAACAGAGCATTTTATATTTTATTCTGGTGATGATAAAGAGCCACCAGAGTTATTAA
Organism: Gracilinanus agilis; assembly: GCF_016433145.1. Taxonomy (NCBI): domain Eukaryota; kingdom Metazoa; phylum Chordata; class Mammalia; order Didelphimorphia; family Didelphidae; genus Gracilinanus; species Gracilinanus agilis. Next base: position 515,441,088 of record NC_058131.1, read on the forward strand.
GGTTTGAGGGTGTTGGAAGTGAAATGATCAGATTGATGCTTTAGTACAGTGATAGGCAAGCTTTTTAAAGAGGGAGCCAAAGGAAAGGAAATGCTCATCTGTCGATCTGTTTTTTAAGGCAATTCTTTCGAAGTTTCATTGTATTGTATCCTACTCATTGTATTCATCAGATTAGGAATAATGTCACGTGGCTGGATAGAACATTTCAGGGGACCGCATCTGTCCCACAGGCCATAGTTTGCCCATCACTGCTTTAGGAGAATCACTACAGTGACTGAATGGATGACACATTGGCCTGGGAAGAGGCTTGAGGCAGGCTGACCCAATAGGCTATTGCAATCCAGGTGTGAGATAATGAATGCCTGCACTAGAGGAAGGGCTATGGTCAGAGGAGAGAAGGGAATATTTGAGAGGTGTCATAAAGGTAGAATTGGCAAGCCTTGGCAAGAGCTTGGATATGGGCAATGAGAGATAGTGAGAAATATAGAATAACTCCTGGCTTGTGAGTCTGAGGGCCTGGAAAGATAGTGTTGCCCTCTACAATAGTAGGGAAGGTATGAGGAAAGATAATGAGTTTTGTTTGGGACATTTTGAATTTAAGATGTTTAGTAGACATTCACTTTGAGAAATTTGAAAGAACAGGAGATTGGAAGTCGGCAGAGAATTTTTGGCAAGATAAATAGATTTGAGAATCATCAGTTAATTTGGTCAATTAAATTTCTGGGAGTTTATGAAATGACAAAGACATAGAAGAGAAGAAGGCTCTGGGTAGAACCCTGAGGGATACCTACAGTTAGAGACTATGACCATAAATTCCCTGGATAAATACTACTGGTATCAAACACATAAAAAAATGTACAAATAAGAATAATTCTAATGACAAAGACACTTTTCTTAGTAAAGAAGTATCATAGGATAGTGACAAAATATAAGTCATTTAAAATACTAACTGAACTGTTAAATGATAAAGATGTGTCATTTTTCACAAAGGCAATGGAATATGCAAATTTTTTCAGTTACAGCCAGTGTGAGAACTTTTTTTCCAATAAAGCTCAACTCATCCCAACTTAAATATATCATTACTTCAGCTGTGTGGAATTCTCTTCTTAGTCCTCTCACTCATCTATTGATTCTATCAGATGCTTTGGGGAAGGGTACAAATTATAGTGAAATAATAGCAATAACTGATATTTATGAAAGCTATTATTGAATTGGCTTAGGATAAATGCATCAGTTTAGTAGAAAAAAATGAAGTACAGGAAGTTTCAGAGATGAAAATGAGCCCAAGGTAGAATGGCATGTGCTCAAATTTGCCAAAGGTGGTTTCCATATGCTACAGGTGAGCTGGGAAATCATATATCTTTGGCCTAGGAGCTAATACTTTCACACATTTAGGGAAGGGCTATGACAAATTACTTGACCAGGGTCAGAAGAATTAGAAGCTAGGAGCATGAAAATGTATTCACTGAGCTATGTCTATACTCAATGAGAATGTTGATTATTTATTGAGCTCTCAAATATTTTCTAAATTGATGAGGCAGTTTCAGCTTTAACCTTAGAAATGCAGATTTCTTTATAAAGGTTTTCTCTGTCATCCTCCCTTTAAAAAAATTCTTCCTTGATTGATTGTTCTACTTTCCATAGTAGATATTCAAATCTATTTCATGGAAACACAGGTCACAATGGACCTCATCAAGTATGGACATATCTGAAAGGAATTATCTCCTTTTGTTCAATGTGCAAGAAAGTGATTTGACAAAGTGAAAATATCTACTTGTGCTCCTGAAAGCATATCCTTTACTTCCTCCATGACCTACCTCAGTCTTCTGCTCTCTCTCTCTCTCTCTCTCTCTCTCTCTCTCTCTCTCTCTCTCTCTCTCTCACTCTCCATCTCTCTCCATCGATTGGTTCCTTTCCTACTGCTTACAAACATAAATAGTTCTCTTTTACTCTTAGAAAAAAATTTTTTTATTAGATTGACCAGTACTTTGTCACTTTTATTTGTTTTTTCAAAGTACCAACTTCTGGTCTTATTTATTAATTCAATAGTTCTTTTACTTTTGATTTTATTAATTTCTCCTTTCATTTTTATGATCTCTAATTTAGTTTTCATCTAGGGATTTTTAATTTGTTCCGTTTCTAGTTTTTTGACTTGCATGCCTGCCAAAGGCCATCAAGTTCACGTTGATGACAAGGTAACCTGTGACCTCTGAAATCTGCAAGGCAAGATTTACAGGAGGATGGATTTCCACTTAGGCCTCCCTGTGTGACTCTTTTCTTATTAACACTTCCTAATTAGTGATCAATATCCCCACTAAGCCCCAAGATAATGCAGATGAACACTATAGGCTATTATTACAACCCTTATAGACCCCCCATAAACCTACAGGAAAAGTCCCACCTTTATATGTAATAATATAGAAATTCCCCTAGAGTCTCCCTATAACAAACCATCAAATAGTGAGTTAATGTTAAAGATTTTAAAACCCTAATTTAGGTATCTGCAAAAACAGGCCAAGTTTCACCCCCCCCCAATCCCAGATTTGGTAGTTAACAATGGATGATAAATGGAGAAATTGTCCTCAAAGGCTGGTACATCCCATTTCACTGACTGGACTGCTTTCTTCACCCTGTAGCCAAGGAGACAAGTAAACACACCTTGAAAAGTTGTTAGTAACAAAGTTGTTGGTAACGAGGGTTGTTCACTATCTTCAAGAAAAGAAAGGTAAAAATAAAATAAGTCAGCAGATGGCACTAGGACAGCTTCTGTGAATACCATATCAATCTCTGGCTGCAATCATTCAACTGCACCAAAGCCACCAGGCCCCTGAGTTCCTGTCCTATGAAAGCAGGTCTTGATCTTTGCCCTCCCTAATTTGTTAATATATGTACTCAAAGATATAAATTTCCCCCTGAGTACTGCTTTGGCTGCATCCCACAGATTTTGGTAGGATGTCTCATCATTGTCATTCTCTTCTATGAAATTGTTAAAATTGTTTCTATGATTTGTTCTTTAACTAACTGATTTTGGAGAATCATATTATTTAGTTTCCAATCAGTTTTTGACTGTGGTAAAATCAAATGTAATGGACTTCTCTATTAATAGCAATGCAATGATCCAGGACAATTCAGAGGGACTTATGAGAAAGAACGCTATTCACATCCAGAGAAAGAACTGTGGGAGTAGAAACACAGAAGAAAACAACTACTTGAACACATGGGTTGATGCGGATACAATTTGGAATGAAGGCTCTAAACGACCACACCGGTGCAATTATCAATAATATGGAAATGGGTCCTGATTGATGACACATGTAAAAACCAGTGGAAATGCATGTCGGCTATGGGGGTAGGTGGGTGGTGGGTGAAGAGGAGAGTGAGAACATGAATCGTGTAACCATGGAAAATTTTCCTAAAAATTAAAATAAAAAAAATAATAGAAAAATCGTTCTTTCACTGTACCATCTCCTCAAACTACTGCAGTGTCTCCCTCCTCCCTTTCACAAGGAAATTTCTAGAAAAAAGTCACTTTTACTTGTTGCTTTTAATTATTTGCCTTATACTAATTTCTCAGTCCCTTGGTATCTGGATTTCAATATCTCTACTCTGTTGAAACTTCACTTTCCAAGGTTACCTGTGACTTAATTATTAAACCCAATGGGCTTTTCTAAGGCCTGTCTGCATTTTTAATGTTTAGAATAACTCTCCTTGCCCTTCCAAAATACTCTCCTACCTTTGCTTTCATGACACCCATTCTTCCTTATTCCCTTCTACCTGTCTGAAAGTTATGCCTTAGTTTCTTCTGCTGGATTACTTCTCCCATCTACTAATTGTAGACATTTTCCAATGTTTTACTCTGACCTTTGCCTCTTCTCTCTCCACTCTGTGACTTGGTGGTCTTATAAGTTTCCATAACTTCAAGTGTTATATTTATGTAGATGACCCCAAAATTTACATAAACAAATCTATTTTTTCTTGAATTGTAGCCTTGTGTTATCATCTACTTGCTAAAGATACCAAAATAAAAATACAAAATGGAATTTAATATCTACCCTCTGCAAGGCAAATCTCCAACTAAACTTTGAGGGCATCATCATCCTCCAAGTCACCCAGGTTGGAAATCTCAGCATCAGACCTGAGTCTTTTCATTCTCTTACCATACTATCCCTCATGTCCAGTCAGTTGCCAAGTCTTTGACTATTCTGCTTTCACATTTCTCACATCGTCTCCTTTCCATTCACACAGCCATCACTCTGGTTCAGATCCCTGTCATCTCTCATCTGAAATGTCATACTTTCTTAATTACTTCCCCTGCTTACCGTTTCTTTTACCTCCAGACAGAGATTAAATGGCTTGCTCATTCAGTTTCAATCATTGTTTTGGGTGTTCTTTCCATTTACATTGTTTTGTGGCCCTTCTTCAATTTGCATTAATTTATATACATATTTCTCTGCTTCTCTATATTTATCATGCTTATCATTTTTAAAGTTTTATGACATTCCATTACATTTATATACATATTAACTCTAATTTTAGTCCAAGATTACCAAAACATACCTTTAGAGCTAGTTCTCCTTGAATTTCAGCTTCCTTTTATGCATATTTGTTGTGTTCATCTCCCTCATGGGAATGTAACACTTCTAGCAGGCATGTTTCTATTATTTTAAAATATTTTCATTACTTCACTCATCAGCACAACTTAGTATCTCTCTTCCTCCTTTGAAAATCATTGGACAATTTACTGGCATCTATATAACTCAAGATACTTGAATTCTAGGCCCACATGTCACCAACCATCTATGTGACTTGAAGCATATTATTTAACATTTCATGGCTTTATTTTACTTATTGGTAGAAAGACACACTAGGTTAGATAATTTCCAAGCATCTTTCCATTTCTAAAATTTTATGATTCCAAGATTAATGTGAAAAGGGTCATACGTTATTACAAATTTTTTCTCCACAGAATTTTCTTCAATTTTTGCCTTTGCTTGCTTCCTTGACAAAAAGTACATGTTCTCTAGAATTTCAAAAACTCACTCTGCCTGTCACTAAAATGAAAGGAAGATGAGTTTGTGTTTGACATTTTTTCATTCAAAATGACATCGTAAATGATTTTATAGTGTAGTTTACAGTATGTCTGATAAAATTGGACAGTTGTTTAAGCAAAAAAGAGGAGAAGAATTATTTAAGAAAATCAATCAAGCAAAATGAAGATCAATGGAATATTTATTCTATAAAAGAACTTAAGGGCTGTTTTGGGAAAAGTTTCAGAAATTCAGAAGGCAATGAAGGAATAGTTCATTATTAGAATCCAGGTCCAAATGTACAAAGCAGCATTTTGTAAAATGAGAGCTTCAAAAACTAGATGAGAGTTCTGAACTACATCTCACAACACAAAACTGCCAAAATGAAATGATTCCCAGTATTTGCTCAAAAAGCTCTTGGGAACTAACAAGTTGCTTGATCAGAGAAAATGAGTATATACTTGACCCAATTAGAGAAACTCAGAATAGAGCTGTTTGTAATAGAGCAAAAAGAAAGAAAAATAAATGCACATACTGTCTGCCTTGGATCATAATGCCAAATACACTCATGAAAATTGTGTAAAAGATTATCTCTCACATAGTACTTGAAGTTACATATTATTCATGTAATTATCTATTTCCTTCTCTGGGCAGAGAAGTGTGGGCCTGTGGGGGGGCAGTCAATGTTGTATTTTATGTTAATACACTATACCAATTGTTTTTACTTAACCTGTTTTTGTTTGTTTCTAGAAAGGCTTTAATATTGCAGACAGGTGATATAAAAATAATTACTGGAGTTAAAAAGGGATTAATGAAATATTTTTCTAAAATATATCTGTAAAAAGGGACAAAAAGGACTATTTCAGAGAATCCTGGACAGACTTCTATGCACTAGTGAAGAATAAAGTAAGCAGCACCAGGATAACAATTTATACAGGAACAATAATATTGTAAAGACAACCTTGAAAGACTTACAAACTTTAATCAACCCAATGACCAATAATTATTTCAGAATGGCAAATCATTCTGCCCACCTCCTAATTGTTGTAACGTAAGCTCAGAATTAGATTTATATTTTTGACAGGTAAAATATGTGGATTTGTTTTGTTTGTATGAAGGAACCTAAGACAAATTAGACCCACTATGAAAAAGCAGAGATAAAAGATTTGCTTGTGACTATGCCTGAGATTTCATTGCAAGGCTAGATCTCAATATAGCCAATCAAAAATATTGTCTATCTGTACCTCAGATAAAGACATTTCCTGAAAGCTTCCTTCATAATAATCCTTGAGTTGTTCATTTTTTTGATGACCAAAAAAGCCTTTGTAATGTCATGACCAAATGACCCAGACTCTCTTTCCCCTGTTTCCTGTTAACTCCCAAGTTATTGTCAATATTCCTCAATTGCTTGGGTTTATAGAAGTGCCCTAGAAACATTCTTGGATAAAGTCATTTCATAAACAATATTCTGTGGGAAAACAACACCTCTCAAAATGATGTAATGCTAGTATTCTACTTTCTATAAAAATCTTTATCTTTGTCATAATAATGGAGATCTTGCATCCCCTATGTGGCCCTTGCTCTCTCTCTCTCTCTCTCTCTCTCTCTCTCTCTCTCTCTCTCTCTCTCTTTCTCTCTCCCCTTTTTCTCTCAATGTCACATACCAGGCTGTATCAGTTTAAATAATTTTTAAAGGATTTTTTTCCTTTTATATTTGGGAAGAAGAGAAAAAGGAGCTAGGAATAGAATTACCTAAACACCACCCCCCAAAAAAAATGAAAGGAAAAAAGGTCATTGAAGTATTTTGTAATGCTCAGAAGGAAACAGAGATAAATACAGTGGTACCTTGACACATGAGTTTAATTCATTCCATGACCAAGTTTGTAACTCAATTTGCTCATGTGTCAAATCAAATTTCCCCATTTAAATAAACAGAAATGCAATTAATCCATTCTGGCCCCCAACAAACAAACAGATTTTTTGTTTTGTATGCTTTTAAATATGAAAATGTACTTAATAAATAACAAATAAATTTATTTAGAGATAATAAGGAAGAATGTAAAGAAATAAACTTGCTTATGAAATGTTATTTACCTTCAAGGTGAAGCAAAGATGCTGGCAGAGAAGGTTTTCATTTCATGTGCTATCACTTAACATATCTTACTCTCTACACACATAAAGCTACATTTAAATGCAAAATTAACCTTATACATTACTTATGATATGTAATTCTATTGCTAAACTTAATTGCTATTTTTTCTTTACTTAATTATCATCATTTTCTTCACTGAATTTTGGCTGTTTTGCCACACTTCCCTTGATTTCACTTAGAGGCTATTTCAACAAAAACTTTACATGAAAGCTTGTTTCTTCCTCCCTTTCAGAACATTTCAAAAATGTGTGAAAAAAAGTGTGTTTCACAGCTCCAATGCATGACCTGTTGCAACTTTTTTCTGGGAGTGTCTTTTCAATAAACTGTTTAATTGTTCTCCAAATCCTCAAAATTTCCTTAATCTCACTTGTAAGGATTACCTCATTCACCTCAAGCTCCTCCCCATTAATTTCCTGCAAAACCTCCTATGCTACTGCTGCTGTAATTCCTTCAGTTGCTCCGTTGTCAAGACTCATAGTTAAAAGTTAAGAAATTTGCCCAAAAAACTGATAATAAAGACAAAAATAAAGAAGAAAGCAAAAGCAATTCAAAACAGATGCTCCCAAGGCCAGATAAACATTGAACTAAAAGAGACAGCCTGTGTAACTTCTGAAACTGAACATTAGGCACATTATCTCATGGAGAATAGCCAAAGCTTGATTCAAATATCTGCTCCTGACTTAAAGCAAAAAATCCAGATGATGAACTGGTTGCATCTCAGATTGCCTGTGGCTGAAAGTGCTCGTGTATCAAGGTACCTCTATAGGAAGTTAACATGAAAGTATATATAGAATTCATGGTACTACATATGTACCATATATTACATGTTATCTAAAGTTAGAGGAATAGCTTGAAGAGATATGAACTAAGATCCAATTTGGTCTTTGTTTGTGGGGAGTAGAAAAAAAGGTCATCTCAAAATAATCAATGCCTAGCTGGGAGAAGAGGCATTCAGGGTCCAAAATTACTAGGACTGAGTGAACTGTCACCCAGTCTCCAAGAAGGACTTCAGGCCAGAATTACATAAATCTGTGACCTCACAGGTATCATTGACTATGAAAATGTGTTTGAGTTCAGGAAATAAAAAGATGTTTCTACAATTGCTCTTAAGGGAATGAGTATTCTACAGCTTACAATCTCCAGCACAGCTCCTTCCCAACAAACCCTCGTTATACTAAACCCTACCCAAGGAATAGATTTCTTGAAAACAAAAATGAACCAAAAAGAAAACAATGAGGCAGAAAGTAATGTTAGAACAAAATTAAAATATTGAAAAAAATAAAAGATAGATGTCATTAAAAATAACGGACCTTGGAAGATAGAACAAGGAGAAAAAATAATCTTTATCTCCTTGAAAACCATGATAACTTTTAAAAGTCTGGACACTTTACTGCCTGTGCCAAAATATGTTTTGGGACATCTTATATTTTAAGAAGTCATCTAAATAAAATTTGTCAAGATATATTAGAAACAAGGAGCACAGTTAAGATAGAAAAAAAATTTAACAATCACTTCCTGAAAGAAAAAGTTATGGCAATCTCAAAGCCCAAATTCAAAGCATCCCAGTTAAAGGGAAAAGACTTCAAGACTCCAAAAAGAAACTCCTCAAGTATCAAGAACTTAAAGTCAAGATCACACAAGACATTGTAACTTCTACAATAAGAGAGGAAATCTTATATTACAATGTTATTAAAGATAAAAGATATAGGCTTATAACAAAGAATAGCACTTTGTAAAGCTAAGTTAAGTATAGTACAATGTAGAAAAGTATACAGTTAGTGGAACTGAGGACTTTCTGGTGTTTCTGATTAAAAGACTAGAACTAAAAGTAAGAATTCTTAAAAAGAAATACAAGGACAAGAGAATCACAGAAGGAAAATTTATTTGAACAATTGGAAAGGGCTATGATTACATAATGCTAATAATAATGATTCAACCAAGTAATGAAGAGAAGGCCCAAGGAATATGAACATTGTATAAAAATTTTATTACTTATTATTTGATAATGTTGAACCTAGCTTTATGTGAATAGAAATTTGCTTAATCCAAAGCTTATGGTTGAGGTCAGGCTGACCTCAGAGACAGTTGCTCCAAGAAAGCCAGATGGCTTTCAGGGGATGCTTAGATTCCTCCCATGTGTTGTTTTGGAACTGCTCAAAGCTTGTGTTTTCAGTTCCACAAATTTTAATGTTTATACTTTCCTGCTGATATATGTCTCAAACTGCTCTACTGCCTAATGTGTAGCCAATCAAGAAAATATCCTTACACTATTGCCTGAATTTTATATAATGAAACCTCATAAAGACTCAAGGGAGGAGCCAGATTCTCCTTCTTGCTCTCTCCTTTGTCAAATGGTCTAATAAAATTCTTTCTAAATCTTTTTCAGCTTTGGAAGTTTATTCTCTATCAACAGATTGTTGCTTGGTCCTCTACCAACAATTTCCAATTACCAATTATCAGTTATTACAGATGAGTATAACTAGAGACATCCTGTCCTCATAGAGTGGGCTATGAGACACCCACTAAACAGAATAGTGGGACCACGGGGCAGGAGTCCCAGGGATGAAAAATTAAATCACTGGATGGCAAGGGGGCTTGTGAGAAGATTGCCAAGAAATAAAGATATGATGAAGTGATAATGGCGAGTTTTGATGAGAAGGAGGGCAGGAAGAACTGTCTGGGGGCCTCTGATAAAGCTGGGAAGAACAGGCTTATAGAGGGTGAATGGCTATTAAGAATTTAGAGCTTTGGAGAGTCAAGGGGACTAGAGGAGGATATTGGCCATCACTGGAGAAAGGCATAGTTAGAAAAGTTAGAAAATCACTGAAGACTAGGTATGTGTATTTAGCATTTTTGTTCTAATTTTATAAAATAATTTAAATGTCTATTTGCATACATATAAAGATGATACATATGTGTGTATACTATCTACTACTTATCTAACTATCTAGCAATCAACAGAGACAGAGAGAAAGAGATGGCATTCTGGTAAAGCTAAGAGCATTTATTTATATCAAAATACCCACTCTAATAAAATCCCAAGTCAATCCAGATATTGGAAATCCTATAAACATTCTGATCTTTTACCAAAATTTTTACTGGGTTTACTAGACTCTTATAATTTATGGAAATAGCCTGTGCATGCAGGCAAAATAGAAAAGGATGAAGGTGAGGAAAAGAAACAGAAGGAGAATGACAAATGCCTATAGTTGCCAGAATTTCCTGCTTCTGAAAGAATTTCAGATTTCCTCAGGTCATGATATCTTTGCATGTATTCTTCAGGATTTTGGCGTCTAAGTGTGTAGTGTTTTTTGAAAATGCAATAATTCCTATATCTCTTGAGTTTCTGACTTATTAATAAATCAGGTGTCTTATTTATACCTCAAGTTTTTCTAATACCTTGGTAGGGCCATTTGTTGGGAGATATATATGTTAGGGATAATTTATAAAATCTAGTTATACAATTAAATGTTTAAAATGATTCAATTGACTATAAAGAAGAACTCTAAAGTACAATGTATGTGGATAAAGAAAAAGGCAAAAGTACCCATTTGCCCTGATAAAAGTTCTTCACCAGTCAAAGGCATCCTGCAAAAGATCTCATTTTACAATTTGTTGTTTTGTCTGTTTCTCTGTCTCTGTTTCTCTGACTGCCTATTTTTCCTCTCTGTCTAAATCTCTCTCTAATTTTCTTTTTCATACCTACATACATGTGTATACATGCATATACACACACATACACACACTCTTGTGAAGGAAATTTTAGCAGTTCTATCCATTAGTAGAAATACATTTAGCACTACTTTCAAATACAAAAGGCAAATCATATATGCCTAAAAATTGCTGTAAAATCTATAAGTTTAGGTGTTTATTTCAAATATTCTTATTGCCAAGCACAATAATGACTACAATGCAATTTAAACTCAGAGGCTCACCCTAAGGGCATATTTTAAAACTATTTTTTTATAATTTGCAAAGACTCAAACACTCAAATCATCTCACAAAAAGTAGGGTCTATTTTTTATTCACTGAGACACATAGTCCAATTAGGGGAAAAAACTATTCTTTCATCAGGCAGCCATGTCATTAGTATTAAAGGAAGGCACTAATGCTGACTAGAAAGCTAAGTAGTTCAGGGAATAGCAACAAATGATAATAGTCACATTTGATTTATTATCACAGCTAAGCATCAGCAATAAAACCACCATGGATCACTACCCTTACCAATCAGTGAATATTGATTGGTTCTATTTCTCCTATTATTTCTTGATAATGACACACTATTGTCACTTGCACACATTATCAGCAAAGTGCCCCAGATAGAAAATCAATTTTTGATTAAATATTTTAGAGTACACCTAATGAAAATTTAAAGGTTGTGATAAGAATACACTAATTTGGTCAATTACCATGTCTTTCTGGAAAGGGTATATTTATTGAGAAAACAACTGCAATAGTTTTCTGGTTTGGAAGAAGAAAAGTGAGAGGAACTAAAGAATACTAAGGAAACTCATCGCTAGTTCCTCAAATAAATTTCTTCAGTTAATAAGTAGTAGAATCTTAGACATGAAAGAAATCTCAGAGAAGCTGCAGTCCACTTGGTAGTGGAACATAAAGCCTCCCTAATATGTCTCTGAAAACTGATCAATTAGTCTCTACATGGAGAATTATAGTGATAGAGAATCACTTCCCCAAAAGTTTTTTGGAGAAATCCAGTTGTTAATTCATTACTTTTGATTCAACAAATATTTATTGATTACTTATTATCTACAAGGCTGAGAGAACATCTGCATTTAAAATATGGCTCTCTCCATGATGGAGCAGCTTTTAGTTGTTAAAATGACCTCCCAATTTTGCTAAATCCAATCCAAATTCCTCTCTTTTTCTTACTCAGTTTCAGACTTTACTCACTCATTTTCTTTTTGGAGTGCCTGTCACATACACAAAAACACAAATACATATCACATATGTATACACACATACATATGCATACATACACATATCTACATACATGCATAATACATATCTACCTACACATATATGTTCATATACAAACTCCATGTGTTGATGTAAAAGTTCATTCCTGAATTAGATACAAACATTAACTTAACTACATCTAAATCTTTGAAATGATCAAACAAATTTCATATTGCCATTTTTCCAGCAAGTAAAAATATGCTCAGAGAATGCATGACTCAATGAAAAGGGCATTATTTTTTTTCTTAAGAAAAGAATAGAAAGGAAACAGCGGGATTAGTTTCACTATGTACTCCTAAAGAGCAGGAAACAATACTTCAAGAAACTTTTGGTCAGTCCACTTTGCAGTGCTCATAACATAATGAACATAAGCAAAAGATGAGTCACTAGATAAAAAGCTTGACAGCATTTGCCAAAGTAAGTATATACATATTATATTAAGTACATACATATGAACATATACTTTGGTATTCAGAAACTTCAGGGAAAAAATTCAACTAAAGAGGAGAGAGCAAAATCTGTTAAAAAAAAATGAAAGGATGACACATTTTGACCATTCAGAAGTCTCAACCTGTACATTATGAGTATTTTTTTCAAGATGGTCAATGTGATGAGCATCAAGAAATATTATAACTCTTCCCAATTATTTATAGTGTGCCTTTCCCATGGGCCCATACTTGACTTTATCCTGTTCTTTATCCTTTCATCCATGAACATCTCATTTACATTCATAGTTTCAACTACTGCTCTATTCAGATAGCTTCCAGGTTAAGAATTCATCCCTGATCTCTTTTCTAATCTCCAAAGCCAACCAAAATTTCATCTGTCTGTACAACCAACATCTCCGTACAGATGTCCTATCAACATCATATCCCAATTCATATATTATCTTTCCACTTAAATCTTTTCTTCGAACTTATTTCACTATGCTTATAAGTAGCAATACCATTCACCTCATCTTCCATTGCCAAAATCTTGATCTTTAACTCTTCCTTTATTTTTCCTGTTTTAAAGAGCTAATTTTCCTGTCTTCTAGAGCAGTAGTCTGTCTCCAAAATATATCTCAAGTCTTCTGAATTAAACAGCCAAAAAGAATTTATTAAGCATCTTCTTTATTCTAGGTATTGCGTTAGAACCCAACAGTCATAAAGAAAAAATTTTTTAAGTTTCTGCCTTTGATAAGTTTTTATTTTATTGGAAGAGACAGATATGCACATATATCAGCATATACAAAATGTAAAAAAAGTAAATGGAATTTGTCATTATTCCTCAGCTGCTTTATCACCCTTGAATTTTCATAATCCCTTGGAATCTTATCACTTTGAACATCCCTGTGCCCTGTGATGGCCTTCTCCCGTTACTGTTGTCATCCCAAAACCTCCCTATTGAGGAAGGGTCTAGGACAGTTGTCTTTTATCCTCACTGGCACTATTTCTGATGCTATGAACTTCACCAACAATGGCAAGACCATTGCAAATGCAGAGATCATTAAAAAAAACTCTGCTCTTCAGCTCCTGGCAGCCTTGGCTACTGCTTATTATTCTGTCAATACAGAAGGGACTAACCCTGTCTCTAGGTGAAATCAGTTGCAAACACTGTAGCTAAGCTTACTGTCTTAGAAGGACCTGAATTAATTTTAACTCTGACATCTAATGATGAGCCAAATTTTTCTCTCTTGTATAATGAACAGAAAGTGGAGTAGTGAAAGCACAGGTTTAAAGCAAGGCAGATCAATGGAGTTTGGATGCCTTCAGAAGGAAAATCCCTACTTCCCCAAAGCTTCTATCATCAAATATGCTTATCTGTTCATAGGAGGATCCACTTTGGTACTCAGAGGATTCTGGTTTCCATTAAAAGAGTTTGGGTGGCCCAAGTATAACCAATATAGTCTTCCATGTAGGTGCCTCTTACCCTACCTTCCAGGCATATAATCAACATCTTTGCCATGCCAAGGCTTTTTTTTTTTTGGTGGGTGCCTGCTGGATTACACACCTTTTGAGCATTTGTAATTTGATTCCATGCCTAAAGCTGGGCATTATAAAAATTATGTTGTTATAGTGAATCAACTCACTAGATAGATAGAAGCCTCCCTGGTACTCATGCCACAGCAGCTTTTGTTGCTAAAATGCTATCCTTAGGAGATTGCTCATCAGTTTGGCCCTCCCAAATGCATTGATTCAGAGAGAGGAATTCATTTTAGACTGATTTTATTTTATCACAGGTTTATTCTTTTTTTTACATGCTTATTACTCAAAACTTTATTTACATATTATTTATATCGATAATAATCTTTTAAAAACCATAACCCCAAATCATATACCCATATAACCAAGTGATAAATTATATGTTTTTCTTATGCATTTCAACTCCCATAGTTCTTTCTCTAGATGAGAATAGCATTCTTTTACATAAGTTCCATGAGATTGTTCTTGATTGTTGCATTGCTATTAGTAGCAGAGTCCATTACATTCAATTTTACCATAGCATATCAGTCTCTGTGTACAATGTTCTCCAGGTTCTGCTCATTTCACTCTACATCAGTTCATGGAGGTCTTTCCAGTTCATATAGAAATCAAGCAGTTCATCATTCCTTGTAGCCCAATAGTATTTTATCACCCTCATATACCACAATTTATTCAGTCATTCCCCAATTGAGGGACACCCTCTTGTTTTCAAATTTTTTGCCACCACAAAAAATGTAGCTATGTTTTTGTACATTTTTTTTCTCTTTTGAGGTACAAACCCAGCAGTGGTATGGCTGGCTCAAAGGGCATGCAATCTTTTAAAACCCTTTGGGAATAATTACAAATTGCCTTCCATAATATTTGGAGATGATATAAGTTCTAAATTTACTGAAATAAATATATTAAATTAGTGTTAAACATATTGTGCAGCCGTTTTGTACCAGTTTTCTTTAGTTGAACTCAACATAAAAGAAAGTAATCATTCCTTTTATAAGTCCATTTCAGGTACCACATATCTCATTGATTTTCATTGTCAGAATAATGAAATTTCTTTTTTTTTTAAACCATTAACTTCTGTGTATTGGCTCATAGGTGGAAGAGTGGTAAGGATGGGCAATGGGGGTTAAGTGACTTGCCCAGGGTCACACAGCTGGAAAGTTTGTGAGGCCGGATTTGAACCTAGGACCTCCCATCTCTAGGCCTGACTCTCAATCCACTGAGCTACCCAGCTGCCCCAGAACAGTGAAATTTCTGAATCTCACATTCCTATCAAAGAATTCTTTATTACTGGGCAATCCACTTTTTTAAACTTTATAAGTTTCAGAGAAACTGCATTTTTTTTAATTTAAACATTTCTTAATATTCATTTTTAACATGGTTACATGATTCATGCTCCTACTTTCCCCTTCACCCCCCCACTCCCCCCACCCATGGCCGACGCACATTTCCACTGGTTTTATCATGTGTCCTTGATCAAGACCTATTTCCAAATTGTTGGTAATTGCATTGGTGTGGTAGTTTCGAGTCCACATCCTTAATCATGTCCACCCCAACCCATGCGTTCAAGCAGTTGTTTTTCTTATATGTTTCCTTTCCTGCAGTTCTTCTGAATGTGGGTAGCGTTCCTTTCCATAAATCCCTCAGAACTGTCCTGGGTCATTGTATTGCTGCTGGTACAGAGGTCCATTACATTCGATTTTACCATAGTATATCAGTCTCTGTGTACAGCGTTCTTCTGGCTCTGCTCCTTTTGCTCTGCATCAGTTCCTGGAGGTCTTTCTACTTCACCTGGAACTCCTCCAGTTTATTATTCCTTTGAGCACAATAGTATTCCATCACCCGCATATACCACAGTTTGTTCAGCCACTCCCCAATTGAAGGACATACCCTCCTTTTCAAGTTTTTTTGCCACCACAAAAAGCACAGCTATAAATATTTTCCTGCAAGTCTGTTTATCTATGATCTCTTTGGGGTACAAACCCAACAATGGTATGGCTGGATCAAAGGGCAGGCATTCTTTTATAGCCCTTTGAGCATGATTCCAATTTGCCAGCCAGAATGGCTGGATCAGTTCACAACTCCACCAGCAATGCATTAATGTCCCAGTTTTGCCACATCCCCTCCAACATTCATTACTCTCCCCTTCTTTCATTTTAGCCAATCTGCTAGGTGTGAGATGATACCTCAGAATTGTTCTGATTTGCATTTCTCTAATTATTAGAGATTTAGAACACTTTCTCATGTGCTTATTGATATTTTTGATTTCTTTACCTGAAAATTGCCTATTCGTGTCTCTTGCCCATTTGTCAATTGGGGAATGGCTTGATTTTTTATACAATTGATTTAACTCCTTGTATATTTGAGAAATTAGACCCCTGTCAGAGTTTTTCATTATAAAGATTTTTTCCCAATTTGTTGTTTCCCTTCTGATTTTGACTACATTGTTTTTGTTTGTACAAAAGCTTTTTAGTTTAATATAATCAAAACCATTTAATTTACATTTTGTAATTTTCTCTAACTCTTACTTGGTTTTAAAGTCTTTCCTTTCCCAGAGATCTGACAAATTCTGTGTTCACTTAACTTATTTATAGTTTCCCTCTTTATATTCAAGTTGTTCACCCATTCTGAATTTATCTTGGTGTAGGGTGTGAGATGTTGATCTAGACCTAATCTCTCCCATATTGTTTTCCAAATTTCCCAGCAGTTTTTGTCAAATAGTGGATTCATGTCCCAAAAGTTGGGCTCTTTGGGTTTATCATACACTGTCTTGCTGATGTCATTTACCCCAAGTCTATTCCACTGATCCTCCCTTCTATCTCTTAGCCAGTACCATATTGTTTTGATGACTGCTGCTTTATAGTATAGTTTAATATCTGGTACTGCTAGGCCCCCTTCCTTCACATTTTTTTCATCATTTCCCTTGATATTCTTGATATTTTGTTATTCCAAATGAAATTTGTTATAGTTTTTTCTAATTCAGTAAAGAAGTTTTTTAGTAGTTTGATAGGTATAGCGCTAAATAGATAAATTAGTTTGGGTAGAATGGTCATTTTTATTATGTTAGCTCATCCTACCCATGAGCAATCAATGGCTTTCCAATGGTTGAGATCCAGTTTTATTTGTTTGGAAAGTGTTTTGTAGTTGTTTTTGTATAATTGCTGTGTTTGTTTTGGTAGATAGATTCCCAAGTATTTTATATTGTGTAGGGTGATTTTAAATGGTGTTTCTCTTTCTACCTCTTGCTGCTCTAATGTGTTGGAAATGTATAGAAATGCTGATGATTTATGTGCATTTATTTTGTATCCTGCAACTTTGCTAAAGTTGTTGATTATTTCTACAAGCTTCTTAGTTGATTTTCTAGGATTTTTTAAGTAGACCATCATATCATCTGCAAAGAGTGATAGCTTAGTCTCCTCATTGCCTATTTTGATGCTTTCAATTTCTTTTACTTCTCTAATTGCAACTGCTAGTGTTTCTAGTACTATGTTGAATAATAGAGGTGATAATGGGCATCCTTGTTTTACTCCTGATCTTATTGGGAAGGCTTCTAATTTATCCCCATTGCATATGATGTTTGTTGATGGTTTTAGGTATATACTGTTTATTATTTTTAGGAAAGGTCCTTCTATTCCTATACTTTTCAGTGTTTTCAATAGGAATGGATGCTATATTTTGTCAAAGGCTTTTTCAGCATCTATTGAGATGATCATGTGATTTTTGTTTTTTAGACTGTTGATATGGTCAATTATATGGATGGTTTTCCTAATGTTGAAACAACCTTGCATTCCTGGTATAAATCCCACCTGATCATGGTGCATGATCTACTTAATTACTTGCTGGAGTCTCTTTGCTATTTGCATCTATGTTCATTAGGGAGATTGGTCTGTAGTTTTCTTTCTCTGTTTTTGGTCTACCTGGCTTTGGAATCAGTACCATATTTGTGTCATGAAATGAATTTGGTAGGACTCCCCCCCCCCTTTTTGTTTTTAAAGGACTTATGAAGTCCCTCCCCCTTCTTCTCCCCTCCCTTTTTTTGACCTCCCCACTCCCCTGCTCCCCTTATTTTATCCCTTCTGACTTTCTCAGAAGGGTTAGATAAGAGTTTTATGTCCCAATGGATAGTATAGCTACTCTTCCCTCCCTGGGTTGATTACACTGAGAGTAAGGTTTGATTATTACCTCTTAATGCTCTCTTCCTCTCCTTCTTATAATAGTATTTGTCCCCTCTCCTTCCCATGCCCTCTTTGTGTGTAATATAATATCCTATTTTTCTTATTCACTCAAGTTTCTCTTGGTGTCCCCTACTATTCACCCCCTCTTTCCCATCCCCCATGTCATCTTAGATTATTTAGTGTTCCACCCTCACCCTGTGAATTATTCTTCTGATTACTATAATAGTGAATACTATAATAGTGAATAGAGTTCACGACAGAGAATTATACATAACATTTCTCCATAGGAATACAGATAATTAGATCTTACTGAGGCCCTTAAAAAGGCAAATTTAAAAATTATAAGTTTTCTTTCTTTCCCCTCTGTTTCTTATTTATCTTTTCATGTTTCTCTTGATTTTTGTGGTTGGATATCAAACTTTCCATTTAGCCCTGGTCTTTTCTGTGCAAATACTTGGAATTCTTCAATTTTGTTGAATGCCCATAGTTTCCCCTGAAAATATATAGTCAATTTTGATGGGTAGTTGATCCGTGGTTGCAGGCCCAGTTCTCTTGCCTTTCTGAATATCGTATTCCAAGCCTTACGGTCTTTTAGTGTGGAGGCTGCCAGATCCTGTGTGATCCTGATTGGTGTTCCTTGATACTTGAATTGTCTCTTTCTGGCTTCTTGTAAGATTTTTTCTTTTGCTTGAAAGCTCTTGAATTTGGCAATTATATTCCTGGGCGTTTTCTTATCTGGATCGAATGTCGTGGGTGTTCTATGGATCCTTTCGATGTCTATATTGCCCTCTTGTTGTAGGACTTCAGGGCAATTTTGCTGAATAATTTCTTTTAGTATGGAGTCCAGGTGTCTATTAATTTCTGCTTTTTCTGGAAGACCAATTATTCTCAAATTGTCTCTTCTAGATTGGTTTTCTTGGTCTGTCACTCTCTCATTGAGATATTTCATGTTTCCTTCTATTTTTTCAGTCTTTTGACTTTGTTTTATTTGTTCTTGTTGTCTTGAGAGATCATTAGCTTCTAATTGCTCAGTTCTAGCCTTTAGGGATTGGTTTTCGGCTATGATCTTTTGGTTTTCGGCTATAATCTTTTGGTTTTTGGCTATAATCTTCTGGTTTTCCTTTTCGCTCTGGTCATTTCTGGTGTTCAATTTGCTTATCAGTTCATTTGATTTCTGAGCCTCACTTTCCAGTTGCAAGATTCTACCTTTTAAACTGTTATTTTCTTGCCAGATCTCTTCCATTTTCCTCAAAATCTCAGTTTTGAACTCTTTCGTTGCTTGTGACCCATTTTCCTTATTTGAGGTGGGTCCGGATGCTTGTTTGTTCTTCTCCTCTGTTTGCTCAGTTGTCTGGATTTTCTCTGTGTAAAAGTTGTCGAGTGTTAAAGACTTTTTTTTCTTGTTGTTAATCTTTCTCTTCTGAACTTCCTTAGTCTGGGTAGCCATCATTAGCCCAGCAGCTTCTCAGCTTTATCCTCACGCTCAGGGTCTGTCCGCAGTCTTTTGGCTCCTGAGGTCTGAGGTCTGGTTTTTTCCAAGGTCAAGCCCCCTGGTAGACCCCCTTGCTTGATCCTCTGCCAGAGGTTCCTTTACAAGTCTCAGGGCGCTGCTTCCACAGTCGTATACCTGTCTGCACTGGTTCCCCACTCAGGGTTTCAGAGCTTTAGCTCGTGGCTGTGTCTGCCTCCACCCACGCCTCCACCCGCGCCTGCACTCTGAGCCCACACTCAGAGTTCGTGTGCGTTCTTTAGCTTTTTGGGGTCCCAAATCTTGCTGCTCTCAGGAACAGGCCCTGGAGCTGCCAATGACTCGTTGGGTGCCCCAAACTTGCTCTATTTCTTTTTACCTGGCTTCAGCGCTATAGGTGGTGTGTGTGGAGGGGGTAGGGGTGGGGTGGTTGCTCAGCCCGCGATTTAGTGAGAGCTGTTTCACCCCTTTATAGCATGGAAATGTCCCGATTCCAGGTACCTTCCTCACTGCACCCTGTTGTGGGGTTCCTCCAGTCGTCTGGACTTGTTTTTATGTCCCCTTGAGGAGTCTTGTGTGTTTTGGTCAGGAGAGGTTAAGAGCTGCTTTTTACTCTGCCGCCATCTTAACCTGGAACCTCAGAAACTCGCAGGTTTATTCTTATTTGGGAATTACTTCCACATTCCAAACACCCTGCCATCTTCAGAGTTCAGGCCAATTTGAATGAATAGAGAAGTTAAAAAGGTGATTGGCACTGAGACTCCCTTGGAGTGGTCTGAGATTCTCCCCTAAGCCCTATTTTACCTGTGGAGGAGACAGAGGGTAGATCTACATGTCTCACCATTTGAAATGTTTTTTGGACATCTCTCTATACAAGTTAAACTTTTTCTCCCCATATACACATCATTACTAGGTGAGAGACATTTCTGTTGCTTCTTATATGCAGGAATTACAGGTCGAACTATGTGAACTTCATAACCGAGTCAGGAATATAGGTAGGACCCTTGGACTTCTCACTCCATCATCTATACCCAGGAGACAAGGTGTATATATAGAACTTTCAGTAGGAAGGCCTTTCCCAAGTATTTCTAACTATTCTGACTGCCATCAAAATTGGAGAAAAACGTTCTTGGGAACATTGCTCTCCTATAAAACTGGTACCATCTACTGACACTGATTAACTGAAACTGTCACTGTCATTGTACATTATTGCCTATTTGTCTTTGGATTTGGTTTTGCTTTTATTTTTTTCTCATATTTTTGTGATTAGGGAGTTTATAGGTAAACCTAATTCAGTTTGTTCTGTTAAAAAATGCTTTTCATATTTGGTACTATTTTGTTTTACTGGGAGAAAAACTTATGTTTATGCACTCTGAGAATAATGACCATGTTAGAGATATAGTAGATTTAACTTTTTAGCAATAAATCTATATTTTAAATGCATATGTTTAACTATTACATTAGTGGGGTTTGAAAAATGATCTTTTTAATTTTTTTCTATTTTCATTAGTTTTAAATATGATTTTTTAAAACTTGAGTTTATGGAATTATACTTGCTCTTTGACATTGAAGAATCAGTGTACAATGCCTAATAACCCTGACAACATTGCATACCCTAAAACTCAAACTATTGAAACCTGTCATTAGTTATTAAAACTTATAGGACTATAACTGATGTTGGAGTCTGATTCCAGGAAATTCCAGGAAAAGTATAAAGGGACTTCCAACAAGCCACTGATCAGTGCTGATAAGCAGATGATCACAGACGTCACCAACCCCTGTAGGAGTGATAAATGTTGGTGCCAAAGTGGGTTAAGCTCTCTCAGGAGAGAAGTAGCTGTTCAGCAAAGTTCTCAGGTTGGCCTTCTCTGATTTACCCTATAAGACACAAGAATATTCCCACTGGACTCTGACTCCAGTTTGCTATTCCTCTGATAGAGTATAAATCTTACTCAAGGACTGCATTCCCCTTCTTTTTCAGACTTCTGTCCTCTTTTTAGTTTGGCATAGCAAATTTCTTTAGTCATGGCAGATGGTAGGTAAGTGCAATAATATTTTACCCGACCTCCATGCTTTTGGATATATACTACCTCCACTAGACCCTGAATATGTATCAGGACTTATTATGATTTTAATTTATATATATATGTATGTATATGCATATATACATATATATTTTTCTTATTTTAGGGGAGAGGTGATTCATATTATTTAAGGCATTCTTAAATTAGTAACCTAGCCATAAATCCTTTTCCAAGGCTGTTGTTGTCATAAATTAATATTCACTGTTGGATCATTATTCTGTGTAATCATCAGGTTATATTAGGATTAGATCCTAAGCAGTATCTCATTTTACTGAGGGGAGATTGCAAAGTTATCCTATAGATCCATAGACTAAGATCTTTTAAAAGCAATTTTAGGAAAATATATCACCAATAACCTGGACTAGGAAGGCAGATCTAGAAAAGCTATTATAGGGCCATCATGAATCCAGATGGACTAAAAAGATGACAGCAATGAATGTCCCCAGAAATAAAACACTTCATCATGAGACTCCAAATGAGCCTTTGTAAATAATGAACTGAACTGTGTGAGGTTTAGGTCCTCTATCCACTTCTGTCCTTCCCGTAGGCCATTATTTTATCTTGATTGTAAAATCCTTGTGCCAAAAAAGAGGAATGTCTTTTAGTGGTTCCTAATCAATGCACTTATCAATCATTTTTTAATATATTAAGAAACACCCAAATGTAGATAGATTCTCCATGAAATGTATCATGTTAATTTCCCAAAAATATCAGAGGGGAGAGTTGTGTGAAATTAACATAAAACTGTACCCCTCTTTCCTTTAAAAGGGAAGTTTTGAAAATCCATTTCAGCCACAAGTCTCAGCTCCATCCTTTGACTGGGTACTCATGCATACTATAGAGAACCCTAGACTTGTGGCTCCCTAGTGAGGTGGAATATGCTTGCCTTTTGTCCCTGTGACTCCTGGAATCTGGAAGACCTGACCCAGATTGAAGTCAAGTCTGTCCAACAAGGGAGACCCAGAAGGAATGATGATGGCTTTATAAGAGAGGAGATTGAGGAAGTAAGAACACTTTTTGGCTTTTCAGCTCTTGACTCTCACTTGGCCTAAAGACTTTGCCAGTGGGGCAGCTTTGTCTGGAAAGCAGTGGGCAGCCCTTTTGGCTTTTCCTGGTGTAGCAGCTTTTGGCTACTAACAGAGATGAGCAGTAAATTCAAATTAGTTATATGCAGCCAGATGATTATGTGACTATTTTTCTCTAACTCCAAATTTTACTATCTAATATAATAAGTCTAATATAAAATTTCAACATCCGGAGAATTTTAATCCTAACACTACACAGGTATCACCCCCTCTGTCTTTGCCCCTAATTTTCAGTTCCTTTCTCTGCAACATCTTCCTCCCATTAGAATGTAAGCTCTTTGCAGGTAGGGGCATTTTCTTTTTACTTGCCTCTGTAACCCCAGAACTCAGCACAGCATTTGGTACATAGTAAGTATTTAGTAATTGATAGTTGATTTGATTTGGTCATTTGAAGAAAATTACAGAAGATCTATAAGAATGGGTACAAAGTAATGTGTGTATGGAAGAGAAAAACAATACACATCAAGGCTAAAGCAATCTAAATATGAAGCACACACACACACACACAAATCAAAACTCAGTGTTGTGTAATTATAATGGCTAAGCTTGAACTTGAGGGGGGAAAAGATAGAATGCCTCTCCTCCCTCTTTTACAAATATAGGGAACTGAGGATTTGGAACACTATATAAACTGTGAGATTCAGTTAATATATTGGTTAGTTTAGCTGAATGGCTTCTTCTTTATCTTTATTCCTGGTTTTGAGGAATGAATCTCCAGTAAGAGAAAATGGAGAAAGATCAATTGGAAAATTACAGTGATGTACAAACAAATGGATACCAATAAAAATTAAATGTACTATTGTGTGTTCATTAATTAGTAATAAGTATAATTACTTAATAATCATGTATTAGTAATTAGTTCATTAGTGTATATTTTGTTAGCTTCTTACTAAAACATAAACTCCACAAGGTTAAGAACCTTGTTTTAGCTAAACATGGCATTGCATACTGTGCAATAAATACAGATATTTGGTAAATATTTGCTAAATAATGTGCTAGAGGTTTTTTAATACCTCAGAAACAATATCTATACTCTCTACTTTTAAAATTTATTTGTCCGTCATTAAAATATCCAGTTTAGTCCTTTCCTCCCTCTCCTTCCTCCATTAGACTTTGAATTTTTATTTTTTAGAAAATTTTTCCATGGTTACATGATTCATGTTCTTACTCTCCTCTTCAACCCCCCCCCCAACCTCCCCTCTTAGCTGATGGGCATTTCCACTGGTTTTAACATGTGTCATCCATCAGGACCTTCCTTCCTCCATTAGATGGACCTTAGGAGCTTGTTCTAGCAGGGGAGCACAGCTACTTGTATACCCTTGACTGAAGAATGGTACGCCTCTATCCAGGAAGCTCGTCCTCTTCAACTGAGCGTGCAGCTTCAGGAGGGACGCACATGGAACGGTGAGGGAGGAAGGGGACACCCGCCTAGCCAGCCAGATCAGCCAAATCAACCCTGATGAACAATGGGTTAACAGATGTCGCAGCCAGATCGCCCTCACATCCCCTTCCTCCATTAGAGAAGACATCATTTGACAAAAAGATACATATATCTAAACTATGCCTTACTTATTTCTATTTATCAATTCTTTCTCTGGAGACAGACATACACAAGTTATTCTTCAAACAATATTTTTGTTTCTGTAGATAATATCCTCTTGGTTCTGTGTGTTTCATTCTTTGTAATTTCATGAAGGTCTTTCCATATTTTTCTAAAATTAATCTTCTTGTCATTTCTTATGGCATGGTAGTATTCCAATACAATCATATGCCACAGCTTGTTTAGCCACTCCCCAGTTAATGGACATTCCTTCAATTTTCAGGTTTTTGCTATTACACAGAGAAGTGCTATAAATATTTTAGAACATATTGGACCTTTTCTCTTTCCTCTTATCATTTTAGGAAATAAATCTAATAGTGGTATTGCTCGATCAAAAGGTATATGCAGATTTATAACTCTGAGCATAATTCCAGATTGCTCTCCAAAATGATTGGGTCCATTCTCAGTTCCAGCAACAATGTAGTATCCCAATTTTTCCACATCCCCTCCAACATTTGTCTTTTTGTGCTTTTATCATTTTAGATAATCTGATACATGTGAGGGGTTATCTTAGTGTTCTTTGGATTTGGATTTCTCTAATCAATAATGATTTAGAGCATTTTTTATAGAGTTATATAGAGTTACATATATAGTTTTGATTTCTTCTTTTAAAAACTGCATGTTCAAACCTTTTGGTCATTTTTCAATTGGAGAATGGCTCATATTCTTATATATTTAACAAAGTTCTCTATATATATATGAGATATGAGACCTCTAACTGAGAAACTTTATAAAATTTATCTTAATTTACTGTTTTCCTTCTAATCTGGGCTAAATTAGTTTTACTTGCACAAAGCTTTTAAAATTTAATGTATTTGAAATTATCCATTTTATATCTCACAATGCTTTCTACCTCTTCTTTATTCATAAATTCTTCTATCCATAAATCTGGTAGGTAATATGCTCCCTGTTCTTCTAATGTGCGGTATCTCCCTTTATGCTTAGGTCATATATTCATTTTGTTCGTAACTTGGTAATTGGTATAAGATATTGGTCTATATCTAGTTTATACCAGACTGCTTTTCAATTTTCCCCCAAATTTTTATCAAATAGTGAATTCTTATTCCCAAAACTTGGATCTTTACTTTTGTAAAACACAAGATTACTATTACCTTCTTACAACTGTTGAATGTCTATTCTGTTTCACTGATCTACTTTTCTATTTCTTAGCCAATACCAGATAAATTTGATAATTACTGCCTTATAATATAGTTTAAAATATGGTTCTGCTAGATCTGCTTCCTTTACATTTTTTGTTAATTCCTTTAATATTCTTGATCTTTTGTTTTTTCCAAATGAATTTTGTTATTTTTTCCCCAGCGGCAGCTAGGTGGCTCCAAGAATTGAGAGCCAGGCCCAGAGATAGGAGCTCCTGGGTTCAAATCTGGCCTCAGATACTTCCTAGCTGTGTGACCCTGGGCAAGTCACTTAACCTCAATTGCCTAGCCCCTTACCATTCTTCTGCCTTAGAACCAATACTGAGCAGATGGAAGGTAAGGGTTTAAAAAAATTTTTTTTCCAGTTTGATAACATAATTTTTGGGCATTTTAATTGTATTAACATAGATTAGTTAAGATTGTCAATTTAATTATATATTGGTTCTGCCCACCCATGAACAATGAATATTTCTCCAATTATTTAAACCTGACTATATACAAAATTTTCCAATTATGTTCATTTAGTTTCTGGATTTGTTTTGGCTTTTGCACTCATAGGTATTTTATTCTATCAGTGGTTAGTTTAAATGAATTATCTCTTACAATTTCTTCTTGCTGGACATAGTTGGTGAGATAATGAAATGCTGATGACTTATGTGGGTTTATTTGAAATCCTATTTTGCTAAAATTATTGACAATTTCAACTAAATTTTTAGTTGACTCTAGGACTTTCTCTCTACATAATCATATCTTCTCTGGAAAGAGATTGTTTTATTATCTCTTTGACCATTCTTATTCTTTCAATTGCTTTTTATTTTCTCACTGCTATTGCTAACATTTCTAATAAAATATTAAATAATATTGGTGATAATGGGTATCCTTGTTTCACTCCTGATCTCATAGGGAAGGCTTCTAATTTACCCCCCCCAATATGGATAATATTTGCTGATAGTTTTAAGTATATACTTTTATTGTTCTAAGGAAAAATCTATTTATACATATGTTTTCCAATATTTTTAACAGTAACAAGTTCTTTATTTTTTCAAAAGACTTTTCTGTACCTGTTGATATAGTCAGATGACTTTTATTACTTTTTTTGTTGATATAATTGGTTATAATAGTTTTCCTTGTATTAAACTATCCCTTTTCATATGATATAAATCCTGTTTAGTCTTTGTATGTATAATGTATAGTCTTTGATTGTCATGGTCTCCTGACTAATATTTTACTTAGGATTTTTCAATCTACATTTATTAATAAAATTGGCCTATGATTTTCTTTCTTTGTTGTTACTCTTCCTGTTCTAGGTGTCACCACCATATTTGTTTCATAAAATGTGTTTGCAAGACTCCATTACTAAGAGTTCTAAATAATTTGCTTAGTTCCACAATTAGATGATTTTTAAATGTTTGTTAAAATTCACTTGTAAGTCCATTTGGAACTGATGTTTTTTTCTCAGAAAATTCATTTATGGCCTGTTAATTTCTTTTTGTAAAATGGGTTTAATAGATATTCAATTTCCTCCTCTGTTAGCCTAGGCAATTTATATTTTTGTAAGTATTCTATCATTTCACTTAAATTGTTCAATTTGTTGGCATATAATTGGGTCAAATAACTCCTAATAAATGCTTTAATTCCATCTTAATTAGTGGCAAATTCTCCCTTTTTAATTTTTGATGTTAGTTATTTAGTTTTGTTCTCTCGCTTAAAAAATATTAACCAATGGCATCTATATTTGGTATATATACATAGACACATATGCACATATATTACCTATATAAAAATTTTCCCTGATCATTCTCCCCATCATTAAGAGTACCTAGATAATAGTTAGATTAAAAATCACTCTGTATTCTTCATTATCCACTCTTTACTTCATATAAATTCTTTCTCACCTTTGGAGATTGAATAAACAATGTTTTCAAGGTTTCTCATCAGTGAACAGGATCATAAAAGTTCTATCTTCGTGAAGTAAGAATCTATGCTTTTTAAAAATAGATTGGAATCTTTAGTTTCTTTTTCTAACAGTCATGATGAGGTTGTTCACCATATCTAAAAAAAAAAAGTGGAGATCTAGAGTTAAGAACATGACCCTTCAGAATGATCTTTGTCTGTCATTAGTTATAGCTAATGGGCCCAAGAACAGAGGGGTCTTTTAATGAAAAAGTAAATATAGAGTACAGAAAGGTAAGTGTTGCAGTAAATAGAGCACTTAAGTTCAAATCTGCTCTTAGATATTTACCAGCTGGGTGGTCCAGGAAAAATCATGTATCCTCTGTCTGCCACAGTTTCTGTACCTGTAAAATATGGATGATAATAGCATCTTTATAGGGTTGCTATGAAGATTAAATAAGATAATATTCATAAAGGTGCTTAGCCCAGTGCCTGACACATAGTAAGAATTTAATAAATACTCATCAGTGCCCTAGACCTTTGGGTATAGCAAATGTTATGCCCCCTACTTTAGAACAGAAAAAAATGCTTAAGGCTTAGGTTGGGGCTCATATTTAGGTAGCTCCAGAAGGAAGAATAGAGAGGCATTTGATATACTTATGTCCTGTGTACATTCATGCACAAACTCACAAACACACATAGAAGACTTATAGAACTCAGTGACATAAATACTTTTAAAAGCTTTGTTAGAATTATAATTATAGTTTCCTGAAAAGTTGAAAATAAAATATTATCAGAATGTACAACAGTTTGCTAAGGATGGATTTTTAAATAGATATCATCATATTGTTCTCTGTTCACAACTCCTGGTTCATGTCTTCTGCAGTAGGAGTTAGACTTAAGCCTATCTCCTCCTTGGTGATCATTTTTGCCAATAATCATTTTTTCTCCTTAATGTAAAGCAACAAATCAGACTGAAAATTAATATGTGCCACATTAGTACAAGATGTAATTAAAAGAATTCTTCAAGGTTCTTAGTTTATGCCCTGATTGGTATAGCCCAATGCCTTTTTTTTTGTTTCTGTCTCTATACAGTGATTTAATTTTGTGGATACTTAATCAACAAATAGTTGTATATAATATAATTTTTCCTGTCTCACAGTGCAGGTAATGTACTACTTAAAGGTTCAAAAACAAACTAGGAAGTAATTCCCCTCAAACTTGTCCAATTCATTATTTCTCCCAAATTCCTTTTATATACTTAATGTTATTAACTAGTGTAATAAACCTATATTACACTAGACATTTTACTTTGAGCACATCATTTGACCTCTCTAGGCCTCAGTTTCCTCCCTCTATAAATTAATTATATTATAAATAATTATAAATTAATTATAAATAATTATAAATTAATTATAAATTAATTATAAATTAATTATATATATATATATATATGTATATATATATATATAGCTTCCAGGATCATTTCCAGCTACTATGAATCTATGATTGATAAAGTAGTCTCAAGTAAGTCTGCTATAACACCTAGTTTCAGTTCTTTCATAATAAGTTCTCTCTCTTTTTATATAGTTCCTTCATTTCACAGATATTCTAGAAGGATTTTCTAGTATTCATGTTTCTATCATAATTTTGAGTCATACCTTAACTTACCACATAGAAATTATACAGTTTTAGAGCTGGAAGAAAACTTAAAGTTCATTTATTTTAATATTCCCCTGTGAACTAACCATTTTGCAATCAATTAGAGACCTAGGTAGGAAAAAAAAGTCGGTAGACAAATCCCTAATTATGAGCCTGCACCATATCTGATTAAAAAATATATTTGTTAAAGTAAGGGAAATTCAAAAGAACAATCTTTAGAATGAATGCCCTACAGTTCTATGCTATAAAGATAATAGCCTTTAATATAAGCAGAGTTATCCCCCATGATGCAAAGACATACGAAGAGAGAAAGATCATCTAGATGACAAATTTTGGGGGATAGAAACTATTTCTATTGAAATTACATTGTAATAAAAATAAGGAGTAGAGGACTAGACCTGCGATTTCATTATTCTATGGAACTCCCAAAAAGAAGCTCAGATATGCTTCTGCTCTGAGTTGCCTGGAGCCCTGAGAGAGTAAGGACATTCTTTGGATTACATATGTAGTATGCATTAGAAGTATAATTTGAACCCAGGCTGTTATACCATGCTAACAATTGAATATATATATATATATATATATATATTAGGACACTAAAGTATTTTTCATGCATTATCACATTTGCATTGAGAATATGAGCTCCTCGCAAGTAGGGATTGGTTCTTTGATTGTACTTTTATCAATAGCAACTAATAGAGTTTTGATACATAGTAGGCACAATGGCCATGTCAGGTAGGTGCCATTATTAGAACTATTGTAAGGATGAAAAAAATTGAAAACCAGAGAGGTAGCCTGACTTTCCCATGCTCTATGACAGTGACTAACTGTCAGGGGCAGGATTTGAACTCTGATCTTTCCTAATTCCTAAAGTTCTTTTCTCTCTGTTACATTGCTCCCTATCAGTGCAATGTGCACATAGGTGCTTAATATCATGTAACAAGCCATGTTTATAAAGTACCGTGAGGTTTAGAAAGTGTTTTTCTCACAATTGTTTAAGATAGAGAGTACAAATACTATTATCCCCATTTTATGGATGATAGAACTAAGGCAAAAGGAAGTAATGTGATTTTCTAATCCTGGCTTTCTTGGAATCCTTTAAGTCTTAGCTGATGTCCTACATTCTATGTTCTTTCTTGTTCTCTTTAATCTTAGTGACTTCCCTCTGAGGATATCCTCAATTTATCCTTTATCTTGTTTGTACATAATTGTTTGCATATTATCTCCCCATTATACTATGAACTCCTTCAGAGAAAGGATTGTTTTGTTTTGGTTTGGTTTGGTTTGTTTTGGCTTTCTTTGTATATTTTTGCACTTATTTTTGTATCCTCAGAAGGTAGCATGGCATCTGGCACATAGCAGGAGCTTAATGAAAGGTTAGTTGACCAACTCACTGGCTAGACTTTCCCAGAGTCACAAGGTCATAAAAAAAATTAGCTCTCAGACCAGAATTTTTTGTAAAGTTTCCCTAACAAGTTCACGGCTTATCCCTACAAACTTAACTGCCTCTGAAACTGTATACATACTGCTGTTTGATAGGAAAAAAATAATTAAGGTCCATGCGTATGTACTTATAAAGTAAGTGGATATTTGATTAACATAATTTGGATAACTTTAGCCTAAAAATGAAGCAAAGTTAGGGGGGAAAACACTTTTTTTCCTACATACTTCAGTACTTCTGATATATTTAATTTCTTGGTGACCTGAAGCATCCATCAATGGACCTGAGCATACATTGATATAGATCATAATGCACTTTCTGGATTAGGAATTAACAAATCATAGATTGATAGCTTTGTCCCTATGGGATATTGGGTAAGATATTAGTCACTTGGGATCCTAATTTCCTTATTTATAAAATGAAGGGGTTGGTCTATAGACTCTATGACATCCCTAGCAATCCTCTTATATCTGTGCCAATAAATTTGTTCTTATCTATATAACTCTTGTCCATTTTTTTTCTTTAGTCCTTTCACAGAGGTTCTTTTTAATATAATAGAGGTCTTTCTCCATACAGTAGGATCTCATTCTATGGAATTTCAACGCACATGAATTCAGATATACAAGATGGACAATAGAAAAAAATGAAGGCAGGAAAACTCATAAAATTAAAAAAAATTTTTTTGTTCCACTCTAAATCTGTGCCATTTTCCCAAGTGGCATAAAGTCTGACAGCAGTTTGCCCAGTCACACTCATTTTTACTATGAGAAAGGTTCATTGTACCAAGCATCGACTCCCATATTAGACTTTGTCTTTGTCCTGAGTTCTGGTTTATAACAAGTCATATTTTCATCAGATCAATACTTCTCTTTTTATTAAAGAGAATTTTAAAAATTTAAAAATTAAAATGAACATGTTTTCATTATTAATAGTGATCCCAAATTATAAGAGTAGTGAAACTGGTAGCTCCGATAAGCCGAAGAAAAGTTATAAAGCTCCTAGGTCTGTTCCTATTAGAAATACTTATTAAATAATGCTATTTGCTATTATGCGTGATTTTCATCTTAGAGTCTTAGAACATATTGGTCATGTAAAACAAGGTCCTACTGTGTGTATTTATATATATATATATATATATATGTGGACATATAAATATACTATTGATAGATATAGGTATTTGATATTTAGAGATAGCTAGGTGACATTGTGCATATGCTAAAGGCCTTCCTCCATGTATATATTTATATATATTTATTATATTTAATTTTTAATTTATTATTTATATTTAGAGACAGCCAGGTGATAGCATATAAAGCACTGGGTCTGGAATCAGGAAGATGAGTTCAAAACTATTCCCATATATTTAGTATCTGTGTGACCCTAAGCAAGTCACTTAAGTTTTATGTCTTAGTTTCCTCAAGTGTAAAATGAAGATAATAATAGCATCTACCTCTCAGCTTGGTTGCAAAGATCCAGTGAGAATATTTATAAAGAACTTAATTCAGTGCATGGCACACAGTAGGCATTTAATAAATGCTTGTTTCCTTTCTTCATTTTGTGCAAAACTTTAGTTTTTTGTGTAATGATCCTTCACTTTCAATATACCTTTCCCATAGTGCCATTTTTGAAGGTTTATTATGTGGATGAGCAGAGAGAGAACAATGAATTGGTGGATGGAGATCAAGATTCATGCTGACCTGGGTTCAAGTTCCTCTCTGCAAATAGTTTGAAACCCTGAGTAACTTAATTTCTCAGTATTGTGAAACAGCCGTATAATTTAATAGTTAATTGATTGACTTAATGTCTAATTAATTAACAAATTTAATTGAACAAATTTCAACAATATTAAAATCACTAAAAAATGACAGTTACACAAATGAATCCCTTTAGAAGTAGAAAACTCCCAGTGCTCTGCATTTGGTTACTACTAAAGGAACTACTAAATTTTTAGCACAAATGCCTTGGACCACTCTGGTGAAACACTAGCTCAACTACCTTCCTACATTAGTGAAATGACAGTTCCAAACCACAAGGGGAAAAATAGATGACTGCCTTTCCTCTAAACTTTGATACAATCTAGTTTTTCCTCCAGTTATAGTTATTAGTCTATCTGGATATTAGTTATAATGTTCCACATCCCCAGCTCTTTGCTTTTCAGTCGCCACAAAGAGAAGCTAGAATAAAAAATGAAGTATTAAAAATTCCCAAATCTTGAATCCAAATCCACAGGTGCTCATCTGGTACAACATCCACTCACCAAGGGCTAATAATGATAACAATAATAAATATCTTTCACTAATTCGCAGCCTGGCACTATTAATCTTCATTTGGTGTGTTCCCAGACAGGAATGTTGCAATTACAATTAGGTCCACATTGATCAGCAAAAGTTAAAGGGCAAAATTAATTAATGGCAACATTAAAGGGCAAGAAATTAATTTGATGAAACTTCCACTGTGCTTTGAGTGTATAGAGAGGCCCTGTTATTTTGAGATTAGTCATGTTGAATGCAAAAGAACAGAAGGAAAAATCTGTGAATAAAGCTGAATTTCAGCACATTAAAAATGTATGTCAACAATTTTTAAATCACTAAAAATGGCTGTTATACAAGTGAATCTCATTAAAAGTAGAAACTTCTGAGTAATAGGTCTAACAATGACTAATGGCATCACAAGTAAGCTGTGAAGGCAACGTACAGCAGCTATATTAGATCGCAGCTTTCCAATTTGATATGTGCATTTACACCAATCCCCAATGGCAAAAAAAAAAAGGAAAAGAAAATTCTAAATTTCTCACTTTTATTAAAGATGCTGAGTTTTTGTTGGGCATTATAAGAAAAATATCAAGTTAACTAAAAATAAAAATATTGAGAATGTTTAAGTAAAATTCTCTTTATGCATCACTGGAGAACTTGAAAACATTTCAACGTTTTATCTTTCACAGGGAGAAAGCTTCTGCCTCCAAAACCCTTTAAAAAAAACCCTCTCATCCAAGGCAGAAGAGTGGTAAGGGCTAGGCAATGGGGGTTAAGTGACTTGCCCAGAGTCACACAGCCAGGAAGTGTTTGAGGACTGATTCAAACCCAGGACCTTCTGTCTCCAGGTCTGGCTCTCTCCACCTAGTTTTTTCTCCTCCAAAACCCTTTTGAGACAAACAGGTATGGATAGTTTTCTATATTTTCTGGAAAGATTTTATGGTTCCCATAGTATGATAAGATATACCAAAGGCAAAAATGGAAACTAATTCTTTCAATGCTATCTAGTTCCATTATTGAAATATATTTGAGGCAAATATATTTCCTTGAAAAACCTTAAAAATCATGCAGTACAAACCCTTTATTTTATAGAAGAAAAAAATTAGGCCCCAAGTAGTTAAATTATATCTAATTAACTGAGAGAAAAGGTAGGATTCTAACCTGGATTTACTTCCAGCTTGATATGAAAAAAATAAAAAATAAAAACAAAGCCCTTTGAACAAATATATATAGTTAAGTAAAACAAATTCCTGTATTTGACATGTCCAGAAATATATACCCTCCTACATCTTATGCCCATCACTTTCTCTGTTAAAATGTTGGCAGCTTGCTTCATCATCAGTCCTCTGGAATATTGATTGGTCATTACATTAATTAGCATTCTGAAAGTAATCAAAATTGTTTTACTATACTCTTGTTCATATATAATTTCCCCCCTGATTCTAGTGATTTCACTCTGCATCAGTTGCTTCTGCTCTTCCCAGGACACAATGCTACTTTAATAAGTAATTACATGATTTTTTTCTAGAAACTACTTTATAAAATATTACATTAAATATTCACTCTTCCTACCAAATGGCCTTACTATGAATAAAGAAGGCTTTCCTGAACCTAAAAAGCAACAAAAAATACTAGCAAGTGCCTCCTTAGCCTTGCCTGGCATGCTAAAGCAGAAAGAAGTGACAATGACTACTTACTTGAAATAACTTTAGAAATTTTTTTCTTGTTCCTTATGCTATGTTTTGGAGTTTTCCTAATAATTATACACTGTCCCTCTGATCAATTTTTGGAGAGAAAAGATACCTAGTTCTGTGGATTGTTTTTAAATCAAACATTTTTAGACAATAACCACACTAAAGTCCCATTGTAATACTTCATGACGTTTTTGTAATCTTGAGTTTGCCCATTAGGGCAGTGTGATTTCTGATATGACCTAACTAACTGGAAGGGTTTATAAGTTTGAGTTTCTTGATAGATTGCATGTCTCTTTTTCACAATGTGGCCCTTTTGGGAGAGGGAAATCTCCAGATTGGCTACCTGAAAAGGAATTTTTCTGTCCACTTCAGAGATGAGTTAAAAATTTATATAAAAGTTGGCATCTATTTCTATGGGGAGTACCTTTCAAACCCATGAGATCAGATCCAATGAAGCATTCAAGTGAATTACGAATAATAATGATGTTTTGCATTCACATGGTTCAATAAAGCTTTGTATTTCACTAAGGATGCTCTTCCCAGGAGCTCCATGATATAATTATTGCACATTTTATTTTATCCAAGTAAAAATAGTTATCCCATGGAACATTAGTGAGATTGCACGCCCTGGCTACTTCTGGTGACATAAATGTTCTTTCTTCTGAGGTACTTCCCATAGAATGTGAAACCTATGCACTGGCCAGAGATTGGTAACAACTATCCACTCAGTATATTTTAAAAAGAGAAGACTTTCATTTTTATCACCTTTTCCTGTCTTCTGAAAGTGTAGTTGGTGGCCATTATAATTTATCTTTGCACTTCCCATGGTAAAGGAGAAAATTTTTATTCCCTTCCTCCAAGTAGGTATGAGAGTTTCTTATGCATCACAATAAAAGTATAGACTTAGCTAGGTGATGCTGGACCTTACTCTCAAGGTCCCAACAACCTCAGTTGTTTTGTGTTTCTTTCCTGAGATCTTATAGGTCTGGAAGTTACTCCCCAGAGGTACAGGTCCCAATCTATCTCTAATTTTATAGCTCGACTCTGACGTGGCATGAAAATTCCTCTTCATGTATCCAACCTGGAGAATTTGCCTTTTCCAAAAAGAGCTAAGTTGTGGAAAAGAGATATGGAGAAACCACTGTAAACTCTTCTAGCTTTGTCATGCCAGGGGTCATTCTTCACTATTGCCTCAAGATTATTAGAAAAGCATTGAAAGGTATCATAGCAGGATTTTAGTGGTTATTGTAAAAAAAAAAAGATTTGATTTGAAAACAATTCACAGAATTAGGTATCTTTTTTCCAAAAAAAATTATTCAGAAGGGACTGTGAATAATTATGGCATATGGTTATTGATCCCCAACATATATTTTAAAGAAAAAAAAAAGTTTTTCCTAAAGTTGTTGCAGTGGTGACCGAAAAGGGATTCTGAAGAGATTAACTTTTTCAGCTAGATATCTGTCTCAGGAGTTTAAGAGTTGTTGTTTTTTGTTTTTTGTTTTTTCCTCTGAATAGGTATTGGTTGCCTTATAGGAGATATTCCCAATAGCTGGTATTTTCCATTCTTAGAAGAGAAAATGAGCACCAACAGGCAGATTAGCACTATTAGTGCCTGACTTACCTGAAAAAAGGGGGAGGGACTTTTAATGAATAATAGAACAATAGAGAGCTAAAATTTCGCTGAAAGTGAAATAACTATTCAGCAGTTCCATTAAGTATATCATGTTTTAATGGTTTAACTATCAACCATCTGTGGGAATGTGTTAGTAGTTGTAAATTATTGTAACATAAATTGCTTTAGGCAATGGCAAGGGCAATCCTAGCCAAGAAGGGTTAGGAAAGGTTTCATGTCAACAGTGGTATAAAACTCAAATAGAAAAGATCACTAAACCATTTATAAATCATACTCTGTATGTCACATGTTGACTTAGAAAACTATATATGTTTATGTATTCCTTTTTCTTTGTTAACATATCAGCACATTGACATCATATAGGAACTAGATATAATTTATAAAAACCATATTATTAATAATTTTTCAATTTGTTTTCAACATTTATGTATATTTTTATGTATACATAACATTTATTACACACATACACTATCAGTAAGGAGTTAATTATAGATAAAAAGAAGCATAATATTTTATTTTAATATTGAATAAATTCAAAATAATCACAAGATTCAAAATTAATTTAATAACATTTATTACAAACTTCTTATTCTTTGCCAGAAACTATTTATCAATATGGAGCATCAGCTTTTGTGAAATGCAGTTTTCAGAATGGGTAGCAAATGCTCATTTGTTAATTTTATCATGCACAAAGTTTTAGTAGTCATCAGGAGTGAAAATAGTTACTTGTATAGGTATGTATTATGAAATATTGCTAAAATTCTTGCAGCAAGCATGCACATTTCAACAAAATGTCTTGGTAACTAAGAATAAAAATCTGGAATACTAACTTTATTATACTTTTCTTTTAGCACTGTTTTACATTGAATTTTCAAAAAGTTATAGTTGAATGCTACTTTTTCACTCTCTCACTATTAAGAGAAAATGGAGCACTGAATAGTAAGAAGAAATTTGTTTTCACACATTTTGAATGCATTGAATTGCTTTTCAAATTAAAATAGTAATTCTTGAATATTTGAGACATAGTTGCCAAAATTGCAAGAACCAAATGATTCTTGATAATTCCTGCATGTAGGAAAAAGAGTCATCACAATTTATAGTTGCCTTTCCCAAACACCAGTTTTATTTTTGAATACTTTAATGCAGACTTACATAAATTTTACACACTGGCTTCAACTGTGAAGTTTTAAACTAAATTTATTTAAATATTCCATATCTTCAATGAGAGTCAAATCTTAAAATCAATTCATATTATTAAGTTGTTCTGGTTAGTCTCTTTTCATTTCTTTTTTAATTAAGTTAATTTAATTAATTAATTAATTTAGAACATTTTCCCATGGTTTTAGGATTCATGTTTTTTCCCTCCTCTACTCTCACACTCCTCCCATAGCCCACAAGCAATTACACTGGGTTTTTTACATGTGCCATTGATCCAGACCTATTTCCATATTGTTAATATTTGCACTAGGGTGCAATATCCCCAATCATATTCCCATCAAACTATGTGATCAAGCAGTTGTTTTTCTTATGTGTTTCTACTCCCACAGTTCTTTCTCTGGATGTGGATAGTGTTCTTTCACATAAGTCCCTCAGAATTGTCCTGAATCATTGCTTTGCTGCTAGTAGAGAAGTTCCTTATATTCAATTGTGCCACAGTGTAACCGTCTCTGTGTATAATGTTCTCCCGGTTCTGCTCCTTTCACTCTGTATCAGTTCCTGGAGGTTGTTCCAGTTCACATGGAATTCCTCCAGTTCACTATTCCTTTTAGCACAATGGTATTCCATCACCAACAGTCTCTTTTCATTTCTAAAATCATTTTGATTTAATGGCATATTTTCCAAAGATCTCTTTAAATCATTATTACAGGAAAGCCAGCAAACTTCTGTATAATAAAGTAAGCTTTCCTGGACACTTTTAATTTCTAAGAGTAATAAAGAAAATTGTAATTAATTCAATTTTTGAAAATATTCAATTCAATCAATAACTGTTTATTAAGTACCTACTATAGGATATATAAAAATTTCTGATTTCTTGAAAAAAAAACCTTTAGCATATATTCCACTTTCACGAATTTTGAGCTCAATATTTCCTGGTATGTAGTGCAGGAAACATGATGGAACTTACTATCAGTAGAAATTTTATTCTCCTTCACCAATAATATACCTAAAAATCCATTTGTCTATATTGTTATTGTTGTTGCATCATCTTTAGGCTCAATTAGTTTTGATAATTGTACTTTTCTCAAAGTCCAAATATTTCCTGAAAATTTCTTCACCTATTGTAGAGTCATTAAGAAAATATCAATCAGTTATTCACTCTAAGATTTTCATCACATGTATGACTAAGCATGGCTCCTTGTGCTACTCCATTGGTACTGGTACTTTCAATGACCACCATAACAAAAAAAGTCAGACAATTTTCCAATTTTGATTTTAGTTTTTCACTTATGTCAGCAGCAAATTCATTAATTCTTTGTGCAAGAGTTTCATGATCAAGAAATATTCTGAAAGTTTTAAGCATCTGTGGCCACAGAATTTTAGCAGTCTTCATGATACATGCTTTCAGAAATTAACTTTTCACTAAAACAATTTTAATGTTTATCTATGAGTTCTGAAATAGCATAACTAGCTTTGATCATACTCTCACGATCTTCTTGTATATTTCTTCTTTAAAATATTTTATTTTTCCCCAATACATGAAAAAAATTTTTTTAACTTTTGGGTTTTTTTAGACAAATTCTCACTCTCTCTCCTTTCCTTTCCTCCCCTTTCCCTGAGAGGGCAAGCAATCTAATACAGATTTTATATGTGTAATAATGCAAAACATCTTTCCATTTTTTAGTCATTTTGTGAAAGAGAACTTGAACAAACAAAAAATAAGTGAAGAAATAACGTGAAATATAGTATGTTTCAGTCTGCAATCAGACACCATCAGTTCTTTCATTGGAGATGGATGGCATTTTTCACCAGAAGTCCTTGAGGATTTTCTTGGATCACTGTATTGCTAAGAATAACTGGGCTGCTGGGTGGAGGGGTGAGTGAAGTGAGGAATGTCCTCAGCAAGTGTAGCAAGGGGGAGGGGAGTGTTCCAAGTGCTCCTCTCCCCTCCTGCTCTGCTGCCTGAGAGCTGCCCACTTTACTCTCTGTGGTTTCCCATTGGGCTGCTGGGTAGAGGGGAGAGTGATATGAAAAAAAAGTTATCAGACCACATGGAGATGGGGAGGGGAATAGCTCTGCCTGAGTCCTCTACCTTTCTAGTTACAAGCTCAGTGAATGGGGGGGAAGGGCAGCACAGGTGCCCACAGAGAGAGCTCTAAATGCCATCTTTGGCACCTGTGCCATGGGTTTGCCATCACTGCCCTAATATATGGTCATGTGCTTGAGTAGGTGCTGAAAAAGAAAGGCATATTCTTTTCTATTCCCATTTAACTTTCTCCAAAGGTCTATCATACTGAACTGCTCTAAATTTTTATTCATCTCCTTAACTTCTTTCTTGTTTCTTTTTTGGTTGGATCTATCTAGCCCTAAGAGGGGAAAGTTGAGGTCCCCCACTAGTATAGCTTCATTATCTTGTAACTCATTTAACTTCTCATTTTAAAAAATTTAATGCTATATCATTGGTGCATATATATTTAGTACTGATATTGCCTCCCTATATATGATACTTTTTACAGTTTAACAATTTGACCTTATTAAATTCTTACATTTTCTTTTTCTAGTTTACCTTCCTATGAGTCTCTTGAATATTCAGTTTAAATGTAAATTTTTCTATGAACCTCTGGTCTTCTCATTTGGAATTCTTGAAAGTTCTCAATTTCATTAAATATTTCTTTTTTTTTCCCCCCTTGAAGTATTGTACTGAGTTCCATTGGGTAGATGGTTCTAGGTTTGTTTTCTTTTTATTTGAACAAATCTTTTCTTACTCTTCTTAGAATGGGACATGATTTCATACTCTCCCTATAAAAGAAAAATTAAACTATTGAACATATAATTTATCATTTTATATTTCTAGTTTTAAATAAATTTATAGATTTTTTTTTTACCTTACATGTGTTATAGTAAGGAATCTTCTTTCTCTTAACCTCTTTTACCTACTGACTATGAAAACAACAAAATATCGTTACCTGTGTACCATTTTTCACAACAAATTTCAGGGGTTCATGGTTCCAAACTATAGATCAACTGTACTAACTAGGTAGGAAAGATAGAACAGGCTATGAGAATAACAACAATAAAAGAGGAAATGCTGCCAAATGCTTCTCGCTTTTGGCTTCCTTTACTGTCTCAGAAACAATAATCTCTTACCTACTTAGTTTCCATATGAACTCCAGTAGATTGTTTGCTTGGTATTAGCTGGTCTTTTGCCAACAGAAGTAAAAGTCTGACTGAAAAATGAAAGTCACCTAATCCACAACTTGCTTCAATACCACATAGGAAGATTAGCATCCATGCACAGAAATGGATGGTATGACTAAGTGATACGAAGTTTTTAGTTAAATGACTATATAATTCGCAGCTACCCTGCAAAGGAAAAATGACATCTCCACTTTTTACTAGTATCTCTTCAAATACTAAAAATATACAAAGTTCTTTATTATAAATATTTTCTGCCTTTTTCACACATACAAAAAGAAAAACATTGCAATGTACAAAGGCAGAAACAGCTGCAGAACTTCTAGCATTCTTTTGCCATTTCGCTCCTGTGATCATACATGAGATTCTGCCCTTGCACTCCATATGCTACAAACTCATCTCTGATTTCTGCACTGTGTGCCAAGCTGGACCTTCCTCCTATAGGTCCTTTCCCTGTTATCCCGTTCTGAGCTTTCTCCCTGCAAACTCATCTCCTAATCCCACCTGTCACCTCCCTGCTTCTTTCAAAAATACCAGTAACAACTAGATATTTGAGAGTAGAAAGTTATTCTTTTAAGATCAACCATCACCACTCTAGTCAACCCTAACAAGTAAGAATTAGTAAACACAATCATAACTTTTTTATTTTTGTAATAAGAAACTACATTTAAAATGTTATGACATAGTTTTAAAATGTAATATAAAAATAAAAAATGTCAAAAAAATAAAATGTAATATACTGGAGGTTTCATTGTATTTTATTTATTTTGTTAAATATTTTCTGATTGCATTAAAAAAAAAAAGGCAAACTCTTATCCTCTATCTTAACATCAATTCTAAGGTAAGGGCTAGGCAATTGAGATTAAATGATTGGCCAGGGTCAAACACCTAGAACATGTCTGAGGCCAGATATGAACTCAAGTCCTTTTGACTCCAGGCCTGGCTCTCTATTCACTGTTCTATGTAGCTGCCAACCCAACTTTCCCCACCCCCAATTGCCTTTTTTTTTTTTTTAACCCTTGTACTTCCATGTATTGTCTCATAGGTGGAACATTGGTAAGGGTGGGCAATGGGGGTCAAGTGACTTGCCCAGGGTCACACAGCTGGGAAGTGTCTGAGGCCGGGTTTGAACCTAGGACCTCCTGTCTCTAGGCCTGACTCTCACTCCACTGAGCTACCCAGCTGCCCCCCAATTGCCTTTTAATCTGGTTTGGTCTACGCTTGAGATTGCTATGGAGGTGTATTTGACTCCTCTAATGGAAAAGGTGCACTTGATATAAGCCTTGAAAATAAGTAAATCTTTAAAAAAACCCTTACCTTCCATTACAGAATCAATACTGTGTATTGGTTCCAAGCAGAAGAGTAGTAAGAGCTGGACAATGGGGGTTAAGTGACTTGCCCAGGGTCACACAGCTAGGACATGCCTGAGGCCAGGAATCTACTGAGCCACCCAACTGCCCCCAGAACAGGTATATCTGAAGGTCAAAGGTGAGAAGGAAGTACATTTCACACATGGAGGGTGGCCTGTAAAAAGACATAGAAATGGGCAATGAGTGCCTTGTATGAAGGGCAATAATTGAACTAGTTGGACTTGAACATTTAGTGTGATGGGAAATAATGTATAATAAGGCTGATAAAAAAGTCATCTATGTTTTCATAGAAGATAACTAGACAGGGCAGCTCCATGGCTCAGTTGATTGAGAACCAAGCAAAGAGACTGGAGGTCCTGGGTTCAAATTTAACCTCAGACATTTCCTAACTGTGTGAGCCTGGGCAAGTCACTTAACCCCCATTGTCTAGCCCTTACTGCTCTTCTGCCTTAGAAACAATATACAGTATTAATTCTAAGATGGAAGGTAAGGGTTATACAAATAAAAAAAAAATAAACAAATAAATAAATAAATAAACAGACAAACAAACAAACAAATAAATAGAGTTAAGGAGATAAAAATGTCAACTTGTAAATTAAGTGTCAGAGTTATGTATTTTTGATTCTAGAGGTAATAGGGCACTCCTGGAGTTAAAATGTTGGTTTAGACATAAGGCCGAGTAATTAGATTTGCTTATGAGTTTGTCAGTATGATTATTAATTGCTCTTAAAAACACACACAAGCAACCAAAAAACATTCCTGGTTTTATTTATCATTTAAAATGTTATTTAATTATTCCATTTATTTCAGCTCTTACATTTAGAATCTCTTTTATTATTGGGGAAACATCCCATTGTACCTGTTCAGTAGTGCATTTTAAAAAAAAATCATGAATGAAGGTTGTATTTATTAATGATTTTTCTTTAGCCTTTGACTTGATTATAAGATTTTTTATGTTGAAGAGAATTGAATGTTTTTTATTGTTATTAGATTTATTTTTTTTTAATTTCCCATCCATAGTGTGGCACTCTCTTATAATTTTGATTGTATATTTTGCTTTTGCAGTTTTTTCTTCTTACCTTTGAAGTGCCTTCTTCTGTGGTTTTAAGAACTCAATCTTATGTTTCTATCATCAAAGGAATTAGGTATATTTTTCTCTACATTTAAAAAATATTATATTAAACATTTGGATTATTTGTTTTGGGTAAACTTGAAAGAAGTTGCAAGTCAATTTGAGTCAAATGGTGTATGTTTTTTTGTTTTGTTTTGATGAGTTTTTCACTGGTTCCATGAAACTGATTTAATTTTTAAACTACCTATTGGATATCTTGTATCGACATTTTAAATTCAGCATGTTCACAACTGAACTCATTATCTTTCCTTGCCAACTCTCTCTTCTTTCTAACTCCTCTATTACTCTTGATGTTCCAGTGGCCATGAGGGTAGGGAAAGTGAGCTATGTGGGGCATTTAGAACTCGGTCAGACATTGAAGATGCCAAGGCCATCCATTGCATCCCAGTTCACTGGACTTCAATGATTTTGAAAGAAAAGGAGAGACTGATGACTTTGGGCAATTCTGCCTCACTTAAATCCAGTTTACATGCAAGTCAAGACATTATCTTATGAAGGCACTGATCTTCAAAAACAAGAAGAACAACAATAATTTAAAAAAATAAAATTCCATTTTCTTTACTCCCATTTCCTTCTCTAAAATTGTTCTTTGAATTATTAATTATTTGTTATATAAGTTTTGGTGCCAGTTTTGTAGATAATAATCGTCTTCGGAAAACCCAAAGAACTCTCGCATTTTCCGTTACCGTGGAGTATCCTCCGGTGATCTTTACAAATGGACTCTGTGGCCCGGCACCCC
Organism: Gracilinanus agilis; assembly: GCF_016433145.1. NCBI lineage: Eukaryota > Metazoa > Chordata > Mammalia > Didelphimorphia > Didelphidae > Gracilinanus > Gracilinanus agilis. The sequence goes on from NC_058131.1 coordinate 515,484,943, forward strand.
ACTCCCCTGAGCCAAGTCACCCATGATCGTCCGCCGCAGCCCACTGCCGGACCGGGCTGTTCGGGAGCCGACACCAAGGTTTACATCATCATGAGAAGAACAAGCAACATGGCAGCAATCCGGTCCAGCGGTTCACTTGTAGCAACCCATGACTACTACCAAAGGCGTCTGGGTTCCACTTCCAGCAACAGCTCCTGTGGAAATGCTGAATACTCTGGGGAAGTGATCCCCCACCATCCTGGTCTTCCCAAATCAGACCCAGGCCCCTGGTGGGCAAGCTTCTTCTTCGGGAAGTCAAGTCATTCATTCATGACAACTATATTGGAATCCCCAGAGAACTCAGGAACTTTCCAGGTTGCTCATGGCGCGATCACCTGCGACGTGGTTCAGGAAGCCACAAGGAAGCGGCAAGTCAGTGAGCTCAGCAAAACCACCACTGGGCCTTCCACATGAGCAGCAGCACCTTCCTGTTACTCCCGCCCCTTCTGAAATGCCGGGCATCAGAGCCCATTTCCCTTCCCCTCCCTTTTCCTCTCCCACCTTTTCCCTTACATTAGATAGGCTGCTTTTGCATAGTAGTTGTGCTGTGTGTTTTTTAAAAGAAAAACAAAAGCAAAAGAACAAAAAACAACTAAAAGCAACCACACTTGTTCCTTTTTTTTTTTTATCCAAATCACCTATGTGCTTTCCAGCAGACTCAGTAACTGTTTTCTTTGTTACTCAAAAGAAACTAATAAACTCTGAGCAGCCTTTTAAAAAAAAATTGTCTTCAAATTCTCTCCTTTTGGGGGGTGCAAGGAATATAACTATTTGTAACTTTCCCTAATTATATTGTGTATTTATAATTTTTGTGTTAATAATTTTTTTTATTTTCCATTTTGTTCATTTCTCTTCAATTATGATTAGATTTACTAGCAGTTTGTCAGTATGATTGCTTCCTAATTTGCTCCTTATTTATCATTTAAATTATTTCATCTATTCCATTTATTTCAAGTTTTATCTTTTTTAACATTTATTTTTTATTTTAATGTAAAATTTTTTAGATTTAATTAATTTATAAAATTTTCCATGGTTACATGATTCATATTCTTTCTCTCCCCTCTTCTGGAAGTGATAAGCAATTCCACTGGGTTACACATGTATCATTTTTCAAAACCTATTTCCATATTATTAATATTTGTAATAGAGTGATCATTTAAAGCCAAAATCTCCAATCATCCCCATCAAACCATATGATCAATCATATGCTTTTCTTGTGCGTTTCTGCTCCCACAGTTCTTTCTCTGGATGTAGATAGCATTCTTTTTCATAAATCCCTCAGAATTGTCCTGGGTCATTGCATTGCTGCTAGTAGAGAAGTCCCTTACATCCAGTTGTGCCACAGTGTGTCAGCCTCTGTGTACAGTGTTCTCCTGGTTCTGCTCCTTTCACTCTGCATCAATTCCTGGAGGTCTTTCCAGTTCACATAGAAATCCTCCAGTTCATTATTCCTTTGAGCGCAATAGTATTCCATAAACATCAGATACCACAATTTGTTCGGCCATTCCCTAATTGAGAGACACCCTCTCATTTTACAATTTTTTGCCACTATAAAAAGCACGGCTATAAATATTTTCATGCAAGTATTTTTCCTTATTATCTCTTTGGGGTACAAACCCAGCAGTGGTATGGCTAGATCAAAGGGCAGGCATTCTTTTAAAGCTCTTTGGGCATAATTCCAAATTGCCTTTCAGAATGGTTGGATCAATTCACAACTCCATCCAAAATGCATGTGTCCCAATATTGCCATATCCCCTCCAACATTTACTATTTTTCTTTGCTGTCATATTGACCAATCTGCTAGGTATGAGGTGATACCTCAGCTTTGTTTTGATTTGCATTTCTCTAATTAGAAGGACTTTAGAACATTTTTTCATGTGGTTATTTATAGTTTTGATTTCTTCATCTGAAAATTAACCTCTCTTTTTAATGTAACTATGGATTACTCTTTGGTACCTTGTCTAGTGCCTTTAAGTAGAAACTTAATTCATTTATTTTCTCTTTTTTATTATTATAGACATTTAGCAATGTAAATGTAAAACAAATGTTTTTGAATTCCATAGATTTTTTTTTTTTAACCCTTAACTTCTGTGTATTGGTTCCTTGGTGGAAGAGTAAGGGTGGGCAATGGGGGTCAAGTGACTTGCCCAGGGTCACACAGCTGGGAAGCATCTGAGGCCGGACTTGAACCTAGGATCTCCCATCTCTAGGCCTGGCTCTCAATCCACTGAGCTACCCAGCTGCCCCATAGATTTTAATATTGTTTTTAGCGTTATATTTAAATCATATTATTTTTCTGATGTCAAGATTATTTAAAGGATTAATTTTTAAGTTTTATATATATATATAGTAATATGACTTTGTTCATGTTATTGTCATCTTTAGTACTAATTTTCTTGCACTATGATTTGAAAGCAAAATAAGTATATATATATATTTATATATGTATACATTATACACACACACATATGCACATTTAGCATTTTGAAATATACATGGGACTTCTCTTTGCCATAGCAAAAAATTTGTTTTTCTGAGCATTACACATTTATTTTAAAGTTATTTCCCCCTCCTTTTGTTTTTTAGTTCTTTCCATATAGCTCTTTTTTGTAAAGTATTAAGTAAATAATTTAATATATTATTTCTTTATTTTTAGTCTTTTTATTTGATTTGTCACATTAGGGTAACAAATATTGTGGGACCCTACAATTACTAAAACTATTTTAAAATTTCTTTTTGCATTACTTAAATGTTTTTTTCATGAATTTCACTATTAAATAATTTCGTATGTATTAATAGACCATCATATTTTTTTCTCTCTTTCACTAGTAGGTAATACCCTTTTTGATTCTTTCCATTTTTTTCCATTTTAAATTGTTTGATCATATTAAATTACTGCTATCATTGCTTTAAGAAACTAAAAGGTTTACATTATATATTTAAAGAACTTTAACTTTAGTAAGTTCAATCTAATTATATCTTTTTGGATTAAATATGTTGGTTAGAAGAGACATTTTTGCCAGTCCCTCACCCCAGGGATGTTTTAGAAGGTTTGTTTTTTTTTTCCATAGGCAATTCTAGACCATTGTGCCTTTTGTTATAAGTAGCAGAATTTATTTATTTTCTCTTTTAAAATATGATCTTAAATAATAATTTCTAAGGTAGAATGCATGTACCCAAAGGAGTATACAAGATAATACATTATGGTGTGAGAAGAAAATGACACAATTATAATTCATATTTCTTTTATCTAAAAATATTAAAGTAATTTTACTTCATTAATAAATAAAATATGCAATGACCCTTGCACTCTCACTAAGTCTAATGATCATGTATCACATGTGGTAGTTAAAGTTTCTTAAGGGAAGAGTGGGGATTCTATAATGGGAAGAGGCTACCACAGTGTCATTTAAATTATTTCATTTACTTTTAGCATTTTGCAACATATTACAATTAGTCCATGCCTGGTTAAATAGATCTACATATTATAGTATGTAATTTTAAGTAAACAAACCCTCATAAAATAGACAAGCAGCTTGAAAATAATTCAAGCCTTGAGATAAGAGGAAGTCATCATTATATACAAGATATTTAAAAACTAATTTTTTTTTACCAAAAACATAAAAAATTCTTAGCTTGACACTAAAACCTTGGGATTAGAATCTTTAATCTTAAAAAGAAACTTCTTAATGAAGAGTTGAATGAGTTTTGAGCTCATTTAAAAAAAATCATAATAATAATAAATAGCCTTTACATAGTGCTTCAAAGTTTGCCAAGCACTTTAGAAACATTGTCATTTGATCCTCACAAAAAATGTATGTAAGGTGCTATCATCATCCCTATTTTATACATTAAGCATCTGTCTTCCCTTACAAAACCCTATTCTTTGTCCATATTGTGACCTCCAATCCCTCAACCTTGTAGTTCTCTCCCAGACCATCTCCCCTGCACTTAACCATTCTTCTATTTTTCTCTCTCTTCAGTGACTGGTGAACTAGTTCAACTCTACAGTGTCTCCTTCCCTTGAGTCCCTAACCTTCTTATAATATTAATTGTGCCCTCCTGAAATTTAGGCTTAGATGATTGCTTTGTTCCTTCATATGCTTCAGAAAAAAAAAAAAAAAAGAAGAAGAATGGAGAAAATCATGCAATTCTTCTGATTAGGTCCACTTACACCACCTTAACTGGGCCCTCACTGTTTCTAGGAAATGCAATTATACCTCCTTTGTTAACTTATTCCCACATTCTCCACAATGGCTCCTCTAAACCTCTTCATCCCTATCAAATCTGTAGTGGCTCCTCCTCCCCCGTTACCCTCTCAGTTGAGATCTTTGCCTCAGATTTTACAGAAAAGATTGAGGGCAAATCTATATACCTTTCAGACATCTTGAACTGGATACCCAATAGATATCTTAAATTCAGCATGTTCAAAACTCATTATCTTTTCCTCCTAAAATATCCCCCACCCCTCCTATGTTCTCTGTTCTCTGGGGGACTACATAACCTCCTTGTCCCTCAGACTCAAAAGCTAAGTACCATCCTTGCTTCCTCATTTTCTCTCACTACCATCTCCAATCTGTTGCTAAGGTCTATTGATCTCACCTTTGCAATACCTCTCAAATAGACTCCCTTCTCTGACTCTGCCATTACTGTGGAGTAGGTCCTCATCACCTGATGCCTAGACTATTAGCAATTCATCTACCATTCAGTCACAAAAATGATTTTCTTAAAGTGCTGGTCTGACCATGTCACCCTGTAATACACTCAATAAATTCCCAGGATTCTTTATGGCTTTAGGGGATTAAATGCAACATGTTCTTTTATCATTCAAAGCCCTTCATTATCTTGCTTCCACCTATCTATGCAATCTTCTTACATCTTACTTCCTATTTTTCAATTTAGTGCTACTGGCCTCCTTGCTGCTCCCCAAACGTGACACTCTTATCTTTTGACTCCAGGCACTTTCTTAGACTGTCCCCACCTAATATAAAAAATTAATTTGACAGATCTTTAAACTGAGGCTCAAGGAAGTTAGGTGGTGTGAAAGGTTATACAAGTAAAAGATAGAGGCATGTCTTAAACTTGTATAGTTAAATTATTTATTTATTTTCTCTTCCCTTAATTTTCTTAGGGTAAAATAATTGAAGATAGAGGTTTAGAGAAATGCCTGAGGAACTTATTATATATTAGGATCTCCCAAATGTTTGGGAAATAGCCCTGTAAAACTAGAACAGTTCTTTCTAGTTTCCCCAGGGGCACTTCTGGGATTTAGGGGATATCTAGAGAGAAATGGAGGTGTTTTGTCAAGCATTTAGACTGCTGATAAGTGCTAGTATTAATGAGAAACATACCACTTATATTCCTAGAGAAAAGAGGCCATTTGACTAAGAATATCTCAACCTGATGTCATTGAGACTTGCCTGGAGATGAGTAGGGCAAGATATGGTCTTGACTCCTAGACAAACTTCTTAATATTGTATAAAGCAATTTTCTCCAAAGTAAAGTATATAATTGAGGAAAGACTGAGAAAGAGTCAGTGAAAGTGGGAGGTTTCAGAAAGAAAGCACTCAGAACTGGTACTGTACCAAGCTATAATAATGAATCATGCCAAAATAAGCATATTTGGAAATATTCTCCCCTCCTGCTGCTTTTCTTCTGGGAAGAGAGTTTTAGGTCTGTCACTTCTTGGGAGTAATGGAAAAATAATGTAGATGCCTCTTTATAAAGAGCTATAACAAATTCAACCCAACCTACTATTCTACTTTAAGCAAGAAAGGTTTTTTTTTAAATTCTAGGTCATTCACTGGCAGATATCAATACTTCTATGAGGTCTGATGTAGATTTTGTTATATTTGACCTGGAAATAAACCTTTCTTCTCTTAATTTGTGAACTGTGTGCTTGCTTACTATCAGAGCTGATAACAACGCACTAGTTAAGGTGACACATTAGAGTTACTAGATTTGGGGGATAGATAAAATGAGATAGAGGAATAGGAAATCACCCTATGTGAACCCAGGACCCTCATGTCGTGTAAAAACTTCTGACACAAGAATGAGAGAAGAAACATGACATAGGCGAAAGGAGACTGGTCTTGGTGTCATAAGATATGAACTCAAATCCTTGTTTTGTTTCTTAATATTTCTGTGTCCTTGGACAAATCACTTATTTTGTCTGAAAATTCCTCATCCTTAAAATGAGAGAGTTGAAATAGATATAATTTGTCCAAGGACACAGAAAATATCTATCTATCTATCTATCTATCTATCTATCTGTCTGTCTGTCTGTCTATCTGTCTGTCATTCTAAAATATATCTATATTCATCTATTGTTACCCATTAGGCCCTAACACACTACTCTGCACATAGCAGGTTCCTTATGTTCTTAATAAACACTTGGACTAAATCAGTGAAACTTGGCCATAAGGGGATTTTCTTTCTAGAAATCACAGATTTCCAGAATTATTAGAAACCAGAAATTAATCACCATTATTTGCCCCATCCCAATAAAAATGAAATTATCTTTAGAGCAAGGAAAAGACCCTGGGTAGCCTAAAAAAAATTAATGCATGTCCAAACAGCCCAAAATTACATCCAATATGCTATGATTTATTGGGTCATAGCAGAGAGAAAAATCTATCCTTCTGGCACAAAAGTTAAGCAAAGGAGGGGCAGCTAGGCATCTCAGTGAATTGAGAGATAGGACTGGGATTGAAGGTCCAGAACTCAAATCTAGCCTCAGACACTCCTTAGCTGTGTGACTGTGGACAAGTCACAACCCCAGTTTCCTAGCTTTTACCATTCTGATGCCTTGGAAATAACACTTAGTACAGATTCTAAGATAGAAGTGAAAAGGTTCAAAAAGAAGTTAAACAAAGGAGATATAACAGGAGAGAATAGTTTCAATAAGGAAGAAAATCAGAGAGAAAAGAGAAGATAAAGCTGGTGTCCATAGTAGTGGGAATCATGAAGTTTTTAACAAATAGGGATCAACTACACCCTCTGATAACATCTTTAAAGAGGAAAAGTGATTACAGAGAGACAAAAGATTGAATTACATCTCTGGAATCCTATGAAGGGAGGGAGATGTGAAGGATCTGGTTATCTTAATTATGCTTTGAGATAAGTAATAATCAGAGTAAAAGCATTTATTAACCATTTCCTGGTAGTTAGATGATACAGTGAATACAGGGCCAGGCTTGAAATTAGGAAGACTCATCTTCATGAGTTTAAATGTAGCTTCAGACACTTATTAACTGGGTGACCCTGGACAAGTCACTTAACTCTATCTCAGTTCCTCATCTGTAAAATGAGTTGGAGAAGGAAATGGCAAACCCCTCCCGTATCTTTGCCATGAAAAGCTCCAATGGGGTAACAAAGAATCAGAGGGAAATAAGTGAACAACAAATGCTCTAGAGACTATGCTAATCACTGAAAGTTCAAAGACAAAAGTAAAACTGTCAGTGTCATTAAGGAATTTAGATTTTATCAGGAAATATGATGCATTCCCTCATATAAACTCTCATAAATATATGTATGTACAAGTACTTACATTATATATATATATTTATAAGAAATACATGCAGAATAAATATAAGATAAATAGGAAAGAGGCATCATCAGTTGGGGTATCTGGAAAGGATTCTTATAGAAAGAGGCACTTTAGCTTGACTTTGAAAGAAACAAGGAACCCTATGAAGTGGTAGGGGGGAAAGGAGTGCATTCTAGGCAGTGGAGATAGCTAGTACAAAGACATGAAGATGAAAAATAGAAAGCCATGTATGAGGAACACCAAATAGCCCACTCTAACTAGACTACAGGGAGCAAGAAGGGGAGAAATGTATAATGAGACTGAAAAAGACAAGTTAGGTTCAAGAGTTTAAAAAGATAAACAGTGGAATTTATATTGAGTCCTGGCAGCAATAGAGAGGTGCTAGAATTAATTGAGTAAATGAGTGACTAGATCAGGTCTGTGTTTAAGAAAAATAACTTTATTAAATGTGTGGAGGATATATTCAAGGGAAAAGGGATATCAGGCAAAGAGACCAATTAGGAGATTGTTGAAATAATCGAGGTGAGAAGTGATGAGAGCTTGAACTAAGAGGGTAATTGTTTGAGTAGAGAGGAGTCAGATGTGAGAAATATTTTAAAGGTAGAAATAGCAAGATGTGGCAATTGACTGGATATTCGGAGTGAGGGAGAATAAAGAATATCAAGGATAAAACTAACGATATGAACCTACAAGACTAGAAAATGGTGATGTTTTCAGGGCAATGAAATTATAGGTTCAGTGACAAAGTATTTTTTTAACTTTGAAAAAAATACTTTGGTGCATGACTGGGAAAAGATAAGCATGGGCAAATATTTCTGAATTAGTAAAAAGTTGGCCTCAGAAAAGGCTGTCATTAACTCTCTAAACAATTTTGAATGTGCTAAAGTTGATGGAGAAACATTCACCAAAATTAAGGCACTTGGGTACATACCAAACAACAACACAACATCCTAGAAACTAAGTGTACACAGATCAAATAAAATAGTTCCTGTCCTCAGTGAGTTTGGGCTATCTCTAGCTAGCTCAATGTCATTGAAAATCTAAATATTTTTCATGAGTAAACAATATTATTTGAGGCATTTTTTTCAATCTGGCTTTGGACTTTGAAACTGAAAAATAGCAACAGAAGAATAGATATGGTGAGTAAAGCCAGCAAAACATGACATCAGAGAATAATTTTGTAACTCATTTCTAAGCACTGTCTATTCCTTTGATAATTTTACAATGTTAACATAACTGGTCTATTTTGGGAATTTGAGGCAATGCTTACATTGGAAAGAGCTAGTGAATCTAATCAAGTGCCTTGAGACTTGAGCAGAATAAAGCCAGATGAGTTGTTCTTATATGTACCCTCTTTTTTCAGCTTTATTGCTGAAACGTATACATTATATGCATTATAGATTACACTTGATTTAGGGGAAGCATTTATAACAAAGTAAAACAGTTGAGTAAAACTAATAATACAGTAAACTCATCTAAAAGCTCATGCAACATTTTACATCTTGAATTCTGAGGAACTCCTCACCTCTCTGTTTTAGAAAATGAATAGAAATCTGTTTTTTCTCCCTTCTACCCCTCTCTTTACTCTGTGTGTGTGTGTGTGTGTGTATGTAATGACAAGTTCATTGCTATAAATATGTATAATCAAGCAAGCCAAATTTCCTCATTGGTTATAGATGCAAATATATATATATGTATATATATATATATATATATATATATATATGTTAATAACATGTTTCATCATTGGTTCTCTGGAATCCCAAATGATCACTGAGTGCATTGTTCATAGTTTTACAACTTTCAAAGTTGTTTGCTTTTTGCCAGGCTGTTGTCATGCAATTGTTCTCAAGTTTCTACCGCTTTCATTCTTCATTAGTGTTTTTTTTCCTTTTTTAAATTTAGAATATTTTCCCATGGTTACATGATTCATGATCCTCACTCCTGACCTTCCCCCAACCCCCACTATTTCCTCCCCTTCCGGAATCCAATAAGCAGTTCCACTGGGTTATACATGTATCATTATTCAAATCCTATTTCTATGTTATTCATATCTGCAATAGAGCATACTTTAACATCAAAACCCCAATCATATACATCCCTATCACATTATGTGATGGATCACATATTTTTCTAATGCATTTCCATTTCCACAGTTCTTTCTCTGGATGTGGATAGCATTCTTTCTCATAAGTTCCTCCGAACTATCCTGGGTCATTGCATTGCTGCTATTAGAAAAGCCCATTACATTTGGTTGTGCTATAATGTACCAATCTCTGTGTACAATGTTCTCCTGGTTCTGCTCCTTTCACTCTACATCAATTCCTGGAGCTCATTCCTGTTCACATGGAATTCTTCCAATTCTTTATTCCTTTCAGCATAATAATATTCTATCACCAACATATACCACAATTTATTGAGCTATTCCCCCAATCGATGGACCCCCTCACATTTTCCAATTTTTTGCTACCACAAAGAGAGAGGCTATAAATATTTTTGTACAAGTTTTTTTTTCCTTTTTTCCTTATTATTATCTCTTTGGGGTACAAATCTAGCAGTGGTGTGGCTGAGTCAAAGGCTAAACATTCCCTTAAAGCCTTTTGCACATAGTTCCAAATTTCCCTCTAGAATGAATGGACCAATTCACAATAGGTGTCTTCATTAGTTTGTTGAAAGCCTTCAAAATAATTTATTTTTATCATATTGATAGTATAATATAAAGTCTTCCATTTCTATTTACTTTTAAAAACTTAATATTTTACTTTTCCTAATTACATGTAAAACAATTTTAACATTTGGGTTTTTTTTTTTTAGCTATAAATTCTCTCCCTTTCTTCTCTCCCCTCTCCCTAAGAAGGCAAGAAATTTGATAAAGGTTTTATAGCATTATAGATATGTAATATATATACATGTATAATTTATGTCTATAAGCTATATAAGTGTAGTATATATAAGTGAGTAGAGAGGAGTCAGATGTGAGAAATATTTTAAAGGTAGAAATAGCAAGATGTGGCAATTGACTGGATATTTGGGGTGAGGGAGAATAAGGAATATCAAGGATAACCCTAAGGATGTGAACTTAGAAGAGTGCTTATAGTATGTGTATATATATGTATATATATATAGTATGTATATATAAATATATATAAAGGCTTTATATGTGTAGTCATGCAAAGCATATTTTCATATTAGGCATGCTGTGAAAGAAAACAAACACCACTCCCCCAGTAAAACAACCAAGAAAAATAAAGTTTTAAAAAGTATCCATTGATTTGCATTAAAACTCCATCAGTTCTTTCTTTAGAGGTAGATAGCATTTTTTCAATATAAAACCTTCAAAATTTTCTTGGATTGTTATATTAGTGAAATAGCCAAGCCATTCACAGTCATGTATTGTATAATATTGATGTTACTATGTACAATGGTCTCTTGCTTTGGCTCCTTTTTTTTATTTTGCATCAATTCATGTAAGTATTTCCATATTTTTCTAGAATCCTGCTTATCAATTTTCATAGCAGAATTGTATTCTATTACAATGACATAGCACAATTTGTTAAGTCTTTCCCTAATTGGTGTGTATTCCCTCAATTTCCAATTCTTTGCCACCAGAAAAAGAACTACTATAAATGTTTTTTTTTTTAATATAGGTCTTTTTCATTTTTGTTTTTAACTATTTCTGAGTCAAAGAATATGCATGGATTTATAGTCCTTTGAGCATAGTTCTCAATTGCTCTCTAGAATGGTTGAAGTAGCTCACAACTCCCCCAAACCATGCATTAGTGTCTCAATTTTCCCACATCCCCTCCAACATTTGTCATTTTCCTTTTCTGTCATATTAGCCAACCTGATAGGCATGGGGTGGTACCTTATAGCTGTTTTAATTTGATTTTCTACAACTGATAGTGATCTAGAGTATTTTAATATAACCATAGTTAGTTTTGATTATCTGAAAACTCCTGTTCATATCCTTTAACCATTTATCAACTGTGAAATGACATAATCTTTTAATTTTGTTTCAGTTGTCTATATATTTGACAAATGAGGCCTTTATCAGAGGTGCTTCCTATAGTATTTTTTTATGGTTATCATTACTAACTGTGTATTTCTCTCCATCCTATTTTTCTCCTACTTATTCTCCACTCTCCTTTCACCCTGTTCATACTCAAAAGTATTTTACTTCTGGCTACCACCTCCTCAAATCCGCCATCCTTTCTATCAATGCCCTCCATCTCTTATTTTCTTCTCCTACTTCCTTATAAGGCAAGATAGATTTCTACATCAAATTGAGTGTTAATATTACCCAGTTTTTAACCAATTCTGATGAGATTACGATGCAAGTTCTCTGTGCCAAGATTCTCCACCATTCTTCAACTATAAAAGCTCTTTTTTGGTGATAATTTACTCTTTTCTACCTCTTCCTTCTCCCTTCTCCCAGTGCATTCCTTTTTCTTACCCCTCAGTGTTATTTTTTAAGATATCATTCCCTCATACTCAACTCACACCCATTCCCTATATGTATATTCTTCTAACTACATTAATAACAACAAAGTTCTTAGGCATTACAAATATCATCTTTCTACATAGGAATGCAAACATTTTAACCTCCTTCAATCCCTTATGATTTCTCTTCCCATTTACCTTTTTATTTTTTTCTTGAATCCTGTATTTGAAAGCCAAATTTTCTTTTCAGCTCTGGTTATTTTCATCAGAAATTCTTCAAAGTCCTTTATCTCATTGAACATCTATTTTTCTCCCTGAGGTAATAGACTTAAGTTTTTCTGAGTAGGTGATTATCTGTAATCCTAGTTCCTTTGCCATCCATAATTACAAATCCTCCAATCCTTTAATGAAGAGATTGCTAAGTGTGTTTTATCCTGACTGTAGCTCCATGATACTTGAATTATTTCTTTTTGGCTGCTTGCAGTATTTTCTTCTTGACCTGGGAATTTTGGGATATGTCTATAATATTCTTGGGAGTTTACATTTGAGTACCTCTTTCAGGAGGTGATTGGTGAATTTTTCTTTCAATTTCATTTTTACCCTCTAGTTCTAGAATATCAAGGCAGTTTTCCTTAACAATTTCTTAAAAGATGATATCTAATTTCTTTTTTGGATCATAGATTTCAAGTAATCCAATAATTCTTAAATTATTTATTCTCAATCCATTTTCTAGGCCACTTGTTTTTGCAATGGAATAATTCACATTTTATTATCCCCCCTCCTACTATTTTTATTTTATTTTATTTTATTGTTTCTTGATATCTTGTGGGGTTATTAGCTTCCATTTACAAAATTCCAGTTTTTAAGAAAAATATTTTCTTCCATGAGCTTTTGTATCCTTTTCTACTTGGCCAATTCTGCTTTAGTAGAAGTCCTTTTCTTCAGTGAATTTTTGTATGTGATTTTTTATGTGGTCAATTTTGCTTTTTAAGAACTTCTCTTTAATGGATTCTTCCATTTATTTTGCCATTTGGCCTATCCTTTTTTTAAGTGTTATTTTCTTTAATATTTTTGTACCTCTTTTATCAAGTTATTAACTCTTTTTCATAATTTTCTCATTATATTCATTTCTTTTCCCATTTTTTTCTCTCTCCCTTATTTGATTTTAAAATCCTTTTGGAGCCCTTCCAGTAATTCTTTTTGGGTCCAAAACTAACTTACATTTTTCTTTGAGGCTTTGGATGTAGCAATGTTGACTTTGCTTGTTCTTCTTAGTTTTTTATTTTCCCTGTCACCATGATAATTTTCCAGGATCAGGTTCTTTTTTTGTTGTTATTGTTTGCTTATTTTTCCAGGCTATTTCTTGACTTTTAACTTTAACTTCTTTGACTTTTTCTATTAAAGTCCGGTTCTTCTCCTAAGGTGGAAGGGGCACTGTCCCAAACTTTCAGATTTTTTGAGCATCTATTTTCAGAGCAAGTTCTGGAATGCTGTAAGTTTTTAGTTTTTCCAAGATGGTATGATTTAAGGAGAGGTGTGTTTACTTCTCTCTTAACCTATGCTCTGGTCTGTGAGCAACCACAAGCACTCTTTTCTGTTCTGGAACTGTGACCAGGATCCCACTTCCCTGCAGCCGCAAATCCTGGTGTTTGAGTGCTCCTCTTTACCCTGGGACTGAGATATAGGATTGTTACCTATCTCTGCATATGGGTAATATAACAGAGTCTTACACGCAGTGCCCATATTGTTTGTGGGCTGAGACCTCCAGAAGCCACCATTACTGATCCAGTTGACCTTGAGGTCTGCTGCTAGTTTGGTAGAATATGACCTGTGCTGGCCTGAGCTCTACTCTTATCCAGGTCTGAGAGATCTTTCCTGTTGATTTTCTAAGTTGTCGTAGGCAGGAAATTTATTTTACCCCCATCCTTTTCTGGGTTCTGCCATTCTAGATTTTGCTTTGAGGTGCTATTTTAAAGTTGTTTGATGGGTAATTTTGGAAAAAATGAGCATATCCCTGTCTTTTCTTTGTCATCTTGGCTTCTCTTCATATTTCTGTTTATTTTTCTCTAACAGTTCAATTAAAGATTTCCTCTTTTTGAAATAATCTATTTCCTCATTTCTTAAAGAACAATTTATTTTTAGAAGCTCTTTCTCTGTGATGGAGGAAAAACAACCCTAGAAATATAGAGGATATTAAGCAACTGAGGAATGACTGGGTAAGTTGTAGTATATGGATGAAATAAAATACTAATGAACTTATATGTGTAATTGTTTCAGAAAGTGAAAACATGGGGGACTGCAAGCTCCCATTGCCTTAGAGTTCCTAAAGAAGTTTCATATTTACCTGATATTTATAGACCACAAGATAATGCATGATTTGACAAGGTCATTGTTCTTCCTAATTGGTCCAGTAGCCTTTCTGTACTTTTCTGAAATATTTCAGAACCACAAGTTTATCTGAAGTGATCAAAATTATTCTCTAGCTAGACAGTATCATGAATGTCAAATGAGATGACACACAAATGACCTTGAAATAGAGCTCAGAATCACATCCTGCTCACCCTTCCCTTGGAAACTCATAGATCCAAACTATAAAAATCAAATCTACAGTATCATCGAGAAGTATTAGAAGTTCAGAGGAACTGCCAGTGATAGACCAGACAACTGAGGAATAATACATTGGAACAGGACATAGATTATGGAGGGACTATTCTACATTTCACTAAGCCTAAGGGAAAGTATCCAATATCCAACTGGGACCAGTTCTGTCCCCCCAAAAGTCCCTTGGACCAAAGCTTAGGCTAGTGCACTATGAATTGCACAAAGTGGGAAGAGACTGTGACTCAGTATACCCCAAGAAAACTATCATAATTGGGGAAAGAGTCAGTATATCTGAAAGTGGGAGAAAAAGGAGGGAGACAGTTAAAATTGTTAAAAATTTCAGTAAGGAAAAAATCTCAAAGACTTTGAATATAGGCATATTGTTCGACTGGAAAATCATTAGCATAGAAAAAAATATGGTCTGTAGATCTATTGAATGAGTTCAGGTATCTACAAATAAATATTACAAAAGAAAGCAAAGTAATTCATATTTGAGACAGAGGACTCTGTGGAATTAGAAGAGAACATGGAATTGTAACATGCTATTCCTGAGTGGTTTAAAAGAAAAACAGGAATTAACAGTGGAATTTATCACTTGCACAGAAAAAATAAAGGGCAAAATAGAAAAACAAATCTGCAATGGTAAATCTCTCTAAAGAAACAAAAAAGAGAATAGTAGATGAGAAATGGCTTTATAAAGAACTGAAAGACAATTTGGAACAAGAGAAGAAAAAAATGTCAAAAATATGTTCACTAAGCAGGCAGAACATATTGATATCTAAGTCATGATCTGAGACAACCTAAGGATAATAGGTTTCCTAGAATAACAAGAGGAGGCAAAACAAACAAACAAACAAGCAACAACACAAAAAACCATAACTTCACAATGCAGGAAATAATACAAGAAAACTGTCCTGAACTTCTGAACATGGAGAAGGAAATTTTATTTGAAAGAATGAAAGATCAGCTACAGAAAACAAAGCAAAACAAGGCTGTAACTTCTATGACACATAGTACAATTCACAAGTTCTATTAGCAATCAGGGAAAAAAACCTTCAAATATAAAGGAAAGGAAATTTGAATAACTCAAGATTATGCTATAGCCTCCAGAAAACACAGGAGAAAATGAAATACTGTTCCAAAGATCAATGGAGCTTAGGATGCAGCCCACAATGACCTATTTTGAAAATCTTAGTTTAACTATAATTGAAAAAGGGACATCCAGTAACAAAGTAGCTTTCAAAACATTCTTTGAAAGAAAATAAAACCTGAAGAGACTATTTGCTTCTCATAAATCCCAGACAATAGAAATACTATAAGGATGAACGCATGCAGCAGTTAAAGAAAGCAGCAACAAAAGAATGAAAATGGAGACTTCTTTCTAAATGTACACAAAAATATAGAGGTAGAAGCAGAAGTCAAGTGGAGATAATAGTGAGGAAATGGATCTGATGTATCACGGACAAAATCTGGAAACACTCTCATTATAGGTGAATCTTTTTCTTTTTCTTTTTTTTTTTTTTTTACAAGACTACATTATAGAATGGGAGAGTGAATGAAAGGAAAGGAGTGGAGCAAGGGAATAGAAGGGAGAGTGTGATGTGCATAGGTAAAACCCAGGATTAGCAATGAGGGGGAAATAACTCTGGTGATCTCAGTAAAAGAAGAACCTGAAGAGAAATTAGTGAGGAGGAGAAGAGAAGGATTGAAAGGGAGGGGGGGAAAGAGAAAGGCTTTTCTTTAGTAATAGGAGAGGATTTCACTGATAAAGTTTCCAAAAAGAGAAACAAGATGTTCTGTAAAGATCTGTGAAGGCGTTCTTGTGCTCATTTTGGTCTTGAGGATTTGGCATGTAAAAATATCACTTATCCTACCTCAGGAGATAAGGAGTTGGATCCCTTGAGCACATTGGAGAATAGGAGGACTTGGATTCAGGGAGGAGATTCCAAGGGAAATGTAGAAATAAGGTAATTAGGAGTATACAGATCAGTTATAGGCAGCACAATCAAGAAAATAGTGAGAGGGAGTCCTACTATGGGATAGTATTGACTCTGTTGCCTGTAGGAATTGGTTCTGTACTGAGAGTGAAGTACAATTTGGGGAATGCTGGAGACAAACTCTATAAGGCAGTAGCAGAAACTTCAAAAAAGGAATAACCTGGAATGGATACTGTAGAAGCTATGGTTTCATGAGGAATACACAGAATAAAGATTAGCCAATTAGACAGGCCATAAACCAAAGAATGAGTGTCTAGAGTAGAGATAGAAATGATGAATAATGAAGAAAGTGAAATAAATTCCCCCTGGAAAGGGACACAAATAATGAAAAATTTAAAAATAACCAATGAAGAAGATTGGTCAAAGGGGAGGAAAAAAGAAGATGAAAAGAAAGTAGGCAAATAATTAAATAACCAGATTAAAGCAGGAAAGAAAAATGAACTAATAAACAAAATTCCAAAGGGAAAGGGAATAATTAATAGGAGGAGAGAATTAGAGATGAGAGGAAGAGAGTCACTGGGAATAGAATTGCCTTAAAATAGAGTATGTTGAGTAACTGAAGGAACATAGTGCTATGTTTATAGCAGAAGGGAGGAAAATCATAAGAAAAAAAATTACAGACAAATGAAGGAAAATGTAAATAATTCATAACTAATCAATAATAAATAATAACCACAACTCCACCAGCAATGCATGGTTAATATGATTTTTAAAAAGGGAGAAGAAAACCAAGTCACTACTATTAAATATAGTACCAACAATGAATATGAAATTAATGTAATCATAGGAATTATTTTGCTCAATTATATGCAAGCAAATTTAACAATGTAAAAGAAACGGAAGAATACTTACAAAAAATAAACTTCTTAGACTATCAGAGGAGGAAATAGAAAATCTAATAAACCTATTTTAGAAAAAGAAATTGAAGAAATCATAAATGAACTTCTTAAGAAAAAGGCATCATGACCAGATGGATTTACAAGTGAATTCCACCAAACATTTAAAAATCAACTAATTCCAATATTTAATAAATTATCTTAAATAACAGATAAAGAAGGAATTTTACTCAACTCCTTTTACAAAACAAAGAATAAGGGCCATCCCCAACAGATAAATGAGCAAAAGATGTGAATAGACAATTTCCACATGAAGAAATCAAAGCCATATATAGGTATATGAAAAAATGCACTAAATTACTACTGATTAGAGAAATATAAACCAAAACCATTCAGAGCTATCATCTCACATCCTTCAAATTGGCTAAAATTACAAATGTTAGAGGGTGTGTGGGAAAATGGGAACACTGATACACTGTTGGTAGAACTGTGAACTGACCCACCCATTTTAGAGAGCAATTGGAAAACTGTGTATAACTCCTTAGATCCATTGCTAATTTGTTTCCCAAGCAAATCAGGGAAAATGATAAAGAATCTATATGTTTCAAAATATTTATAGCAGATCTCTTTGTGGTGTCAAAGAACTAGAAACTGAGGGGATGGCCATTAATTTGGGAATGGCTAAACAAGTTGTGGTATATGATTGTGATGGGTACTACCATGCCATAAGAAGTAATAAGCAGACTAATTAAAAAGAAATTTGGAAAGAACTACACAGTGAAATGAGTAGAATCAAAAGAATACTATACACAGCTAAGGAATTAATATTAGAAGAATAAACTGTGGATATTACCTCCAGAGAGTGAACTGAAAGGTAGAAACATGAAAGACATAATTTTATGAATGTGTTTGTCTCCCAGATGATGCAAGGAGAGAGGGGAGAGGTGGGTCACTTCTATTATATATATATATATATATATATATTTAAAGGTTAAGAGTGAGGTTAAGAGTGAGGGTGACATGGAGAAAGACTCATAGGAGTAAAAAAAGCAATGAATGAAATAGGGAGGAAATATGTCTGTGAGACAAAATCATCTTTTTATGTGTACCCAAGGCTTTTCAGATAGGAATGGGATGGATTTACACATTAAAATCACACACACACACACACACACACACACACACACACACACACACACATCAAGTAAGAGGCTCTAAGATATACTCTTAGCACATTTTATTCTCTGTAAGGTAATCACACAACTCTTTCAGAATTAAGAATCAAATTCAGGTCTTTTTCACTCAAGTACACATCTCCACTGACTACACTTATCCCCTTTAATTACTAATGTATTTTACTAAAATCTATATCTTTTTTCATACAGGCTAACTAGGGCTTTTGATTAGAAAGGTTTGGGTTGGTACGTGTGGCATATGACAATGAATAGAGTGTTGAATTTAGGATTAGAAACAACTGAGTTGATTCCCTCCCTAAGCTGCTTCTGAGTGGCATAACTCTGAGTGAGTTATTTAACTTCTCTGTGTTTCAGTTTCCTCACCCATAAAATAGATGTAATACTTAAGTTCTCATTACAAGGCAATTGTGAAGATGAAATAAGATCATTAGTTGTAAACAATCATTGTATACAATCACATATAATTAGTATCTTTGGTTATCACTGTACTTCATTTCATCAATTTAAAATCATTATTTTGAAAAGAGATCCATATATTTTAATGTTGCCAAAGAGGGCAATAACACACACACACACACACACACACACACACACACACACACACACACACACACAAACAAACAAACATATACAGACTTAAGAATCTCTACCTCAGTGAAAAAGTGAAAAGTGTGGAACTAGGTTTGGCAAGAGTAAATGACCTTTTTGATTACTGTTTTATTTTTCAATATTAAACATTCATTACTACTATAACTATTTCATTCCTATTGAAGAATTTGGGATTAGCTCATACTATAAATATAAAATAGGTATAATACTTAAGCTCTCATTACAAGGCAATTGTTTAGAAGAAATAAGATCATAAAAATAAGAGGTTCTAAAAACTTACTTAACTAGCCCTTATTATGGATTGGTGGAAGCAAGCAATAAAATATCTATGTGGGTGTAGGGGTGTTTATGAGGACTTACCAAGAACTTAGTGTTTTCTGTTAGAATTCATCAAGATTTCATAGCAAAATGGAAGCTAAATGATTCCAGGTAGGATTCAGAACTTTAGTCCAGTCTTCCTAACACAGATGGTAGACAATTTATTCTCATTTCTATATTGAATATATTTGTATTCTTTAGTGAATTTTGTCCTGCTTGAACAAATTTAAATAAACATCTCCGTGCTAGCTGAGAGAAACAGAACTTGAAGGATCTTTCTCAACTTCCTCCTGAAGGCAGTTATTTCTAGAGAAACTGAAGTGGGGAGAGAATTTGGGTTGTTTACAGCCAAAATATCCCTGGCTCTGTTTCCACAGAAGACCATGTTCATAGTGGTTGTGAAAATAATAATAACAAATAATCATCATCATGAGGAGACGGGAACATGTTGGAGAAACTCAAATACAGCTGCTTCAGCTTTGTGTTCAGTTTATTCCCTTCCCCACACTATGATTTTCCTGGATGGGCAGCAAGGGAAAGCTGAGTGCTTGCCAGTGAGTTGGTAAATAGTAAAGAGTCTGAGTTTTTATTTGCATTGAAACGAGATACAGGAAAAGAGAGGCAAGACATAGAAATGATCATTTCTGTATCCTTTTAGAATACCTAGAGTGTTGGCTATGACACATTGGTGAGATAACAGCTGTGTAAAAATATACCCAAAGAAGACCACAGTGGAGGGACATAAAGTTGGGAGCCTTTGGAGTGGAGATAATAGAATGGAAGTTCCTTAAGGGCAGGCATTTCATGATTCTTTGCAACTCCAGTGCGTGATGTATGGTAGATTCTTGATCAATTGATACTGATTTAACGAATGTATGAGCTAATCCCAAATTCTTCAGTAGGAATGAAATAGTTACAGTAGTAATGAATGTTTAATATTGAAAAATAAAACAGAAATCAAAAAGGTCATTTACTCTTGCCAAACCTAGTTCCACACTTTTCACTGATGTAGAAATTCTTAAGTCTGCATATGTGTTTGTTTGTGTGTGTGTGTGTATTATTGCCCTCTTTGGCAACATTAAAATATATGGATCTCTTTTCAAAATAATGATTTTAAATTGATGAAATGAAATTCAGTGTTAACCAAAGGTACTAATTATACATGATTGTATACAATGATTGTTTACAACTAAAAAAATAATTAAGTTCATGAACCTCAGATCATGAATTCCTACATTAATGATCCTTGGTCCTTTATCTTTCTTCTTGATGCATTTATTCTTTGGAACTTTGTCATACAAAAAGGAAACAGACCACAGTTCATTCAATGGCCATTTGTTCCATCTTCCTGTGAGACTATTGCCACCAAAAAATTTTGATTTCTTACCTTCAAAGAGCTATTTTGACCTCTGCCTCTGTGAGACCTAGTTTCCTCATCTGTAAGATGGGAATAAGAATAAAGCATAATAGAGTATGATAGAGTTATCGTTAGAATCAAATTAAATATGTAAGTGGGTAAACCTTCATGCCCTGCATAAATTTCATCTATAATTACACATTCATAACATACACATATGTATAAGTAATATATAATTATTATTATATGAACTAGCTTGATAATAGAAAACTAGGTTCTACTGAATTAGGGAAATTGCCCAGTGTTTTTTGATGTTACCAATTTTCTCATAGATGAAAGGCCTATTTAAAAAAAAAACAAAAACAAAAACACGACAATACCGATATTCTTCCAGTGATGCTCTATGACTGCTAATCATAGAATACCGATCTCCAAAAAATAAAGTTACAAATCATCCAAAGGGCACAGTGGCTGAGTAAGCTGAAATATATTAGCAAATGTACAGAAGAAACTGTGTAAAGGATCTTATAAGGGAGATGTTAGATAATAAAAGGTAAATTTGTCATTTGTGGATAGTGAGGCAGAACTGGTAGACAGTCAAGATGTTCCGCTGGTAGCCACATAATTTAAAAAACTCTAGAAGAGCTTTTCACTGGAATTCTCTTTGGATGATTTATGGAAGGACATAAAAAATCAAACCAAATGAAAAGGAATGCATGGGTTGTGAAAATCTTCATTGTTCAATGGAACAACTGCATTGATGGAAATTTTTGTTGTTGTTCAGTCTTTTCTGTCATGTCCAATTCTTTTTGACACCATTTGAGGTTTTCTTGGCAAGTTTGGTGATATAAAACATTTTAAATAGTATGTGCTAGTACTCTCTGTGACCATCTACCTGCAGATTTCTTCTGTTTTGTGTTGTGAAGGGTAATGTCCCTCACACATTTATGAGTATCTGGTCCGGAGGGTTGGCTACATTTTGAGACAAAAGAAAAATCAGCATCAACAACTATCTTCCTATGTTTTCAGATCTTTATATAATTGTCTTTCTCCATGTTTTCTCTCATTAGAATATAAGCTCTTGAAGGCAAGGATTATCATTTTTGCCTGTATCTTTTGTGTTTAAGAGAAAAAACAAATTCATACACTAATAATTACTTAATAAATGTGCTATCTATATCATCACTATCTCTATATCCAGCCATATTATCTCTATCTCTATCTCTATTTCTCTCTCTTCTACTTGTTATCATCAGATCATGAATATATTTGGAGATTTACTGGTAAAATTATTTTTTGGAAATACAGCAGTATTTCCAAATAATACCATATTTGTTTTCAGCTTTCCCCTATGAAAACACCTTTTGGAAAGACCATTAGGATGTTTCTCCTCTTCATATTCACATTACCTACACTTCTGTCCCTATCTACAACTCATGGAAGAATGGAATTCCTTAGGATAGTGAAAAGGCAAAAGGTCAGCCTTCGTGCAACTGACATCCCAACTTCTTTAGAAAACAAGGCCAGGTATCTCTGGTCAAATGCTTGGCCTTTCTGCCAGAGAATCAGATGTTTCCACTGCTGCTATTGAGGAAATAAAACACTAGATGGCACTGCTGCTGTTCAAATGAATTTTTCTGAAGTGACCAAACCAGAGCTGATGATTTGATTCAGTTAACAACAAAACTATAAAAGTATTTTGTGCATAACTGTCATTTTTCTGAATCAATCAATCTATCTATCTATCTAACTATCTATCTATCTATCTATCTATCTATCTATCTATCTATCTATCTACCTTTCTTTCNCTATCTATCTATCTATCTATCTATCTATCTATCTATCTATCTATCTATCTTCCTTTCTTTCTTCCTTTCTTTCTGATTATCTAATTATCTCCATCTGTGTCTATCTACCTATCATGTTTACATGGGCTCAGAAATACAGTATATATGTATAAATATATACATACATATGAACACATGTATACATATTTTGGTATACAATTTGTACTTATAGAAGTAGTCAGTATTATATGCCAATGTATTATTTTATTTAGGATGGTTGGAATGATTATTTTTCCCCCTTGTTCTGAACTTGGTCCTTTTTGTCTTGAATTAGATTAGAGTTGTTAGAAAGCATTAAAAAAAAAGTCTCTTTACCCCTAAATATCTCCTCAAAATAAAAATAAACCCCCACCCCCAAAAAAAGATCAACCACAACAGTACCCACAAAACCAATTGTCCCAACAAGGAAATAAGACAAATGTTTTCTCCCTCAGAAACATAGAGGTGAGATAAATTCCAAGTCTGCCTCTATAGGCTCCATTTTAGGCTTAGATTCAGATAAAGGGGGCGGAAATGGGAGAAGTGAAGAGTTAGCAAGCAATATAGTAATCAATAGTTCAGAAGTTTTAGCTCCCAAGAACACTTGCATCTGAATTGAGAACTAAAATCCAAGTACAGACTTGGAAGTATGACATGACAAAAGAAGGTAAATTATTCCTTCCTCTCTCCTCCCCCTCCCCACACCCAAAGAACTCTCCCTGTTCCTAGACTCCTTTCTCAGTGTCCACCTCAATAAAAGTGAGGAATGGGGGACCAATGAAGTACCCTGAAAGGAAAGAAAAATGATGCCTGAATCCGTGGTTGGCCTTGGGAAAAACTCCAAAGATGAGCATTTTTGTTGTGTTAAGTGGTTTGCATTAGCAGCCTAAACACGTAGAAAAGGGCTAACATCTGCCGTTTAATATAATGCGGGAGGGAAATGATAGACCTGTTAGTTACAATTGGAAACACTCATTTTTGCATACAACAAAATGAAACATTGGAGAGAGAGCCTTTAGTTGCTGGGGGTGGGGGGTTGGATGCAATGAGTTATCAGAGAGAAGGTGGTGTGGGTGGAAGGGTGATGGGTAATGGAATATCATTCTTGGACATTTTATCAGTGCCCCACAATTCTTTCCTTTCTTTAAAAAAAGGGGGGAGGGGGAGAGTTTAGAACAATCTATGTAGTATGTGAATTTTTAAAAAGAGGACAAGAGAAGGAAATTCATTTATAAGATACCTCCCATTATGTTTGTTTCAAACCAGAATCTTAGGCTTCAGGAAAATGAAAAGTTTTGAAACTCACCTGGAAGATAAAGTTTTCTCTCACCTTCCCAATACCATCCCTCTTCTACATTCTGAGGGGTGAGGGGTCTCTGTGTGGGGAACTTAGCTGAATTCTGACAACATTCAGGGATATACGTGTATTTTCAAATTCTTTATACTCTTCATATTTTCAGTGCACTTTAACTCTAAATAAGAATATGTGTACATAAAAGAGGACATTAAGCAAATCACAGACACATGGGGACTTGGAGATATGAGTACTTGTTGGAGGATGTATTTGTAAACACTGTCAGCAGATTGCTTGAGGTTGATGTAGGCATTAGCTATCATTGTTATTAATATTATTTGCCTTTTGGAATTCCACTGGACACCCCACCAATTCATTATTTCCAACTGCCAGGAAATTTTTGCTTTAAGTACAAAAAAAAAAAAAAATACTCCGCCTTTAGGAAGACCGTCTTCTGCAAACTAGAAGGTTGGCCTCCATCATCAAGAAGCTAAAAATGCATAAGGTAACTTGAAAAACAGTTTTTCCCTTTTCAGTACCAGGTTCGAAATACAAGATGGTGGAAACCAAGAAAAGTCCCCATATTCTATTTTTAAAAGGTAAATATATTGCTCATTCAAAAAAACTAATGAGTTAACTCTTCACCAGCCAGACTGGACAAATGGTTATTTTCTTCTGCCAAAATTATTGTCTATGTTACTCGGGTTCATTCAATTCATTTTAAAAAATTAAAGGAACCACTTGTCTCCTTGGAGGGACAGACAATTGGGGGTTGGGGTGGGAATTAGTTGCGATTTAAATCTCTCTCTCTCTCTCTCTCTCTCTCTCTCTCTCTCTCTCTCTCTCTC
>NC_058131.1:515509950-515520753 GCF_016433145.1 Gracilinanus agilis
CTCTCTCTCTCTCTCTCTCTCTCTCTCTCTCTCTCTCTCTCTCTCTCTCTCTTCGCTAGATGGAGGGGATCAAATCTAATTTCTTATATGGCATAGCCCTGGAACTAACTGATAAAGGGATCGATAACTGCTTGCCTAAATTCAGGTCCTTGGCAGGGTTGGGAAGTAGAGGATCCGTGCTACGGGTGAAGGAATGATGTAATCTTAGGGTCAACCGTCTTTAAATTCAAGTTTTCCCCTCCTACTCTCCTAACCTTCTTTTTTCCAGCTTCCTGGAGAGTGCTTGCAGACGCATCGAGCTGATGAGAGATGCCGATGTTTTCTCAATTGCCAACGAGATGGAATCGCACAAAGCAATTACCAAGAAAATATTGTGACGATGGTTGGAGGATGGTGGGGGCGGGTGGGGGTGGGGATCTTAGTAGGAAAGCAATTTGCAAAGGAATATTAACTTTGATTTCCGAGGTCACCTCCCGGCAATGCAGTTGGCAGGGAGGAGATGTTTAGATTTCCCTCTAGGTGGCGCACCTTGGGTACAGAACTAAGCAAGAGCCGGGAAGCCGACTCCAGAGACTTTATTAAGCTTCTAGATAGTTAAAAATAATAATAGTAATAATATCGAGGTGTGGGGTTGCTTTTTCCCCTTTTGGATATTTATTTATTTCATGGAAAAGTCATTGATTTTCCTCAGCAAACTGTGTTTCTCCTTCACTTAGTGGAAAATAAAAACTGTTTGAATAAATAAGTTATTTCTGAACATTTTGTTGTCAAAGTGTTAAATGTTCCCGTCATTTTTATTCAAACACTAACATGATTACAGCCAATTATATATTCACCAGTGTTCTTTATTTTAGAGTAATTGTACTTGTCACTAATAAAACACAGGCATAATGGATCGCTACTGTTCTGGATTTTCAAGCAATTTTGTATAATTTGATTGAATTATACATCTTATCTGCTACTTTTTATTTTTATATTGGGGATCCTATTTTCTTGAAAATTGCAGCTCTATGCTTGTTTTGTTGTTTCTCCAGTAACGTACACTTCGGTAACATTGATAAATAGAGTCCCTTTGAAATGTCGAAAATCAGCTGCTTCCCACCGCCTCCCCCTCCACATGCACACACACAAACACACACATACATATACACACTCATACACATGCACATACGGCACCCTACCACACCCGATAGAGAGAGCAGAGAGAAGAGGCCAGGACCTGAATGAACCTCGAGGTGAGGTGGACTGCGGTCGAGCTTCAGGGTGTGCGTGTGTGAGCACACGGGGGCACACCTGTGCTTTGCAAAATAGGAAGCCAGAAAGGTAACAAACAGACGCACCAACCTCCTTGAGTTGAGTGGTGAGACTTTATCATTTTTCTATAATGATTTTGTTGTCCGACTCGGGCGTCCAACATGTTGGGACTAGTTGATCACAGATTTGCTATAGGGGAGCTGCGCCCGGCAGGCAGAAGCGGAGTGAAGTGTAATATTTACCAAGGGAGGAAAGGATATGGACAATAGAGTACATTTGAAATATATATTGTGTGTATCTATGTGTGTGTGTGTATACACACACACACACACACACACACACAATTACATAACTTCTAACACCCTAAGCCCTACTCCCCAAACTGCCACACTCCAGCACTAAGAACAATCTTCTGTGTACGATTCCTATATTGTTTTTGGTGTCAGCTACATACAGAAAACTATGCCCTTAAAGTATTTAGAAAACGTAAGCAGAGTCAGGAAAAGTGGGTACAGGCACAACCTTAAGTAACACCAAAACAAATCAGCAAACTGAAGATTACAACAGGCATGAAATGCTTTATTGAAGGAACATCTCCTTCCTCCATCAAAGACTTCAAAGCAAAGAGTGTGTGTGTTTGGGGGGGGGGTGAAAGGGGGGGGAGACTTGCTCCCTACAGAAACTAGGACATAACTCAGCCCATCTCGATGGCAGCCGTAGCTGCAAGACAAGTGCCCAGAGTATGGAACAATATATATCGATAACAACCAGAAAATCATGTGGGCTGAGCACTGTCGATTCTCTACAGCTAACTCTGATTTGAGATGCAAGTAGGTGAGAGGAGGAGAGAAATTGGCTTCATTTTTGCGCTCTGGGGCAAAAACTAGTGCTAATTGCTCCCAACCTGCATGCCAACAACTGAATTTTTTAAAAGTAAGAAATATAACGGAAATCTATCTAAACTTTGAGTCTTTCAAGCCAAATCGACATGACTTTTGTAGGCATATAAATGGACAGTAAAATTTGTCTACTAATTAAATAGAAAAAAAATCCTACTGCTTACTCTCTTGACTAGGATTCTTTTACTATGTAACCTGTCATTGATATGCTAACTTTATCTAGACTGGGCACGGTTCTTCCCTTCCTCTAAGAAAAGCCAGCAGTTGTGTAGGGCAAGCTTTGTACCGGGAGTCATGTAGAAGGCATCAGATATTCAGGCTAAGTGGCTCTCTTATCCCTATAGCATGTTTAGCTTAAGAGGTAAAGAGCTCCACTCTTGTCTCCTGACTCTCCAGTGATGGGGTATGGATCTTAGGATTTGGAAGAAATCAACTGAGTGCTCCACTGGAGCCCAAGATATCTAGGCATCAGGCAACTCACTGAGCCTGGAGGTCTTAGCTCTAACGATGGGGAAACAATACGGAGTCACTGTTTTCCTCCCTCTTCTGTTTAGTAGTTGGAAAACAGGTTCAGCTCAAGAAGATAAGGGGTTCTGCCATCGGGAATCAAACTGGGAAGGAGATAAATTTGCTCCCTCCCATGTTTCAAATAAGATAGATCCAGAAGAAAAATGATAAAAATCTGCTAAAAAGGCATATAGGCTTTTAAAAAGGAAATAAATGAAGTTATTAGAAATTAAGGAGTCCTGTTCTTTTGTTTTAGAAGGGTAACGGAAAAGTTGCTAGTCTCTTTCTCCATCTAGTGCCAGGCTGACCAGCTCACCACTTCCCTTTCCCCAAAGACAGAGATAGGCAAAGCTCAAGCAAGGTAGGACAGTGCTGTATTGGTGGCTTTGCATCTCAGATATAGTTATGTCTGCCCCTTAAAATTGTTCTCAGCTAGAACCTTTAACTATCTTTCTTTTTTTAAATCTCTACCACCTTCCAGTAAACTTCTACTGCTGACCTTTTAGTAAAACAAACAAACAAAAAATAAAAACAACAAAAACTGCATCATTTTTGCTCTGTTGTAAGATGTCTAGAGCAAAAAACAAAACAAAAAAAAATAGTTTTAAGGGGGGGAGGGGAAAACCTAGGAAAGGAGCCTGAAACAGAGCCTCTGTTTCAGTTCAGCTTAGTGAGCAATCTGAGACAAAGAGAGAGAAGAGCTCAGCTCCGTCTCCACTTCTGCAGATGGAACTGGAAGGGAGTAAGACTTTAATGAGCTTTATAGAATGCAGGCCAACAAATTTAGAAACTAGGCAGGTATAACTCTGAGATGGGTATGGGAGGAGGGATGACTCTGAAAATGCTGCCCCCATATGATTAAATTTTTCTTGGGATGAGGAAAGGAAGGAGAAAAGGGAAAGGGGAAAAGAGAAAGAAGAGGAGAGGAAAGGAGAGAATAATATGAGAAGGATGAAAAGGGAAGAAATAATCTGATTCTGCTTGTTTAACTTCACTAAATACCAACCCCAGTAACTTAAAAAAACAATCATCCAGATTATTTCAACTCTGCCTCCTTAATGGCTACTAAAAGATGACAATATTATTTCATATGTAGCTAAATATATGTCCTACCCCACCCTCATAATCTATGTATTTCCCTCTGTGCTCTGATTTTTCTCACAGAACCTGAAGATGGAGCAGAGAACTTTTTTGCAATGAAAAAGAACTGGTTGACAACACACATTAATCAAATCTGGTAGCTGTGATGGAGTTTATATGACATTTTTAGAATAGAAAGGAGTTGAACCACATTTTAACAAAAATCTAACCAAGCCTGGAGTTTTATTGTAACCCATGTTTTTACCTTCCTCATAATACCTGCCAGAGTTTCTTGAACATTTTAAAAAGTTGTAAGGAATTGCATACTGGAGAAGAATCTCTCTCTGTCTCTCTCTCTCTCTCTCTCTCTCTCTCTCTCTCTCTCTCTCTCTCTCTCTCTCTCTCTCCATCTCAGTCAGTCTGTCTGTTTCTGAAGAATAAAATACCTTTCCAAAATTAGTCCGCATAAGTACCAACTAGAAGTTAATGGAAGTTCCTACTCATTAAAAGTGGTTGCAAGGGAAATGGATCTGAATCTGACCGAAAAATGGGTCCATTAAGTTTTCCTTTCAGTCCTCTTTATTTAGGATGTTTATCCTCCCTCTCAGAACTCTTGCAAAGGAAAATTTATATGAGCTCTTTCCTAACTTTTGTTTGTTTGTTTTGCCAATCTATTTTTTCCTATCTCAGCTTTACAGCTATAGTAATATCTCCTATAGCTTTGGCTGTCATCTAAAGCAGCATTTCTTCTGTCTCTCTCTTGGGTTCTTATTCTGATCTTTCTGAAGGGCAAGATGGAAGCTAGTTTTGAACTAGGAAAATGGAGCCATTAGAACCTTTGAAATGAATTGTTTTTGTTTTTGATGGCTCAAGAAGGCCTGGAGAAAGGTTCTTTGCCATCTAGAGGGCAATTTCTCCCAAGCTAATCTAGCAGGGATCTGAAAAGCATCTAGCTGCTTTAAAGCTAAGAGAGTTTGACAGGAATAGACAAGAATAGAGAAGGAGGAGGATAAAGAGGAGGAGGAGAAGGAGGAGGAGAAAAAGAAAGAGAAGGAGAAGGAGGAGGAGGAGGAGGAGGAGAGAAGAAGAAGAAGAAGAAGAAGAAGAAGAAGAAGAAGAAGAAGAAGAAGAAGAAGAAGAAGAAGAAGAAGATGATGATGATGATGATGATGATGATGATGATGATGATGATGATGGTTGGTGGTGGTGGTAAAAGCGGCCATTATGGTGGTGGAAGTGGAGGCGGAAGAGAATGTTAGTGGTGTTGCAAAAAAAAAAAAAGAAATTAGAAATTTATAAAGGGTAGAGATTGTATTCTCAGAGATTTTATCAAGAAGTCTTAAAAGGGCCCACAACCTTCCAAATCATGGCACATTACTCACTGGGTTGGGACTATTATGTTGAAAATTTCTCAGTGACTGGTGTTTACCTCCTATTTCTTCCCCGACAGTGACTGCTCCCCAAGATCCCAGGGTGGAATCTATTTCATCCCTACATACCTGGCTTTTGGAAGTGCAAAGATTTAAGTCATCGGGAGAGAGACCTGCCCAGGAAGCCCCATTGGTCTTTGACATGTCCCTTTTCTTTTCTTTTTAATCTTTGTCTCTTTTGCCTCCAAAATGTTTTCCCAGCCTATATAAGTTAAACATTTCTCCTATCTCAAAGAGAAGGCTCTCCCATAGATTTTTTTTTTCCAAGCAAATTTGCCGGTGCCACAATGTTATGATGGAAGGATGCTGAAATGACAGGCCTCGTAGACGCTTGTCTTAATCATCGGCTTCTTAATTTAGTTTTAGTGCGGTGGGTTTGTGTGTGTGAGTGTGTGCGTGTGTGTGCGCGCGCTGAGAGCAGCCGCTGACAACCTGCAGCTCCCTAATGAGTGACGAGGCAGGGCTGCTGCAGCAAAGTAACACTCCCCTGGTGTGAAGACCTCTTACTGGGAAGTTTAGTTCACTACTGTTCTCGCAAACCTAATCGTATAACCTGTAACCAAAACCCACAGAAGAAGGATACAACACGCTAAAGAGTAACTTCTAATCACTAATGTTAGCACTGTTCCCAGCTGTTAGGGATTAGAGAGGAGTTGGCTGAGAGAGAAGAGACCTCTATTCACTGATCTATCTGGAAAAACAAAAACAAAAACAAAACAAACAAAAAAAACCAAAAAAAAAAAAAAACCAAAAAAAAAAAAAAAAAAACGCGGATGCCTGTGCAGGTCTACCTCTCACCCAGTGAAGATAGCATCTCGATCTTGTCTCTACTGACTACAGGAGGACAGCCTGCTCTCTAAGGACAGAGTCTAGCGAAATAGGAAGGCTTCTCCCTGCATTCTGCAGGTAACAGGAACTAAACGAGGGAAGCCCAGAACTAACGCGATAAATAGCAGCCCCTAAGGTATTTAATATGTCATCACTGAATGGTAAAATGAAATCTGCTGGCTCCTTGCATGGACGCATAACGCTATCAAAGCATGCTTATTAAATACCAGTTACTCATGGCTGATGAAACATAAATTTCTGAAGCGTTTCTTAGATTAGAACAGCTTTACGATGCCTGTAGAATATACTAAGGGGAGAGAGATTGAAGGAAGGGGAGGAGGGAAGAAATTTGCCTCAGCCATGGTTTGTGCTGTCCTTGCTTTTATTCAGTATAAAGGAACTTCATATGATTGGGGGAGGGGGGGAAGGCGGGATTAAGGAAAAATAATTTAAAAATTCAAATAAAAAGGAATTTTGTTCAAACTAGGGTGGTCTGGGTTAACTGGACAACGATTCTCGATTTTCTCGGGCTAATCACCGCAGAGAAGCGATGTCACCACTTCCAGTTAAAGAGCTCGGCCATTTATATACAGCAAAGAGAACAGAACTCTCCTCTGGCTTTTGTCATATCTTTGAATCTTGTTTGAGGTGGAAGATGGATTCTGAGATTCCCAATGCCTTGTTCCGGGGCTTTTGATTCGGATAGTGCCTCTGTTTCAGTGACCTTTTCCTGGGTCTCTCAAAAGTAGTTTGAGTAAAAATCCCTTTCTGAAATATACATTTGTGTCCTTGCAAGCATTGAGTTTTCTACTGAAAAGCGCCTTCATGCTTATAGATGCATAAATGGAAATAATATCAATGTCCCCTCTATTATATACAATAACAAATTTTAGTTTTAAATAATTAGATGGGAATCAACTAGGCATATTTGCAGCTACAACTAGTCTTTTATTAGTTTGGTAAGACAGATTTAATAAGATTAATAAAATGCCCATTATGTTAAGTCCAAATATAACTACACTTTAACAACATTGATATATACTGTCAAAACTAAAAAAAAAAAAGTTAAATTCTTAATGCAAGCCTAAGATTTTATTTTAGCCAATAAGGTGGAAAATCAACTAAAATAAAATTATTATATTCTGTTAATAATGCCTTTCCACCATTATGTAACCACGTTCCAAAAATGGGAAAAAAAAAGATGAAATACTCATTTCCTTCAACTCACCCCCTTCAATTTCATCCTGCATTGAAAAGTAATGTAAATGCTGCTTTGACCCTAGAAACACCTTAAAACATTAAAAATTCAGTAGGCATTGCTATAGCTATATTCAAGAAGCTCTCCCTGTTTGCTACTGAGCTTGTATTTGAATAAAATGTCCAATGTTAACAAACAATACCCACGTTTGGCACTTTGTGTATTAAATTGATCAAACAGATTTTAGTAGGCACAATGCACAATTTGTACAGACCTGATTGAGTTAATATAATATCAGCAAATTTTACATCGAAATGATTCTGTTTCTTTTCTTTGTGTTTAAAACCAGCACAGATTACAAATTTTAATGATCTGAAAATGTTTGGTATACAAAATCATGCTTATTTCAGTATTAGCAAAAACACAAGAAATTTTTCAACACAAACACCCAGCTGTGTCTATTTTAAAAGCAGTTCAATGACAGCTTGCACTTATGAGCATGCAATCAGCTAATTTCGCTTTTTTTTTCTTCTGTGTTAATCAACACTTTCCTTCCTGCATATCAGAGTACAAATAGTATAGTTACTCCACATCAGTAAATGTTTACGTAACCTGTCCTTTCCCAAGAATCCGGTTACACCGAATCATTTCACGCTAGACCGACTACGAAAACGTACCGGGCCTGTCCACCTCAGAGGGAGCCCTATGCACCATTATAAGTGATGATGAGAAGGGGGGCTGGGGGAGGGGTGAAAAGGGAGAGAAATAAGGAGGAGTAGAAGGAAGAATGGGGGGGGGGAGGAGAATAGGAAAGGAAAAGAAGGGAGGAGGAAAGGATGGGGAGGTATAAGAGTGGGGGAAGGGAGGAGTAGAGAAAGGAGTTAGGAATCTGTGAGGAGTAAGGGAAAGAGAGAGTACTGGGGAAGTAGAGATGAAGAAGATAGTGATAAGGAAGCACACTGACTTTACCAGACTCAGCCACTATATTAGTAATTTTGAAGAACTTACCACCTTGGAGTCAATAAATAGTGTCACATTAGTGTCAACTTTGACTTTAAAGGAAGCGTTTTGTTCATTGGAAATTATTTTAAAATTTTATAATTACTAATTTTCTTATTATTTTTTAAAGAAGGGGCACATAGGAGAAAGGAGATAACTCCATTAAAATGGTGTGAGGTCTTTTGAGGTTAGCTCAATGTTCAGAGCTAGCTCATTGTATTCTGGATGACAAATGTTCATCCTTGACCAGGTGTAATTGTTTTTATTTTTCATTTCTCTTCAGTTGGCTCTCACACACACAAATACAAATGAACACACATACACAGGATTGTATGGGGTTGGGGTAGGAAAGAAACAACTCTTCAATCTTTGAGCATTTAATTTCCCATTAAATGCATTCTTTATTTTAGGAATGAATTTGAGGTTTAGCCACCATATGTACTCACCTATGTTTACTTTTGACATTATGTTGGTATTTTCCTAAATACCAATTTTAACTAAATGTCAGGTTCTCTTCACCCCACCCCACAATTTTTTTAGGTGAAGAAATGCTCACATTGCACGACTTTTTTTTTTTTTTAATGTGACAGGGAAAATATCCTTTCCATTCATGACTTTCTCCTCCATCTCCCCCTCCTTTCCTATTTCCTCAGTGAGTTGCCTATCAGCTCAGGGGTGTGTGTGCGCGCTTGGAGGGGGAGCGGGGTTAGAACATCTATTGATCTGGATAATTAACATTAAATTCTAGAGCCTGGGAGAGATTGGGCCTTAATCTTGATCTTTATCACTGGTCAGAGTAAAGTCCCCCTCTAGGAATTTCCTCAGTCCCTCAATCTTCCAAAGGAACTTTCAAAGAATTTAAAATGCAAGTAATTGGATCTAAAGGGCCAAGATTTCCATATCCCGGATGAAACTTCCAGTATGAATAGATTGTTGGTGGTGATAGTACTTAGGTGGGTTAAATTAGGGTTTGGATCCAGTGGGAAATGGAAAATAGGAAAAGGGGGTGAAGGAAGGCAGAGGGAGAATTTCCCAGGAAACACATACTCATCCTTTTGGTACAGTTTAAGGAAAACAACCAACAAAACAAACAATTAGAGGGGAAAAATATTAAAAAAAAAAAACCCTCCAGGACAAATAGTTCCAGGGCAACTCGGTGCCGACCCAATTACAAACTGATGGAGCCATGATGAGGAAGAAGAACCAAGGCAGCCCCCACCGTGAGCAGCAGTCTGCGGGGTCGGGGTAGGCGGGCTACACATACACATACAAACACACATATCATGTTTTACCTGGTTTATTTTGAGATTGTTTGTTTTGCTTTCTTTCTCTGAACCCCTCATTTCGGAAGACCCATGAAAGACGCTTAAACACTGTGCTCCCCAACCCTCCAGTGCCCCGGGGGCCGTCTTCCCGGGAAAAGCCGCGGCGTGCGGGACCCGATGGCCTCGCAGAACTGCTCTGCACTTGCCCGGCTGCCTGGCAAGAAGACGCTAGGACCTAAGGCGCAGGAGCCGAGGAAGTAACCTTTCCCTTGCCCCCTTCTGTCCCTCCTCACTTCCTCCTCCCCCTTCTCCCTCCAAAACTTCACTCAGGCCCCCAGTCACACACAGGCGCCAGGTCTATCCCTCTCTTAAATACCCATGGTCTCTTTATAGTGTTACCTACGAGGGGGGAGAAGACTAGGGTCTCAGAAATACATGACACCGTCAGGAAGGGTTGTCTCTGGAAAGTAGTGCCTCGCTTCTTCCTCCATTTCCTGCTCTCCTCTTGTATCCACTCCCTCCACTCTCGCTCTCCACTCCCCTCCCTTTTTAAAAATGTTTTTTAAAAGGCACAAACTTTAATCAAGAGGAGAAAATATCGACGCACAAAAAGAACATGATCCAATACAGTGCGAATGGGACCGGAAATGTGATATATTTGCTTTAAGAGAGGAATTTGGGATAAAAAGCTGGTGGGTTGGGAGGAGGCGTAAGAGGTGGGAGAAAGGATAAGGTGCTGTGGTGATGTGTCCTCCTGCCTGTATCCCTGCGCCGGCAAAGGCACTGGGTGGAGTGGGGGAGGAGAAGGGAACAAGAAGGGGGAGGAAAGGAGGAAAAGAAGGGAGGGTGAGAGGTGTGGGTGAAGAGAGAGAGAGGGGAAGGAATCTCGGGATTGGACGACCGAAAGAGAGACGCTCCCGCACGCCGCCGGCTCTGATTGGTCGAACGGTAGGAAAGGTTAAACCAAAAATTTTTTTACAGCCCTAGTGTGCGCCTGTAGCTCTGAAAATTAATTGTGGCTATAGCCGCCTCGATCGCTGTCTCACAAGCCTCGCCGCCGTCGTTCCGGGACGCGCCCGCCTGGTCTCCCCCCCTTTGGGCTGCTGCTGCTGTTGTTGCTGCTGCTGCTGCTGTTGCTGCTGCTGCTGTTACTGCTGCTGCTGCAGGAGGAGGAGGAGGAGAAAGAGGAGGAGGAGGAGGAAGAGGAGGAGGAAGCAAAAGGGGGGGCGGGGTGGGGGGAAGACCATGAAGTAGAGTTGGGAGCGAGAGAGCTTCACCCCCGGGGCGGTGGTTGTTTCTCTTTTTCTTTCTTTCTTTTCCTTTTTTTTTTTTTTTTTTTTTTT
>NC_058131.1:515535592-515567243 GCF_016433145.1 Gracilinanus agilis
GGGGGGGGGGTAGGTGGGGGTGGAGGAAAGAAGAAAAAAACAGAAGAGGAAGGAAGAGGAGGATGAGGAGTGTTAAGAGAGAAGGAAGAGGAGGAGGAGGAGTCGTCATTTGTTGCTTAGCTGCTATGAGACAGTGAATTCTAGTTAAATGTCACTGTGGAAAAGAGGGATAGGGGAAAAGAAAGGTGATGGTCCCTAGTGAAAACAACTGTCTATCCCCCTTACATATTCAGGGAAACTCGAAATCATTGGGCAAATATAATATACATGTCTTGCTTTGTGTAAGTTCCACCCAGGTAAATTTAGATAGGTGGTTGGTTGGTCGGTTTGATGTAAAACTGGATTATAAATAGTTTCTGCTTCTTAAAAAACATTGGCTTTAAGTGATGGCTTCTAACCCCTATTACTTTTATCAACAGTATTGTTAACATTAGCAATACTATTAATAAGAAGTATATTCTCCCCATCCCCAGTAAAAAAAAAAAAAAAGAAAGAAAAAAATAAAAACAAAAAATCTCTCCTTTCTAGTCAGTACCATCTCTCAGCAGCTTGACATTCCACTGAATATAAGTGTAACATTTATTATTATTATTTTTAATGCAATTTCTAGTCATGTCCTTTCATCAAAGGCAAGCAAGGAGAGGACTCTACAATCTCTTTTGTAAATTCAACAAGGTCATACACTAAAAATCTTATCTCACCCTCTTGCTACCATTTAACAGATCCAGAAAATCGTGCTCACGCTCCACTGTATAACCCACTTATTCAAGGGTTTTTTGTTGTTGTTGTTGTTTCTTTTTTCTGTGCACTGATATCTACTAGTAGATTATTTTTTCCTAACTAACTTCTATGGGAAAAGCTTTAGTTTCTTGTGAATCTATAGTGATCCCCACCTTCGGATTTTCTTCTTTTTAAAAAATTGAATTTATTTTGCCATAATTCCCTGACCTACATTCCATTTGACTAAATTAAATATAGACAAGGAAATGGTTAATTGTAATAGAAAAACACAAAACAAACATTTCTATCTTCTGGTCTTTTCTCATATAAACTCAATTTGTTACTTTAAATACTAGTTTCAAACAGCATTTTAATACAGCTTAATGAGAAAATTCCAGCCAGAATTAAATAGGGAAGCAATATTTCTTAAAAAGCTAATGAGAAAACATGTAATTGGGATGACAAAGAATAAATAAGACTAGTCACATATAGTGATCTAAATATTTATATACCTGAACATTTGGAAGATTTTCATTCGTTTCTCAGCAAATTTCCAAAGAGAGATGGATATGGAAGTAGAGCTAATGAAATATTTTGCAAATACATATACATATCAGTTTGGCCAAAAGATTCGTTACATGGTGACTATAAAGTTTTATATCTACATGTAGTTTTATGAAGCATCAGAATGCTTTATATATGATTGTAATATAAGTAAAAAGAAAGAAAAAAGTAAAACAACTAAAGTTAATATAAATTCCCTTAAACTTTCATGAAAATTTGCATATAATTGTAATCTAACTAGAAAGGAAGGAAAAAGCCCAAATCCAGGTAAGTACTTATTTTGTCTCTATTCCATGAATAATGGTGATGGGAAGGAGCCATTGTTTATTTTTTTTTAAATGTACCTGCATTTAGGGTCTTTTTCAGGTCCCCAATCAACTGAGATTTGATAAATTCATCCATCTAAATTAATTTCCAAGTTACAATAGGAACTGAAATATAATTATACTAGAAACAGCACAATGAATTTTAAGCTCCTGTGTCTCCTGATAAAAATTTAGAAAGAACTTTTTAAAGTAACTGACTATTTCTCAATATAGTGTATTGCAAAGTCGAAAAAAAATGCAGTAATCCTATTTTATGACGCTAGTAGTAATGGGAAGTCTTAGAAAACAGATATTTCAAAGTAAGGAGAGACTGGAATGAAGCAATGTAAAGTTCAAACTGCATTTACTATTTATCAAAAGGGATGTCTTCTTTAAAGAGGATTAGTGCTCCTCCACCCAATTTGATTAAGAATAGGAAGGTATGGACCAAGTATAACCAAAGGTGTAGGAAGGGGAGAGGATGGAATGAAGGGGAGGGAGGCATTCCATGTGCGTCTGTAAAAGCATGATTAACTTGTTCCCTAGAGTACTGATATATATGTTTAGTTATTAAATGCATATTCCAAAAGCAAATGGAATATATCACAAACCAGTAGTTGAAGCTGCTTTTACACTATTCCATTTAACTAAACATACAAAAAGCTACAGCTCCAAGAATTAATCCAGGTTTCCGAAACAAAATGTGAACCTCAGGAGGGAAAAAGGCGGGAGGGGGTGTCCTGGTGAGGTTCAGTGATATTTCTACTGGGTACTTCCGCCTGGAGGTATGTGCAGAACAGAGCTCTGAAAACGGAAAGGAGGAAAAAGCCATAATCTTTGTTGAGTCATGGGAAATTCGATTCAAATTTAACAAACATCTATTGAATGCTTACTATGTGCTATGCATGGTCATGGGGAGAGAGGGTTAGATAAAATTCTGCTCAGGGGTTGGGTCTAAAGGAGCAGTCTCAAAACAAATCTGCCGGAAATCGAGCTTCCTAGGAATGAAAATGAAGGAATTTTTGCATATTCTAATCTCCCCTCTTCGACTGCTATTTTGGAGGAAGAGACTTCTTTTGCTGATGGTGGGGTTTTTTTTTGTTCCACACAGGAAACGTGTAAATGAACACAACTGTTTTTTTGTTTCTTTTCCTACCCCCACCCCCAACCTAGTTCCTTAAATCTAGTCTAGGTTGAGATTTGATCCTGAATATTTGCAGGTTGCTTTTATGTTTATTATTGTTGTTGTGAATGTGGGTGTTGGAGGGAGGTCTAGGACTCGTGTGGGTGAAGCTATCCTGGATTAAACTCTGGAAAATTGCACTGGAGTCTTCATTCCATCATTAGCCCCTCACGGGGGAATCTGTATGTGTGTGCTGGCTATGTGTGTGTATGTGGGGGCGGGGGCGGGCAAGAACGAACTCCTGTATTCCTTTTCTTAATACAGAGTGGCTCATCTCAGAGGCTGCTTAGTGCCACAGCCTAATCTCCACCCCTCCCCAACCCCAGCGATGATCAACGATCTGGATGGGGAGAGGGGAGCTTAAAATGATCACACAAAACATGTTGTCAAGATCTATTTACTGTCAGCGCAGAGCCCAAACACTTTCCCTCCCACGCCTTCGGGAGAGAATCTGAGCTGGAGGGATGTTTTAAAAATTATTTAAATATCAGCAAGAAATTCTTTTTCTTTCACCTCTTAGATATAAGAAAACGCAGTTCCTCTCATCTTCCAGATATAAGTAAATGACATAGAGGTGAGGCTGGGTGAGGTCGATTCAAGGCCTCTCTGGTTGACATTGGGATTCACTACTAGCTACTGAAGGTATTTGTGTGCCTGTGTTGGGGGTGGGGGGAGTAGGCAAGAGGAGGTAAGGGATGGCCTGGTGTGTGTGTGTGTATGTGTCTGTCTGTCTGTCTGTGAGAGAGAGAGAGAGAGAGAGAGAGAGAGAGAGAGAGAGAGAGACAGAGAGACAGAGAGAGAGAGAGAGAGAGAGACCGAGAGGGAGAGGGAGGGAGGGAGAGAGGAGGAACACTGAAGGGAGAAATGACGGGAACCGCTTATGTTGATCCGGTTTTTGGAAAGCGGAGAGGAGTGAGAAAAAAGGAAGAAGGGAGAGAAAAAAGTAGACAAGCAAAAGAGATAAGGAGATTAAGGAAAGAGGGAGGGAGTGAGAAAGAGAGATAGAGACAGACACAAAGAGACAGAGTTTTACTCTCCTCACTTCCACCACCACGTTCCACCTAAGATGTGTATTTACTTTTTAAACCTACGAAAATTTCGACACCCCCCTCCCCCAGCCTTGACCTGAATGTCCAATATCTGGTTCATCTTTCCTGCCATAGCTCCCCCCCTCCCCCCACTTTTTTTTTCCAGAAGTACCCTTGTTTTCCTACGGTGGGTGATGTGCATGCTGAGCCCTGGGTGTCTGAAAGAACTCCATCCAGACAACGATTTTTAATTCAGAACCAAAAGCTTGGGGCTCCGGACTGTCGGGAAGAAAGTCTTTAATGCATTCCCTGGGAACAAGGAGAAAAGCAATGGGGTAGCCCCAGCCCAAAGAGCGGTGCCCACAGAAACACGTGTCTAATGAGAAAGGCAGTTGTTTTTTTGTTTTGTTTTGTTTTTTTTGAAGTAACTCCCTACCTCCCACATCTCACTCCGCCAAAAACAAAGCAATAACAAGGATACATTTGAGTTCATTAGTTCTTAAACTTATTGATGCCCTGATTACCCTAATTTCTCTTACAATCCTCTTGCCTTCTTAACATTGTCCATTTCTGTACGTGTATTTATGTGTGTATTGAGGGGAAATTGGGGTAGGAGGGAGAAGTGGGCAAAATAAAATCAATCAAAAAAGAATTACCTTCTAAGTTTCATAAGGGATCGCTAGGCCCTAATTTTCTCACAAGGTAAAAGCCGGTAGGGAAGAGTGAAGTGGCAGGAAAGGGAACTCCAGAGTTAAAGCTAGGAAGAGACTCAGTAGCTGGCCAGTTCATTAAGCTCACCACAAACTCTAGGGCCAAATCTTCTTGTCTTTGGGCTGGAAACTGCTCAGATTTCTGGTCATGGACCTTCTTGGAGAAAATCTTGTAAATATTGTAGAAATTAGTTTGAGCAACGTTCAAAGTTGTGAGAGTTCAGACTGCATTTCTCAGTTTCCCAACATTCTTAGTGCTTCTATTCCCAAAGAACTGAATTTCTCTGTTTAATGGATGTCTTTGTTGAATAAAGACTCTAATGAGGCATATGGGAGAGTGATATATATGATTATGAGCACCTTTAACTTTTCTGAACCTCAATTTTCTCATCTTAATAATGGGAATTGTAATGGCCTTGGTATCCATCTCACAGGAGAGCTGTGAGGGTCAAATGAGATAAGGTATATAAGAAGAGCTCTGTAAATCTTAAAATGCTGTAGCAGTATTGACTGTTGTTATTTCTGCCTTTGCATAGCTTATTCAACCTTTACTGTGAGTACTGTTGATGGATATAGCTCACTAGATAGAGACAATGTTTTAACTGTGGTGCTTTTACAAACAAGCAAACAAACCAACAAAAATGTACCAGGACTTCAATCCTACTATTTGTCAGTCAAGGAGGAGGGAAAAATATTATTTTAAAAAGTTTTCATTTTTCTCAGATTTGGGGAAATATATGTTAATTTGAAAGAAAGATTTTTTTCCTTTCTGTATAAGCAAAAATTGTCCCCTTTTTAACCAACTGGACATTTAGAAGACACTACAGAGGCAAGGTGCCCGGTATGGGACTGCCTGAGGCAAGTCTGAAGAGTTTTGCTTATAAGGGGATTTTTACAGTTGATACTCCCCCTTCCCCATAGAATGCAAAAGGGAAAAAGAGATGATGAGAATATTTGAAATTTTGATGATTTATCATAGGATTGAGGATTTAGGAGTCTTAGTGATCCTCTAGTCTGAACCCCTCACTTTTACCGATAAAGAAAATGAGACTTAGTTGAAGGTGGACAAGCTGGGATTCTTTTCAGGCTTCTCTCTATTAAAATATTCTTACTTATTATGTTATTGACTTGGCATTCTCTGACAGAAAATAATTGTCCTTAAATGTTCTTATCCAGAGGCTAAGAAATTCAAGAAACACTAGGTCTACTCTCACTTTCTTCTCTCCATTTTCACCCTTCTTATCCTAACCTCATTTATAAATCTATTCATTGTAATCAAACAATTATGTTTTCATTTGAACTTTCTCACAGGAAATTTCTGGTTTTCCACATGTATACATATATACATATATACATACATATACACAGATATATAGTGTATGCTAGATTTAGTGAGCCAATATTACTGTACATTAAGTGTAGCACATGTAACTATAATAAATTAAACTTTATGGTTACCTCACTTTTCCAACCAGTAAAATGACAATAATAACAATATATATTACCTATTAGGATTGTTGTATGAAATATGAATGAGGTAATAGCTTAATGAATTGCTTAATAGGTGTAATAGTTTGAATTTTAAAAAAGGCTGTTGAAATGAAAAGTATTATTATTTTTTTTAAACCCTTGTACTTCGGTGTATTGTCTCATAGGTGGAAGATTGGTAAGGGTGGGCAATGGGGGTCAAGTGACTTGCCCAGGGTCACACAGCTGGGAAGTGGCTGAGGCTGGGTTTGAACCTAGGACCTCCTGTCTCTAGGCCTGACTCTCACTCCACTGAGCTACCCAGCTGCCCCTGAAAAGTATTATTTTTGTTATTATTATTACTACTGGTTGCAGGAATAGTAGGTGGTATTTGAGGTATAAACCAAAATTATCCAGCCTCTTACCTCTCTGGAGCAAGAATATGTGAAAGACACACATATTTACATATTTTGCAAATGAATGTGAAAGTGACTAGAAATCAAAATATAATGTGAACAAAGAGTCCAGAAACGATATGAAATATATTTATTGGTTGAAGAGAATGTGTAACATTCATCAGGATAGGCTTATAAGAGAAGGTGGTTTTGAAGGAGGAGAGGGATTGGCAGAAGGAGGCAAAGAGAGCATTCAGAGATTTGAGAAAAATTATTGGATACGTGGAGTCATAAGACTCTTGAATGTCAGCCAGACCTATTTGGATTTGACATTAGAAATTGTAGGAAGTCATCGTCAGTTACTGAGTAGAGCATTGACTTAGATTTAGAATGGAAGGCACCTCAGAGATTATCTAGTCAAAACCCTTCATTTCTCAGATGAGGAAACTGAGGTCCAGAAAAGTTAAAGCATTTGCCTAGGGTCATATGCCTTACCAAGGAGCAAAACCAAGATTTGAGCCTTAATCTTTAAATCAAAACCCTTTATCTTTCTGTTACATGATAATGCCTGTAATGAATTT
The DNA here is from genome assembly GCF_016433145.1 of Gracilinanus agilis. Classification (NCBI taxonomy): domain Eukaryota; kingdom Metazoa; phylum Chordata; class Mammalia; order Didelphimorphia; family Didelphidae; genus Gracilinanus; species Gracilinanus agilis. Next base: position 515,542,546 of record NC_058131.1, read on the forward strand.
AATAGTAGTTGATGGTGGTTCTAATAATGGCACATGTGATGAACTGGAGGAGTGACTGGAGCCTGCTTGGAATCTGACTGAAAAAATAGAAGTTTGTATAGTTTAAGCATGAGACAGTGAGACTCTGGATTAGAGAAATTCGTTGCAAATCCGAGCTCTCTCTAGGAAGTATGGAATTCTGAGTTAAATCATACTTTGTTTCTCCTCCTCAGAACTTTTTGTATGGATGAATTAAGTTGAAATTAAAATAAATGGCAACCTTTAAGAGAAAAAGAAATTATATTTAAAAAAAGACTGAATGTGGCATGTGCTTAGAAAGAAGTCCCCACAAAATGATGGTGAATGTGGTTATGGGGATGAAGAGAGGAGTATGGTTATGAAACCTAGTACAATTTTTAGCACCATTTGACACTGACACTTCATTCTCCCTTTGTCTGCTGCTTCCTTGATCATCTATAACTTAAGAAATGTAGTCTTCAAAAATTTGTGGTCAATAAGGTTTTCTTTGATTTACTTTATCCTAGAGAATATGATAACTATAGAAATGGAAAAAAGTGGGAGTGAATTTGAGAGATATTTCAGAGCAATAATGGTTAAATTTTGGAGTAGACATGAGAGGTATATGTAAGAGAAAAATAGGAAAGGATTCCAAAAATCTGAGCCTGAGGTATTGGGATATGTTAGTGATATCTGCTGAACCACATAAAGTCCTCATAGACAATGAAAATTATCTGGCTGGAAGCTCTAAGAAATTGGGTTGGGGTGGGAGGGAAAGCATGCCATGATTGAGTAGATATTTATGTTATGTTATATGAAGATGTTTTATATTTCATGGGACCATTTTCTTATTATAGGCAATTTTGGGGAAAAGCTTTCTGTGGAAAGTTTTATAGGAATTTCCCATAGAAGGTGGGAGACTGTTTAGCAGAACTTTAGAGTGACATATTAATGGGTACCTATTTTCCATCAGTAGTGTGTGGGTATTTATGAGATAGAAAGAGAAAGGTAGAAGGTAGTATGGGTGACTACATGCTATTGTGAACAGTATCATAGTGCTTGGTTGTTGGTTGGCCTTTGTACTCACAGAGAACCAAAATGATATCACTATGTCAGGATCAATGAATAGTGTGTCTGATTGTAGCTGACCAGACCAATACCATAGTATTATCTTTTTAAAATGATAACATTGTTCTGTTAGTATTAAGACCATCTGGCTTAAAGCTAAAAAGGGCTTTTAAAATTATTTAGTTTAAGCACCCTCTAATTCAGCACTTTTCACAGATCAAGAAACTGAGGTCTAGAAATTTTAAGTAACTTGCCCAAGGTTACACAACTAATAAGAAACAGCCACATGGTTAAATCATGGGTTCTCTGACTGCAAATCCAACACTGTTCCAATGTTCCATGCTACCTTATACTTGAACAGAGATTACCCAAGTCAATTCTGGGCTTTATATGGTACAACAATTAATTCTCTAAGAAATACTTTTAGTCCCCCAAAAAGAGTTCAGTAGGCTTTTTGAGGCTTCTTTTTGAATGCACTGGGCTTTTAATTTTTTTTAAAAAATTGAGTTTTATCTTTATCCCTAGTATGCCAAGTGAAATGAAATGAAATCTCCATATTGAAAAATGAAACAATAATGAAAAAAATCTCCATACTCCAGTTCTTTTATTTCTTTTTGTAGTGTTTTCCAAACCCTTTGAAATTGTAGTATCACATCCTGTTTTGTTTCCTGCCTGGGATCCTATTCTCTACCTGATAGTTGTAGCGAACCATGAAGCCCATGATCAAATACAACTTGAAACATTTTTTGTTCCACCACTCCTGCCCACCTACTGCCCTATGAATTTTTACAGATGCCCTACAGGATTCTTAGGTTTCGTGGAACAGGTGAAGAAACACTGGTTTAGGATGGTAGGTGTTCAGAAAATGGGATATTGAAACAAAATGAACATAACGATTTTGGTTGCTAATCAAACACACAGGGTTTTGGGCAAATGGGTAATTCATTAGAGAAGAAATGTAACTAGACAATGTGATTATAGCTTTTTTCAAGTAGTTTAAGACCTAATCAAAGGGGCTCAGTGGATTGAGAGCCAGGCCCAGAGATGAGAGGTCCTGGGTTTGAATCTCGCCTCAGTCATTTCCTAGCAGTGTGACCCTGGACCAGTCACGTAACCCCTTGCCTAGGCCTTACCACTCTTTTGCCTTAGAACCAATATACAGTATTGATTCTAAGATGGTAGGTAAGGGTTTAAAAAAAAAGAAAAAGACTTAATCATAGTCCAATGGTATCATCAATGCCTAAGGGCATATTAGATAACCTTCATTGGTCATTATGATCAAGGAATGGCTAAATAAATAGTTGTATATTATAGTAATAGAATACTATTAAGTCATAAGAACCTTTGAAAACATGGGAACTCTGATACGAAATGATCCAGAACAAAGTAAGCATAGCCAAAAGAACTGTTCCCATAATGCTTACAATAATGTAAACTAAAACAACACCAAAGGGAAGTCAAACTTTGATTAACTGAAGTGATGAATTTTGGTAGTGGGGAATTTAAGTGAAGCACATCTTTTCCCTCTCATTGGTGAGTTGGAGGACTAGCTACAAGAAGTATTGTCTCTGATATCCAATGAAGTTATTGCTTTGGCTAATTTTGTCAAATTGTTTTTCTTCATTACATGGTAAGATTCACTAGTGATACTAAGAGGGAGAATATTTTAGAAAAGAACTGTGGTTTAAAAACAAAAGGCACCAATAAAATTTTATATACATATCAAAATCTAAATATGTCTTGTTTTGGAAAAACATGCCTATGTTTCCTGTTCATCTATATATTTTTTTCTTTTCTCATCTACTGAATCTACCTGTCATGCAGTTATAGGATTGAGGATTTAAGATAGCCCAATCTCTATGATAATATGTGGTCTGGAAGTATGTGTGACTAGGACATGGTATAGCTAACTGAGGTCTACTATGGAACATTAATTCATTCATCCCCCAAGTGGTCTGAAATAATTACTCATTGACTCAGTGGGACTGAGTCATACTTTGAAAGTGGTACTAAGCCCTCCTAAAAATGGAATTTCATATGAAAGGAATACCAACCATAATAATTCTTTTCATTTGATATATCTGTGTTTCCATTATGTCGAGAGAAATCCTTATCATCTAAGCACAATTTCTTAATGTAATAAAATGTGCCTTCAGAGTTGCTAAGCAACTTATGGAAGGCTTGCTTTTTAGAAGTTCATTTGTTTGTTTAAAATCAGGATAGGTTGCATATTATTAGCTGTATTACATAAATCAACAAAGAAATGTACACTGAAGATGGAATAAGATGTTTCAACACATTTTCTGCTCCCTGTGTTCGGCAATTAAAACACTCTAATTGTCTGGTGGAATTTCATCAAGTATTCGACAAACGTTATTTATGTATGAAACTTCAACATATTATTGAGTATGTAAGAGAACGAAAGGGGAAAAATTAAGCAGATTTGTCATATGGTATGTGTTTATCTTAACCTCTCTTCTTCAAAATTCTTATCTACTAAGTACTTTTATCAGACACTAATTATACTCTTTCTGAAAAGAATTTCTCCAACACCCTTCAGTGCCTGCACCCTTTAATCATATCTCATTACATCTACCTAATCCATCTCTTTTTCACATTGCCAGGGCTCATTAACAGTTTTAAAAGCCAGTTCTGGACGTTATCATTCCTTGCAATGAAAATGAAAATAATGCCAATAATATTTTATCTCTGAAATGTAATGGATCATTGGAACTTGTTCTGAAAGTATTTCTTCTTTAAATATTAATGAGAAATTAACTTTCGAACATGCATTAAGCCAGCAGGAATGGTGAGATATATTTGAAAACTGTGTAGCACCTTTTCTAAAGAGAAGTTATTTTTATAAGCTGTTTTAGCAGTGGATCATCAATCACTTTGAAGGGAAATGATCCTTGACTAACAGTTGGCTGATACTGTGCTTCACAGATGTTTTCCAGGCAATACAGGTGCTACCTGGCAAACTGGATGGGGAGTCCTCAGGAGCTCCTTGATTGGAAGCACCAAAGAGAAGACTTGGATGAGCCTTTAATTTTGTGATTTAATTCAGATTATTGCTCCTGACAAGACAAGTGCTACATTGAAGCTCTGAACAGTAGGTGCCATATTTTTACATCTTCCTTAAGGTCAGTGGAAAATGAGCAGTAACCTATTCTCTACTGAGTTGCTTACTATTAAGAATGAGAAGTCTTCTAGATTTTAAGTACATTCAAATTTAAGATTTTTCCCCTTACAATTTAAAAAACTACAAAAATGGTGGAGACCATATTTTTTCCCATCTAATGCAGAGGTTAGGTTTTTAAAAGAGAGTCTATCAGCTTCTTTAAAAAATACTTTGAGAACTATAGTTCATTCTAATTATTTTCCTTTGTAATTCTATGCACTTAAAATATTATTAAGAGATCGAATCCATTGGTGTCATCAGACTGCCATGACACCAAAAAAGTTAAGAACTCTCACTCTAAAGATTATCTGCAGAATGATTCAAACATCTCATTCTGAAGCTTACGTAAGTACTGTGAGTAAAGTCATAACTACTAAAACTCATAATATTCAGTGAAAAAGTCATAAGGTAGAAGATAGTGGTGGCTGTCCTCTAACACCAGCAAAATAATCGATGTTGTGGGTCCTTACTGAAGGTAGTTCCTGTGTTTGAGATTTTTTAATGAAATTTTTTAGTTTAGGAAAAATGTTTAGCCTCTTAACTTGAAAATTTACTGAATTTCCATTGATGTTTTAAAACATCTATACAAAGTAATTTTCAAGAAAAGGACAAATATATTTTCTAAGCCAAAATTTTGTTCTTATTCTGTAGTGACAGGGAAACGTGAAAAGTGGTTTTTGTTCTTTTTTTCTCCCTAGTTTGATTCCCCCAGATACTTCTTTCTGTTTTTGATGGATTCTTATTATTTATTATTATCATTGTTTCATTGTCATTACCATCACCACCATCTTCTTCATTGTTGGTTCTTTTCATATTTGTCTTCCTCTTACTAGCCAGAGGTATCAACAGAAAGGAGCTGCAAAATCATCACCATATTTCTCTCTTTGAAATAGACATTGGCCAGGCTCTTATAAAAAAACTCACCTTTTCACCATGTTCAGTGTTACTTTTGCTTCATTATATTGTTCTTATTCCCTCTATGGTTTTCCTTCTTGAGCTAATCTGCTCTTCTCTTGTCATAGTGGAGTAGAAGATACCAGAGCATGACTGAACAAAGCAATATGGTTTGTGGTGGCCTGTCCATTTTAATTTACCCAGATAGTTCAATAAGAAACCCAATGGAAGAGAGAGCTTTTTGAACTTAAAGAATTCTCCTCCATGTCATTTGTTTAACCTCCTTCCCTCTAATTTGTCCTATTTCTATCAAAGGCCTTTAAGGATTTCAATATTTTTGTGGGACAGTCTGGATATGGTCAGTTTCATTTATGTTTTTATTAAAATATTATAAATTTCAAAATATTATTATTTTCTGGTAGTTACCAGTTCAATTTTTGTTGCAATGATTTTTTATATCAAATTATTCTTATTTCATGTGATTATAGTTAAGGCAATAAAACAAAAGAGCAATTACTATCCCAATGAATTTGGTTCTTGCTAATATGATTATATATTTTATGCATTCATTTGTTCTATTTTCTCTTTTTTAATTGATGTTATAAATTATTTCTATTTTAGAGGTATTCTTAAAAAATCTAATATGAATTGATTTCTGCTTTCTCTTTTTTTACTTATTATTTTCAGGAATTCTTCGTTGGTTAGAACTGTGAAAATTGATCGTATGATTATTCACTTCTCATCAAAGGATATCTACTCTTTACATTGGTTCTCCTCATATCAGCCAGTTTTAAACCAAAAGAAACTCCAACACAATGGAAATTAGTTGGACCCACCCAGAAAGGCCAATGAGGGATAAAAAAAGACATCTCCTTCATTCCTGGTGCATGGGTTACCTGAGAAAGTTGCTTCAACTTATTTTTGCTAGGCTCTCTGAATTTGTTTTTTCTCTTGCTCATCTTTCAGAGTCATGATTCTCTTCATTAAATTGTGTAGTCTGAACTCTCATCATGTGAATCTATTGTATATCACAAATCTGTTGTATTTTTTCTCACTGCTTTTAAAGATAAGTAGATAATTAAAAAAAGGAAAATATATTTGCTTCTGTCTCTGAATCATTCTGGATTTTGGAACGCCATTTCAGGTTATTGTGAATTATCTTTCTAGTTTTACTTCACATTTATGCATTTAATACCCAGTGCTATAGGCAACTAGTCTTCTTAACTTTGTCTAGAGCAGTGGTTCCCAAACTTTTTTGGCCTACCGCCCCCTTTCCAGAAAAAATATTACATAGCCCCCTGGAAATTAATTTTTTAAAAATTTTAATAGCAATTAATAGGAAAGATAAATGCACCTGTGGCCATCACCGCTTCCCTTGTCTCTGCAGCACCCACCAGGGGGCAGTGATGCCCACTTTGGGAATCACGATCTAGAGGTAAGAAATTACATGTGGGATCTTGTGCTGGACCCTATCCTAATTTCAGAATATTGTATGAATAATGAATGATCATTAGAGAGCCTTATGTACATCTTGAAATGAATTCAATGTTTCATTTACTGGGATATCTAAGAATGGTAGCTTCTTCCTCCACAATCTTACCTCTACACCTAGCTATGCTTTGGGGCACTTACTCTTCACTGAGCTATACTAGCTATCCATATTTGACAATTTTATACAGAGACATTAGGTCTCTCAGTATTTGAGGCCTCTACCCTCTTAGTTAAAAGTAGTCTAAGATGTTTTACTCAATAATGTAAATATCCTATTGCTACTTTATATTTACTTCTAAGGAACCATTATTTCACTTGCAGGGGGGATCCCTTCAATGATATAGATCATAGCTCTCCCACACATTAGTATCCAATTCTTCTTCAGTTATACAGGTCAGATAAAGTCAGAAAAGAGCATCATTTAGTAGTCTTTTCTACAAATAAGCCCTCTCTGAATTGAACTAGATTGGATAACAGATACACATTCTATTCCTGCCTGGGTCCACAGTCAACACCTTTCCAGCTTATTATTTCCTTTCAGAATATGCATTCTGCTAGCATGATCTTCAGAAATCCAGGGCCACCTATATTTTATGTGAGGCAGCAGAGAAAAACTTAATCTCCCCCATGTCTTTTTGCTTCTCGCTCCTCATATGAGGAGAGACTGGTAATATTGGAGAACAAGAAGTAAGGAGAATGGTCAGCTAAAGTTTACAATAGCAAAAAATGGAGCCTGTTAATAGAACTCACTTTCTAGAATCCAATCTAGCATTTTAGTAACTGATGGAACTTTATATGGAAACCACTCCTTGACTGCTGTAAAAGCAGGAATTCTGTGTTCAATCATTATTTTTATATTCAATTGTATCAAAGTACATTACCCAAGCTGTTTCAAGTTCTCTTGAAATGTCCTTTTCTTGAGTAACATTTTGTTTTTCTAAAGTTTTTTTTTTTTTCAAAAAATAAAATTGAGTAAAACTGGGTTAAATGAAACACGAATTCACTTAATTCTTATTGAGTTGTAGGTTGGGCCAAACGACATTTTTAAACGATCCTTCTCTAGGTTTTTATCACTTAGTCTTATAATAACATAGGGACAACTCATTAAAGCCACTTAAGCCTCAGTTTTCATATATGTTAAATGGGTGCTACTGCAGTAGCTATCTCACAGAGTTGTTTTGAGGAACATATTTCTAAGCCATATAAATATGAAATTGTCATCAGAAAATCACAGGAACCTACAAAATACATATGTTTGAGAGGGAGAATATTTGCAAGTGGTTGGAGAAATGCACTTCTTTTGCATAGGATATGAATTCCCTGTAAGAAGTCCTGTATAAGGAAGAGTTTATATCTCCTTACTACTCTTTTTGATGATACTTCACTTGATTGTCTCTTTCTATAAGTCATGGGATAGAGTTGTATTGTTTTTCTTAGAAATCCTATTCTATTTTTTCCCAAATTTTGTATCTGAGATTTACCCTTATGTGTGTATTTTGCTCATTTTTATAATTTTATGTCATTATCATTGAATTTTGACATTTTAATACCGTATAAATACACATAGATGTAACAACATAAATGCATGATGCTTTACTAAGAATTATATACACATATATTTTAAGTAATTCTGAAAACAGGTGAAATAAATATAGAACATAAAAGATATTCCTATGAAAAACTGCAAAGATAGACTAACTCCTATCTCTAAACACCAGTGTGAGCCTCAAATATGACTTTTTTATAATAGCATTTCTATGAATAATTCCTTCTGCAAGAAAAAAAATCCATTTTTTGACTTCTGTTAGAATATACTGCAAAGTAATTCTTTAGCCTTTCTTTATGGTATTTCTTCATGATTAAGGAGGAACTAGGCACAATACTTCCACTTAATTCAGAACTTCTAACTGTTAGTCCTCTAAATAGTAATCGCTTTTGGACTCAACTACTTGGGAAAAAGTCAGATCAGTAATTTAGTGGGAAAAAATGAACCCCATAATGATCTACTATCTTTTAAGATGAATCTAAACTGTTTCTGTACTATTTAGGTGAGTGCTAACATTTTAATGATATCTCATGGTTAATTTACTGATGTGAAATTAGTATCATGGGACTTTATATTCTATTAAAATTGAAAAGATATTGCATTTAAAATTAATTTATGTTGGAAAATTATAATTGGCATATGACACTTATTAACAAGCATTTTAAATGACCATTTTAGAGCACAGAGGAAACTAAATGCTGACATTCTGGGGATAATATATATTTAAACACTTTCTCATTTTAGCTTCTATAAAGCTAATTAATAATTTTAATAAAAACATTTCATATTTTCAATCCACTTCTTTGTTTATAACATGACTGTACCTTTTGTTTATATAATGACCTCACTGCAAATGACATTAAAAGCTCAAAATAGTGCAAAATAAAAATTTTGTTTTCTGTGATTAAAAATATCAAGTTTTCTCCTTAATAAGGAAACAAATAAGCCACATAAAAGAAAGATAAATGCTCACAAATATTTCCTTTCAAAAAATAAATTTTTATTGATATATTTTGTTTTTTACAACACTATAGTATCCCAAACATAGTATCCTCCACCTCCTTCTCCTTAAGAACCATAACATGTGGCAAATAGGATACTTTTGGAGAGGGTAAAAAAAAGATATATGGGAAAAGTCTGACAATGAGCACTGGGTAATATCTCTAGATTTCCCACCCTCACGAAGGTAGTTTGGGAGTATCTTCTCATATCTCTTCACTTGAGTCCCACTTTGTCTTTATAATCATGTTACACTTAATATTCATTCATTCATTCATTCATTCATTCATTTATTTATTTACTTGTTTGTTTATTTATTTATTTTTGTGTGTGTGTGTTTTTTTTTTTTTTACAACCCTTATCTCTTTCTGACACTTTTTTTTTTTTTTTAAATAAAACCCTTACCTTCCATCTTGGAGTCAATACTATGTTTCGCCTCCAAGGCAGAAGAGTGGTAAGGGTAGGCAATGGGGGTCAAGTGACTTGCCCAGGGTTACACAGCTGGGAAGGGTTTGGGCCAGATTTGAACCCAGGACCTCCCATCTCTGGGCCTGGCTCTCAATCCACTGAGCCACCCAGCTGCCCCCTTGTTACATTTTTTTAGTGTGTCATTGATTGTAAATTTTTTTACTAATCATTGTTCTACTGCATAATATGAAGTTGCGTGTGATATAAAAAATGCACAAGGAATAACTTCTCCAAAACTTTTTCAAAATGCAGTGAGCAATACTGTGTTAACACCTGAACTGTAATGAAAAGTCTTAATGATGATGGATGGAAATAGACTGTGTTTTGTGAGCTATATAAATATGTGTATGCAGCTATCATCATTATCCTTTTTGCTCATTACCTTTTTCAGTATTTGTAACATTTTTGCCAGTTCCATGTATGCTATGAAAATTTAGCAAATATTTATTGATGTTGATGAATTCATTGTAATTATAGTCTTTTATTTTTTATTTTCTTTCAGGGTTTAAACAGTAGAATCATTACAGTTACTGATTTTTAAAAATCTAGTCTTTTAAAATGGAATTTCAATGAAGTTCACTATTAGGAAACAGTTCTAAAACACTTATTTTATGCTTATTCCTGAGAAAATAAGTCTCTAAGAATTTCTAAGTTTCAACCTACTTGATCATGTAAGCTATTGATCATTGTTTAGGGATTATTAGCTAGAATGTTGCTTTCCTCTATATAAGTATTTTGTGTAGTAGATTTATAAGTACTTATTAAAAATTCTATGCACTTCAGACATTCACGAATGATCATTTTTGTTTCTACTGTTCAATCATTTTAATGGGTGCATAAATCCCACATTTCTTTCTTTAAACTTCTTAAAATATAAAATTATGGACTATGTGCCAATATTTTGGGAAAAGGTTTTAAGTGTTAATTCCAAAAAAAACTTTTTTTTTATCTATTGGTCATATGGTAGTTAAAATTGAAAACTTTTCCTTAAATATTTGAAGTCAAATGATAGTGTAACTTACATACTAATTAAGATTAATTGGCAAGTCATTGAAGATTTTGTGTAAGTTGACATTAAGACACTTGATTCCAAAACAGTTGTTGTATTTTCCCATGTTTGCTGCATGGTGGATTTTGTGCTTAGCATCTGACATGTTTTCTCAACTACTGGTTTATAATGAAAACATGAAGGTACTCAGGGGAATGTGATAAAAGCAAAAATCCTATGATCTTTGCAAGGTAAATGACAGCACTGAAATTGTCACATCTGGATCAGAAGTGTTTCATCTGTTTACCCAAATAAACAAATATAAACACAGATAATTGGGATCATAACAATTCAGGTATCTTTAAATAGCTTCTAGTTCTGGTTTGTCCAGACACTAGTTTTCAGGTATGCATTGTTCTCATAAATTATTAAAAAGGGAATTAAAGTTATGGAATGTAGATTTTTTTTGTGGTAAAAATAGAAAAATGGTTGCTTCACATATAAAACACTGAAAACTAAAATTTGAATTTTATCTCTTAGTTGACTAATAAGTTTCAAAGGGATATAGAACTAAATTTTCATTTAATTTTAACATAGTAATTCTACTATACACAAATAACATAGTAATTCTGCCACGTAAGAATAACATAGTAATTCTGCCATGTAAGAATAACATAGTAATTCTACTATGCTCAATATTTTATCTGCTGAATTTCCTTCAGCATATTTTCATATCTTAGAGAATAGGACTAATAAAGCATGTTAGGTCTGTTAACCTGTAGCTAAGAAAAGCAGTCATAAAATATGCAAAATGGATGCTTTGACAAGATTACAATTGTTTATTTGAAATAAATTTTCAACATCATAGTAAACTTCTAAGTGACTTTTTAATTTTGCTTTGCTTGTCAATTAGTAATTTGAAGATATTTTAATGTGTAGTAATATTCTGTAAATCATATTAATTTTAAATCTTATCAGAAAATTTATTTTTATATTTGTGAAGATAGGGACTTAAAATATTTTGTTTAAATTCTGATCACATGTCTTGCTTTTAAATTAATATAATCATACCTTCTTGTTGAGTTGAAAATGTTTTCTTTAAAATCTGGTCACATGTCTTGCTATTAAATTAATATAATCATACCCTCTTGTTCAGTTGGGAATAAAGTAGTTGTTTAATTAAACATGCCAGTTGTTTATAATATAGTGTTTCAGAAATACTTGTTTGAAACAAAGGATAAAGATTTATATCAAACATTTCAATCTGACAAGTAAATTACATTTCCTCTACCATAAAGAGGTAACCAGAGGGGGGAAAATGGTTACAATATAAGTTTAACTTCAGAAGGAGCAGTGAGGAAAACACTCTTGTTCTCATTACTCAGAGATATGATATGCATCAGTCTACAAAAGGTGACCTTTTCCTCTTTGGAGATTAAGACAGAATGTTTTACCACCTTTAAAATAAGGATTTGCAAGAGAAAATTTCAATTGTTAATGCTAAACTATAATTGCCACTGTTTTTCTACTAATCAGTTTAGAATTGGAACAATAGAAGGATTTTTTCTAAGAAAGTATGAATAGAACAAAATATACATGCTTATGTACATGAAATGAGGACTTACAATGAAGAGTATATTAGTTACAGTAAAACAAAGCTAGAAGAAACTCCTACTAAACCTTATAAACCAAAATTAGCAGTGTAGCCTATATTTTTTCATGGATATTCTCTGTTGAATTAGCATTTGTTGTAATTCTGCCCTTAAGTCAACTTATTTGGTAAAATAATACTGCTCCTGCAGTAAGAGTTGGGCACCCTTACCTTTCACTTAAATCTACGAGGTGGAATAAACGATTTGACAAAATCGACATTTTTAATGGAACTCCTTTATAAGTTTATAAGAAAGTTTTTGCAATCTCATACTGCTCATTTTTGACTACCAGACAGGTTAATGCAGCTAAAGATTTCACTGAAGTTTGAAAGAAAAACATACACTCAATTGGTATTGTTGTTGTTATCATTTTTTTCTCCTGGGCGAAATATTTTTATTTCTCTCTCTGGAATTTAAAATATATCCCCCCCCCCCCGCCTCCGCTGAGGAAAGAAAGGTGTTTTAAAATGAGGTACGAGATTGTGAGTTATGAGAACATGGCAGCTTGATGACACTAACTTCAACTACCAGAGTTTCTGTCATTTATTAAATATACAACCAATTTAAGGGATAACCTAGCATTAGGTCAGCTATATGTCTATATGTCTAGAGTCTCTTAAATAGTGCTTTTCTATCTTCTGATACATGATGGATATGCATGTGTTAAATATAATATTTGTATATGTATACATTTACATATATTTGTTTATTCTCAATTCATTTTCTTCTCCATTCTTTGAGAGATATAAGTGTGGTAGGTGTAATTTTACACATCCTTGTGTATATATATATATATATATATACATATATATATATATATATATTTAGTATATGTGAAAAACACAGACAAATATACCCTTGTGCACACACATGCCATCCCCATCCCTCAAGTCTCTTGAATATATTTGAAAACCAGATTTGGTGGCTCTTGTACCATAATTAATATACCAAAGCAAGAAGGTTGAAGTCTGATGCCATTTTCTTTGCATAATCGGTTGTTATTTTATGTTGGCATTTATACATCGCCCCCCCCCCACCCAGTGAGCCACAAAGAATGAAGATGGGTATGATTTTTGCAGGGGTGAAATAGGTTGTCTGTCAGTTGGATTTAGGCGACAGTCTGTCTGCACACAGTAAGATGATCTGCATAGTGCCAGAGGAAAGCAGGCAGGATTTCTGGCTTGCAAGAATAGATATTGATCTACCTTAGCCACCTAGACAATGCCTCACCTGTTTGCCTTGTCCATACCTTATTTTACGCAGTCTAATGCTTGTTTTGTTTGACTTTTCTTTTATTTCTGGGGATCTGAGCTTTGATACACTTTGGGGAGTACATAAACACAGTGTTGTACTTGAACATCACCATACCTCAGAATACTCTGGTGGCTTAAGACCACCCCTCCCTCTCTATGAATAGCACTGTTATTGAAAATTATGAGTAAGAGCTAAATTACTAGGCCACATACAAAAGTGGTTGATCATCAGACTCGTGTCTAATAACACTGAATGTGAGATGCTGCTAATTACTGCACTATGTACCTCAGTTAAAATTTCTTCTATTGGAACTAGTAAAAGACTTTGTTATTATGATTTTTTTTTGTTCTCCAACTCATAGTTGAAATATAAGTTACTATAGTGTTTAGAATTCTATCCAGTCATTTTGGAGCACAAATATGTTACTATGCACTGCCTCAAGCAGTAATGAAATAGAAAACTGCATTCAGCTCCCCAGTAAACTATAATATAAATATTTTACCACCACTTATTATTAGTTTGCCATTTCCTGCTGACAGCTATTCCAACTTTGCCAGCAGGCACTGGTCTCACAATTGTATTATGTTTTGAACAAATAGAGACAAACAAAATTTCTAGCAAAAAATAAATGAACAAGATTTCCTGAGAGGGGGAAAAAAACCTCCTCTAATGTTAAATGAATATTTCTTTCAAATACTGACATGTAGTATTATTTAATTTGCATATTGCACATTTTATTTTTTTCTGGAAAACAATTAGGTTAACGAAGAACTAAATGATGTGTCATCAAGGATAATTTAACATTCCTGGTTGCTGGATTTTTTAGTTTTTCAAACTTTATTTTGTTCTGGAATAGCCTTACCATAATACATTTTTTTTCAGCAATGGGGGACTTTCGATCTCAAGCAACAAAGCATAAGATTGCATAGAGGGGTTAAATGCTGACAACTTTTCTGGACTCTGTAGAGAGGAAAGGGTTGCAAAAGCTCTTTTTTATTTTTATTTCTTTTTTTTAGGAATTCAAAGAATATTGTAGTAAATAAAATGAGCTCACAGAAGACTTAAAAATATCTTGAGCTTAGAGGTTTGTGCTTTTGTCAATTTTTTCGATTTGAGAGACATTTATTTTTTCCACCTCCAGAAATGCTCTAGAATTCTTGAACTAAAAAGATAGAAAGGAACCAACTGAATGAAGAAGTGAATGGTTTCTTGTAGATTAATGAAAAGTAATAATTATAGGAACTTCAAATTTTACATAGTCTCTGAATGGGCTGTATAATCTTCCTCTTATTGGAGAAACATTATGGTTCATAAATTATTTATTTTTCCTTTCTGTCTATGTCTTAACCACCCCGCCATCCATTGGTTAAAAAGTGGGCAAGTTTAGACAAAACAGTACCATATAGGAAATCATCATAACCATATACAGTCTCTCAGCAACTTGATCTCCCTTAATATCTGGGTAATCTTTTCCCTTTTGGCCTTAATATCACTAAATTAAGTGAATGACAGTTGATACATTTGATTCTAAAGAGTGATCATGTTTTAATTACAACTCACCACAAATTTACTATGTGTGTGTATCCATCAGACTTTGTACTTTAAGGCTTAATTAGGCTCATTGACTTTGAATCCTTTGAAAGATGAGAGTTCTCCATATTAAAATGAAGTATTGCACATTTTGAGTATTAAGGTAGTATGGTGTGGTGGCTAGTGTTGGACTTGGCGTCAGCAAGACTTGGCTTCAAATTCTGCTTCAGATACTCTTTAGCTATGTGATGCTGGGCAAGTCATTTAACTTCTTGAGGCTAATTTCTTTGTTCAAAAAAAATAAAGAAATTGGACTCCAATATACCATCTCACTCCACCTCTTACAATATGTTTAGATGCATGTATGAACATATATGTATGTATATATGTCTACTCCTTGCTTGGGGGAAACTAGGTGGCTCAGTAGATTCTGATTTGGACCTAGAGTCAGGAAGACCTGAATTCAAACCCAACCTCAAATGCTTGCTAGATATATATGCATATATCTACTATATAGCTTACTAGATATATTATATAACTTTACTGGATGTAGGGTAAGTCACTTAACATTTGTCTGGCTTAATCTTCTAGAAAAGGAAATGGCAAAGCACTCCAGTCTCTTCATTAAGAAAACCCACAGACAATACTGGTGTAACTCAGTCCATAAAGTCACAAAGTGTCTGCTTTGGCTGAACAATATCCCCTTTCACCAGAAATGCCAAATCCATACAGATAATAAAGGATACCCTCAAAGTTAATTTTGTTTAACTTGATCAGATCTATCATTTGACCTATGCATTCCCATAGTACCTCTCACCAAGGTATTTGGTCCCATTCTTAGTATCTTCTTTCCTTTCCAAATGCCACTACCACTTCTTATGATAGGTGTCTGGGCTGGTCTTGACTCCAGGCAGTTTCCTGGTATTTTATGCTCACTTTTGGATTAAGATGAGACATTGTAGGCCATTCAAAATTTAACAAAGGGAGATTCACTGAGCCATATAGAAGAAGAAGGGTATTTATTAAATATACATTGTGGAACTCTGAGTGGATTCATCTGAGTAAAGCTCTGTTGCATCTGAGTTGCCCATCCTGGTTTATCAGCCAAATATTAGAGTTCCTGGAGCTCTTTGTGGCTCTTTTTTATTTAGACAATCAGAAAGTCTGTTAATTGTCATTCAATAAACACATCAGTACCCAAATCATTAGTTCCCTGAGCAAATCAAGTCTTAAAGATATTTCAATATTTTTATAGAAAAAAAAATCAGCCTAACCTGCATGGGTTTGAGTGTTAGGGTATCACTCACACCCCAGCAGTATCCTAGACTTTGCCCTTTTGCTTGCATTAGTTTCAATTACTGCAGCTAGCTTTGCCTCCTTCATTGACAAAGATATTCCCAAAAGGCAGAGTCTAGAATTGCCTTCTTCTGCTTCCAAAGTCCTGCATTAGTTCTGTGAAAATTCACTTTCACAGAACAGATAGAAGCAAAGTGTTTGGTTGACTGCAACCCACCTATTGAGTCATAAGTGAGGTTTTTTTTTTTTTGGTCTATTTTGACTCTGATCAGTTTAATGGCATTGACTTGAATAATCAAATAACCTGTCAGTTATCTCCCTTGCAGAGAGGGCAACCACAGAGCCATTGTCTCCTGACACAGTATTTGTCCATAATTTGGAGCTCAATTCTATCTCTCAAGTATTTCCCTCCACATTTCATTGGGGTACTTTCAAGATAACTGAGTTTTTATATGTGAGACAGTATGGTTATGTGCTGTTTCTCCCTTTTCCTCTGTAAGAGGTAAGGGAGCAAAAAGATTTCTGAGTTAGAGTTCTCGTAATGGGCAGGCTGTCAGTTTATGACAGTTAGGAGGATGTACCTAAGAGTTGGTAGGTGAATTGCAGGCAGTTGGAAAGGGGCTTTTGTCTCTGGCTTCCCTGGAGAGCAGAGGTGTCTGTCTGTGTCTCTGAGACAAACTGGCAGTTGGAAAATAACTGACAGTGGGTAAAGAGAAAACAGATTTAAGGAGGTGGAAAGTGATTAATGCTTATCAATTAATTTAGGTAGTTGTTAGATGGTGGGTATATTCTTAAATAGATAGAGTAGGTAGTTAAGCCGGGCCTGGCCTGGCAGAAGATGCTGTCCTTGAAGGCAGATAGATTTAGGGTTTTTTAGAAATTTTTAGCTAGGATTGGGATCTTAGGTATAGGTACAAGAGTTCTCTCACTTTCCTCCTTTCTATTTCCTATCTGAACTTTTCTTAAAATAAACTAAGTGTTTTGTGTTTTACCAAACTGCTCTCCTGACTTTTGTTCAAACTCCTACCCAAAATTTTAACCCTTCACAGCCCTAAGGTGATGGAAAGAAACAAAAAATCCATTCCTACACTCTGTAAGGGTAAAAAAGGGGTTTTATGGGTTCAATATATTAAAGATGGTTGCCAGAGGATTGCACTATTATCAATCCTCAATTAAGAATAATCTCAAATCAAAATTGACTTTTATGGAAATTTATTTACATAAGAAGAGAGAGAGGAAGTATGGAGATAAGAATCTATCCCACTGATTAGTCCAGTAGATCTTAACCCTCAGCTGAGGGTTAAAGGGCCTGAGGTCAATGGAGCAAACCTCATTCACAGAGTCTATAAAAGGAAGTTTCTTAATAGAAGTTCAGGAAGATTCAGTCTTTAAACTCATCATGTGGAACAGTCTCAGTCACAAACCAGCAAAGCTCCCTCAGGTCCCCTTCACCAAACCAGAAACCTCACTCAATCAAGTCCCTCTTTTAAAGGGGTCACATATATGTCACTTTCAGTGTTTTCCCCTAGCTTGCATGTTCAATCACAATAGATGCTTTCTCATAGAAAGTGTAGGGGGCAGTCTATTGATTCTGATTTGTTACTCACCCTCGCACACGTGAGTTAGGACCTCCCAGAATTGGAAGGTGCTCTCACCTTTGGTGATTAAATCTAAAGATGGGCAGTGTAGATTTAATCTAATTATCACAACTCTAAGAGTTGATAATATAGTTGGAGACATAATAGAATATGGAGATAGGGATAGGGGATGGAACTGTGGGTTTTATTGGTATGGAGAAGTCTCAGGTAGGAAAATTCTCTCTCTTGAAGCACATCAGCACTTTTTATGCAATTTAGAGGTTAAATAATTTACTTCAAGTCATGCAGCAGTATGTATCAAAGGCAGCACTCGAACTCAAATCTTCTTGACTTTTTTGGTAAAATCTTATAAAAATAAGGCAATATATAGGATTAATAGATACAGGGGATTTAGAGAAGAGAAATATTACTTCTGACTGAGAGAGCTAGTGAATGCTTAACAGAGGACAGAGACATGTGAGCAGGACTTTGCAAGAAGAGTAGGATGTTGATAAGTGAAGAGAGAATATTCTAATTGAGGGACATAGTGTGCAAAGATATAGCAATGAATAAGCATATGGCATGTCCTGATCTGTCTGACTATAACAGAGATTTTGAATTTGGGAGCAATGGCAAATAATTTTGAAAAGATAGGTTGGGATCAAATACGGTGGACTTGAGTGTTATGCAATAGAAATTGATTCTTATTCTGGAGGTCATTAGACAATTCCTGAAAGTCATGGTGCTAAAATCATGCCACTTCCTTCTCAGATGAAGTCTAACTTATTCTATTTAAGAACAAACACCATATGAAAATATCAAATACCACATTGATCTTTATTATTGACTTTCCATATTAAAACAGTTACTATGTGTGAAGATGGGATTAACTCTCCCCTGTCTACTTTTAGACTTAATCACTGGAAGTGTATACACCCCCACTTTACACTTAAGTGGGGGGAGGTTGGCAACCTAAGTGCTAAAGTGGGTGACGACTCAGAAATGAGTGACTGTCCTATGGACAGTCCTAAGAAAATTCTAAAACTGTGATAGGTCCATGTAAAGTGGAAGGAGGGCACAGGAAATGACACAAAGAAGGGTCTTTAAAAGTAATTGCAACTTCCTGTGACCAGCTCTTTCTCCTTTGAACTTAGCCTTGGAAGAGCTCTGGCTTTGGACCTCAGACTGCTTCTGGTAAGACTGCTCTTGGATCTTCTCTTTGGACTACCATGTGGGTGAGTTAAAAGGGCTGACTCCTTTCCTGAACCCTGAAGAGACTAGGATCCAGAGAGTCCCCTTGTCTTGGAGGAGGCCTAATGGCTGGAATCCTTGCTTTATGCACCACCGCCCCCCCACCCATGGTCCTCCGGTGGAGAGTGTAATGTGCAGAAATGGGTAGCCATTTTTCTCCCTGGGTGCAAGTCAGCAGTTGCCACTTTGGAACACAGAACCTGGCAGAGCACCCAGGGTGTGTGCCAGGGTGACAGTTAAGGACAGGGTATAAAAGGGGGTCCACAAACCCCTGGGGTCTTCACTTCTCTCTCTCTTCTTGAGGGTTAGGGAGGAAGGTGGTTTGGACCCAGGGTGGTTTGGGAGTTTCTGGTTAGGCAGACAGGGACAAATTCCATTTCTAGTCAAATTCAATACTTCATTGGCATAATCAACAACCTTACATTATAATCTAGTGTCAACAGTTACAATTAAGAACTGTAGCATCTGACCCAGGGGCCTGTCAGCCTCTGGGCTCAGCTACAAAGCAACAGTGTTGGGAACTGCCCTCAAGTCTTTCTCATACTCTCCACCTAGAACGTCAACCAATGTTTCTAGATTTATTTAACATCTACTACTTAGGCAAGATTTTTAGGGTTTCCTTTCACCCACCTTCCTACTCCTTTATCCTACCCTTTGGTTTCAAATAAACCTTGTTTAACCCTAAAGCCTAAACAATGCTGGAGCCATTGCTTACCTTACCAACAACATTTAATCATTAGCAGTCAGATAGGGAATACAACTTTAGTTGGGCTGGCTTTTCCAAGCCAGTTTATCCATCATCAATTTAAGGTTTCAGGAAGTCTCAATCTACTTCCTGGAAACATTTATAACTGCCTGGCTGGATTGGTTCTAAGGCCCTGGGGCTGTGGCAGAGAATCTTGGCCTTAAAGGAGACCTAACCCTGCTGGTGTGGGAGTTTATCTAAATTCACATTCAGCCATGGTTTGGGTTTCTCACCCTATACATATTTCATCATCAGCATTTGCCCAGGCCCCCTTGGCTGCTCATAAAAAGAGTTAATGAGCCCTGTCTAGTTTGAACCCAGTTGGAGTATTTATCTAGTGTGATAGCTAGATTTCTTACTTCTTTCTCATTTCTCTACCTTACTCTTTCCCTCTATCTTGTAAATAAATGCTGTTAAAAAGTAATTCGACTTGAGATATACTAATTTTAGGGACTACATTTTGCAACATGGAAAATGACAGGATGGAATTCCTGTAAGATACAGGGTCAAGCCTCACCCAGAATTCCAGGGGACACCCCCTGGAGAACTCTGGGTAAGGGAACAGTTTGAAAGCAGTTAAACAGTTGATTCCTGGGGGTTGAAGTGAACAGGTCACTCTGCTTGCTATTCTCGGTTTTGGGATTGCTTTGGAGGCCATCTGGGGCAAGAACTATCTTGGTTCTGCTCAGTGGTTTGCTTGTTTAGCTGAACTAGACCTTTCTAGCAACAGCACAATTGTTATTTAGTTATTTTAGATATTTGAAGTGATAATTACAGACTTGAGGGCAAGCTAGCTAAAAGTCTGGCACTCCCTCCTGGGGGGGAAGAGGGGCAGTTTCTACCTATCAGTTCAGGGCTTCCCAGATCTTATCCAAATCCTTAAAACCCCTTCCCTGCCTTCCCTTCCTCTTTTATCAGTAAAAACTTCATCTTTTAGTAGCTGGGCCTGGCTATTATTTTGGACATACTCATAGCCACTGTAGAGCTTGGTTCCTTTCAGTTGCCAGCCAAAAAAGTCAGATCCTCATCTGTCCCTGATAACAACAAGACATCAAGCTTCTCCTATTGTCCCTCAGTCAAACCTGTGGGGAATATAAATTGAGAAAGTGAACATCATTAGAGATTTGCCTTGCTGAGCCTTGCCAGAGGACATCAGTCCTACCTCCATTTCCAATGGATTTCCAACTGCTTGGTGGGAGGGGTGAGAGTAAGGAGTACTCCTTCCTACTCACTAAAGCCTGTGGTGGGGGAGAGGAGTGAGTCCTGCAGTTTCTAGTTTCAGGCCATTTCTCCAGCTTCCCCAAATACCTCTTTTAACATAACATCAACATCAACATAACATATTTATTCCAACCTTAATTTTTAACCCTTATATATGGATGGAACAACAGAGGTGGCTGGATTGCCTTTGGAAAATTGCAGTATTTTTAGTGCTACTAAGTTTTTTCCTGAAAAAAAAAAAGACCCATCTTAAAAAAATAACACTATGTAAAAAATGCTACTCTTTTTTTTTTTATAATACAGGACTGTATCTCATAGAATAAAAAAATCTCCAAAGAATTAAAGTTTAATGTCATCCAAATAGAAAGGGGGCATATTGGGCATAAATAGGCAGTATTATAGCATTAATGAAGATCTGTGCAGGATATGTTATATAGTGGAAGTCCTCAGATATATAGCTAGAAAAGAAAGTGGGATGATCACATAACAAGAGTAAAGGCTAACTGATGGACCACCTGTGTGCATCACTTTTATTATTACAATGTCAGGTGACCTAGAGGATGTCCCTACAATGCTGGTTCATACTCTTTTTGGAGAATTTATTGTGGGATTGTATATAGACAAGTCACACAAGGATAAGAAGGAATAGGTTGGTTGTATTCTCCGTCACTAAAGGGAAGATCCACATTAATGAAATCATAGATCAGCAGAAGGATTGAAAAGGCTATGCATATATTTTTATTGCCTATTTTTCAAAACTTCCCTGTACAGCAGCTTTAAAGTGTTTTCTCTAATATAAAGCCATTATTCAGTCTAGAAAAGTGAGTCAATTTGCCACTAGGCTCAAGTTTTTATTCCATTATTTACTTCATGAGGCCATGCAGGGTTGCATGGTAAGCAGAAAGCATGAATTCATTTTTAGATCATTTTATCCTTGCTTATTTTTCTGAACCTCAGGGTACTTATCTACTTCTGTGGATTTTTACTTTAGAAATGATTTTGGCTTTCAGAAAAGGTAATACCTTTCCTGTGCAAACTTTGCTTAATAAAAATTTGATACTGAACTCTATATTTTAACTAATTTTTAAAATTGATTTATTAAAAGTTGAGTATACTGATACAGAAAGCATTTGAATTTGGTCTTATAGGCAGTATATTTATCTTGCAGTAGCTTATGTAAGGGCATAGTAAAAAGTGTGAGTGCATTTATAAGTCAACATTCAATAAATATTTATTAAACACTTGCGTTGTGTTAGGTCCTATGGAGGATATTGAAATGAGTAAAGGCAGTCCTCAGAGTGTCTGGTGCCACCTGCAACAGCTGATAGGTTTCATTAAATTGATGGAGGGATGCAAGAAAGAACATGAATTTGGATGAAATTAAAGAACAGAATCATCAGGTATAGAAAAAATTATAAGATTTCATTTAAAACAATAGCCAATAGTACTTCAAAAATTATGGGAATGAGAAAGATATTCCAGGACTTGAGTAAGGCAAATGTAGCCCTTTTTAAAAATCAGAGAAGGGGCAGCTGGGTAGCTCAGTGGAGTGAGAGTCAGGCCTAGAGACAGGAGGTCCTAGGTTCAAACCCGGCCTCAGCCACTTCCCAGCTGTGTGACCCTGGGCAAGTCACTTGACCCCCATTGCCCACCCTTACCACTCTTCCACCTATGAGACAATACACCGAAGTACAAGGGTTAAAAAAAAAATCAGAGAACATTCTAAAAACTATAAATCAGTGAGCCTAATATGGTTCCTGAGATAATTTTAGAATAGATCATCAAAGGGATAGCAAATATTTAGAAAATAAAATAGTTGTTACAAAGAGCCATTGGATTCCATGAGAAATGGTCATGTCACATGTACAATTCATTATTTTTTCAGGGCTAATAACACTGATATATCAGACGAATGTTGTTGATATAGTTTACATGGATTTTAGTAAAGTATTTGATAAAGTAGCCCATATTACTCTTAGGGAAAAGATGGAAAGATTTGGACTAGAAGATATAATTATGCAGATTCAGAACTGACTCAATTGCCATATTGAATTATTTATCCATTCAAAATTGGCTGAAAAGTGAGCTTGAATTGTACATCCATTGGACATACTATATATTTTTTAAATTAAGAACAAAATATGCTTGAAGTATCCAGATCCAGATTTCTAGAAGGCATTTGATAAAAACCTCTCATGATATAGACAAAAAAGTTAGGAATGGACCCTAGGAGTAGTCAGTTAACTTGGCACAAATTCTACATTGGAATATCCTTGGGAACTATTTTAAGGTCCTATGCTACTTAATTTTTTCTCATTGACTTGGATAATGACACAGATAGCATGTTCATCTAAGTGATGGTCAGGACAAAATTGCAAGGGAAGGTAAACCTACTCAGTGACAATTAGATGCAAAATAATCATAACAATCCAGAGAACTATATTGAATCTAATAATATGAAGGTCAAATATGATATATATATGTATATACATATATGTACACAGGTACACATTATATGAATGTATATAGTGGAATATAGAGAAGATATTACTAAGCAGCAGTTTATCTGCAAAAGATCTAGAGGGATGTGAACTGGAATGACCTCCAGAAATTGATGCAGAATAAAAGGAGCAGAACCAGGAGAATATTATACACAGAGGTGGATACACAGTGGTACAATCGAACATAATGGACTTCTCTACAAGCAGCAATGCAATGATCCAGGATTATTCTGAAGGACTTATGAAAAGGAATGCTATTCTCACTCAAAGGAAGAACCCTGGGTGTAGAAACACAGAAGAAAAACAACTGCTTGATCACATGCGTCAATTGGAATATGACTGAGGATATAGACTTTAAGCAATCACCCTAGTGCAAATATTAACAATATAGAAATAGGTCTTGATCAATGATACATGTAAAATGCAGTGAGATTGCTCATTGGCTTTGGGGAAGGGGAGAGGGAAAGAACATGAATCACGCAACTATGGAAAAATATTCTAAATTAATTAATTAAATAAAGATTTTCAAATAAAAAAAGATCTGGGGGGGGCAGTTTGTGGATTGAAATATCAATATTCATCAGCAGGGTGATGTGGGAACCAAAATTTTTAAATGATCTTGGACTACATTAACAAGAGGCACAGGCTCCAAAATGAGGAAATTAGAATCTTTCCACACCCTTCTCTGGTTGGATGAAATTTAGTACTGGGTTGTGTTCTTAGTGCCATGGTATAAGAAATTGATAAGCAACAAAGAGTCCAAAGGAGAATTAACTGGATGATGAAGGGCCTGGTATAGAGATCACATGAGGTTTGATTGAATGAAGGAAGAGGAAGAAGGAGAAGGAAGACTTTAGGGGGATGGTTTGTCAAGTATTTTGATGGCTGTCAAAGGAGAAGAATCAAATTTGTTCTTTGTCAGTTTATCTTCAGAACAAAGGAAAAGGAGAAATGAATGGACCTCCCTCCCTCCCTCCCTCTTTTCCTCCCTTTCTCCCTTCCTCCCTCCCTCCCTTCCTTCCTTCCTCCCTCCCTCTTT
>NC_058131.1:515567629-515660113 GCF_016433145.1 Gracilinanus agilis
TTCCTTCCTTCCTTCCTTCCTTCCTTCCTTCCTTCCTTCCTTCCTTCCTTCCTTCCTTCTTCCTTTCCTTCCTCCTTTCTTTCCTTCCTTTCTTCTTTCCATTTATCATTCCTTCCTATTTCCTGGCTATTTAAGAGGTTACCTTCTTCCTAATGCACATAACTTAGATAAGATGGAAGCTGTCAATGGTTACTCAATTTAGCTATTTCATGTAGAAACAAATGAAACTAAGAGAAACTTAGAATATATCTCTAGTGACTTTTAATTTCTAAGCACTTAAGGATATGGGGCAAAGATCTTTTTTTCACCTTTATGGGGTAGATCACTGAAGGTAAGTCCAACTCTTCCTTTGTGTGACTTTGGATAATGTCGGCAAATTTCTACTTTTTTATAACAAGAGGAATTGGACTTCACTGATTTATATGGCTCTTGCAAGTTCTAAACTTATGTGTTCCCAAGATGGATATTTCCAGTCCAAGGTTATATTTTTTACAAGGAATGGAGAATGTAGATAATAGACATCTGACTGCATAGAAGGTATTGAAAAGAATTTAATTTTCTATACCATGGTTTTTGATTATAGCATAACAGTAATAATTCATATTCATATATTAGTTGAAAGCTTACAAAGCACTTTCTTCATAATATATAGGAAGGTAGGTAACGCTAATGTTTTGTCTCCATTTTACAGATGAGCAAATTGAAGTCAAAAGAGGCCATAACTCCATAGTAAGAAAGTTGCATAGCCCAAAGTGAAACCTAGATTTTCTAAGAGCAAGAAGAATTATCTTTCCACTACTCCATCATGCCCCTGGCAAGGAATACAGGACATCCCATAAAGTTTCAGAAGAAAGGGTATAAAAGGCTGATCAATTTAATCAAAAAGACTTTATCCTGAAAGACAATTACTCTGGTAATATTAAATCCAGAAAAGAATGATATGAGAAATGCTCATTATTTGACAAGATGAAATAATAGGGGAGAGAATGAGAATTAATATCGAGAGATATTATGGTTTGGTGGAAAGAACAATGACCTGGGTATCAGGCAACCTGGATTAAAGTCCTGAGTTTGTAATTACTCCATGCATAATTCTGAATAATTTACTGAGTCTCAAGTTACTCACTGATAAAACAGACAATTACAGATGCAGTAGGGTAGTCTAAAAGGAACTGTTCTCTGAATATGTAAGTCTCAGGCTCAAGTTCCTGCTTTAACAAATATACTAGCTACATGACCTTGGGCAAGTCAGTTTAGTGCTCCATGAAATTCCTTAAGACTAAGTAAACAGAATAGTTGCTGATCTACATTGGCAGAGGAACTTATCTTATTGGAAATTCTGAATACTAAAGAAATCATATCTGGTTTAAAAAAAGGATCTATATATGTATATGTAGTATGTATGCATGTGTACACACAATTTATATTTAAAATCACATGTGCTTAATATGTATTCTGTTTTGTTAATATATGCATATAATATGTATTGGCATATACATACATATTATATGCATATATACTTTTTAACAAGGTGAAGATTTCTGTGATTTTGATATATGAAACTAATTAAACATGTTCAAAGATAAAATGGTTTTTCTTGTCATGTAGTATAGTTCCTGTCATTTGAAGTTTTCAAGTGGTGGCTTGACCATCAATAGCAGAAATAAATTTCTTAAAATTTTTTTTTTATTTTTGGTAATATTTTATTCTTCCCACTTATATGTAAAAATGATTATTTTTTGGAGTTTATTTTCTAACATTTTTGAGTTCCACATTTGCTGTTGATAATACAAGTGCTATTAGCAGAGATAAATTTTTTTAAAGAGTAGGAAATTAGGATACTGCAATGGAAAGAAAGGTAATAGTATATAGTTGAAAGAGTGCTGGAGGGGCAGCTAGGTAGCACAGTGGAGAGAGAACCAGGCCTAGACCTGGGTTCAAATGTGGCCCTAGTCACTTTTTAGCTATGTGACCCTGGATAAGTCACAACCCCAATTGCCTAGCCTTTACCAGTCTTCTTTCTTAAAATCAATTCTTAGTATCAATTCTAAGACAGAAGATTAAGGTTATTTTTCAAAAAAAGAAAAGGTCCTGGATATGGAATTAGGAAGACCTGGATTCATAAACTAGTTGTGATTTTTATTGATAACATAATTGTGGACAATTTACTTAAACTCTTCAAAATTCAGTTATCTGTGAAATGCAGACAATAATATTTACAATTTATTATGATTGTTGTGAGGAAATTGCTTTTCTTTCTTTTTTATTATTATTAAACATTTATTGATATTCATTTTTAACCTGTTTACATACTTTATGCCCCTACTTTCCCCTTCACCCCCCCGCTCTCCCCCCACCCATGGCCAACGCACATTTCCACTGGTTGTAACATGTGTCCTTATTCAGGGCCTATTTCCATATTGCTGTTAGTTGCATTGGTGTGGTAGTTCTGAGTCTCATGTCCGCCTCAGCCCATGCATTCAAGCAATTGTTTATCTTCTATGTTTCCTCTCCTGCAGATCTTCCTCTGAATGTGGGTAGCGTTCTTTACCATAAATCCCTCAGAGGAAGCTGTTTTTCAAACTTAAACCAACATGGAAAATGAATTATTGTTGTTGTAGTTATTGTTACTATTTGTTAATCAGACTAGATCAACCCTTTTAACTTTTCTTATTCTAATATTACACAATTCTAACTCTTCTGCTTCTCACTAGTTTCCACTTTAAAATGTTATTATCATTTCAATTCTTTATGTAATAAGAAATAACTCAGAGCATGAGCTGATTTATCATCTAATAAATAGTAACGTATTTCCTTAGAATATATGTCTTGAGTTCAAACCCAGACTCTTTGCCTGATTCCTACTTCATTATTCTTTCCAGTAGACCATGGTGACTTGATTATTATTTCTGTTATTCTCCCCATTACTTCATTTTTTCTTAATTTATTTGTTTCTTGTTATACTAAAATCACTAGGTTTCTCTCTCTTTCCCCTTGCGCACTAGAGAAGACATCATTTGACAAAAAATATATACAGATTAACTATGTCTTTCATGTTTTTACTTATCAGTTCTTTTCTTTGGAGGTGGACATTCACAGGTCATACTTTAAAGATTATTTATGTAGCTGTATATAATGTTCTTTTTGTTCTACTCATTTTGCTTTTTCATGTAGGTCTTCCCCCTTTTTTTTCAAAATTAACTTGTTCACCATTTATTATGGTATAGTAGCATTCCAGTATTCCATCACAAACATATGCCATGACCAATTGATGGGCATTCCATCAATTTCCAGGTCTTTGCTACCAGAAAGAGAGCTGCTATAAAAATTTTGTAACAAATAGATTCTTTACTTTTTTCCCTGATCACCTTGGGAAATTGCTGGGTCTAAATGTATACATAGCTTTATAACTCTCTAGGCATAACTCCAGATTAACCTGTTACTTCATTTTTACAAACACTGAATGATTCTTCCACCATTCCTTTTCTATCACCCTTGTTATCCTCATTCTATTTGCATCTAATTTTGCCAGTGCAATTATCTTCCTTTATCACCAGATTTCAGTGTAAAGCCCTTCTCCTGGGATTGATTGACCTCTTGCTTAAATCTATTCTTCCAAATCCTTGTGGGATGCCCTCTATCTCTTTTTTTTTTTAAACCCTTGTACTTCGGTGTATTGTCTCATAGGTGGAAGATTGGTAAGGGTGGGCAATGGGGGTCAAGTGACTTGCCCAGGGTCACACAGCTGGGAAGTGGCTGAGACTGGGTTTGAACCTAGGACCTCCTGTCTCTAGGCCTGACTCTCACTCCACTGAGCTACCCAGCTGCCCCTGCCCTCTATCTCTTGCTAAGAGCACCCTGGTATAGCTGAAAGATTCCTTTAGGGCTTAGAAAAATCCAGGTTTGAGTTATGGCTGTTCAACCTACTTGCATTTGTTACTCAACTAACTGGGCCCTAGTTTCCTCATCGATCACATGAGAAAGTTAAATTAGATGGCCTGTGAGGTACTGCCTATCTCTAGATCTATGATCTTCTAATTCTATGAAAAAAACTACAATGGAAACAAATGATATGTAAATTATTCCTTTTGCCCTATGTGCTATTGGATTTGTATCAAATTTGCTTTCAATTGAACCTACAGAGAATGAAATTGCATCCTAATACTTTTATGTAGTCCCCCCAAATAGTTCTTTAGTCACTTATATAAAAGTCTGCAGACTGTTAAATATAAGAATAACAATAAATTTAGTAGCTAGCATTCATATAGAGCTTTAAGGTTTGCAAAGAACTTTCCAAATACCTCACTTGATCATAATAGACATCCTCACAAAAAAATCTATTATCTCCATTTTACAGATGTAGAAGTTGGGGCAGATATGGGTTAAAATAACTTGTGCAGAGTCAAACAACTCGTACATGTCTAAACTGAATTTGGACTCAGGTATTCCTTCATTTGTTCCATACGGACCTCATGAAAAATGAAGAAACATAATAATAATATGGTGATTATTATGATAATGATAATGATTATGCTAACTGGCATTTTCATAATGATTTATGGCTTGGAAAGCCCTTTACCTACATTATCTCACTTGAATGTCTGTAACTCCTCATTTCTGGTAGGAAAGTGTTAATCTTTTCATAGTTGCTTTAGGGTTTCAGGTCTCATTTCGTGACTCTTGTATTGATTTCTTTTAGGATACTTTCAAAATCTGTTTTGGTTATGAAATTATAATGACTATGACTAATCTTAATATTTACGTCAAACTTTCTCTTTGCTTTGGTCAAACCATGGAACCTCTCAACTATAAAACATTATTTCTTCTCTCCATCCTCCTTTCTCTCTTCCAAAGGAAGAAAGATAACTGATTGAAGTAAAATAAAAAGTCCTGTAATCATAAGAATACAGTTTTAAAATACCTTTAAAACATTTCAATAAGCAATATAATTAGCTAAGCACTTATATTTTATTAGCAATAGCAAGCAAAATTAATAAGTAAATTCATCTAAAAATGATTATGTGTCAGAGTGTATGGTTTTTACATTGACATTTCACACAATCTGACTTTGCTTAGAAGAGAAATCACTCGTCTGTTAAAATTACTTTTTAAGAGCTGTCAAAATTGGAAAACCTGCTGTCAAAAATATGATGAGAAAAGTTTAAAAATGGTAAAGTATGTTGACTTAGACAAAAAATATTACCTTTATGGGGGAAAACTTGAATATTTAATCATTATCTTTGAGAGGTATGATTTCCCCCCACCCTAATCGGACATCTTAACTTTGTTTCAGGAAAAGACAGCTTAGTGTCATAGAAAGAACACTAGGCTGGAAGTGAGGAGATATGAATCCTTATTTTTGAGTAAGGAGATCTGAGATCACCTTCTTTCTGATGTTTGCCAACTATATAGCTTTGGGAAAATGACTTAGTCTCATTGGCCTCCAGTTTCTTCATTTGTAAAGGGTGATTGGACTAGATACCTTATTGTCCACCTTTAGTAGTATGGTTTAGATTTTCTGCTTATAATTGTGAGACTTGGAACGTCACTTCCCGTCCTTAGGACTCAGATTTCTCTTCATATATAAAATAAGGATCTGGACTAGATGATCTCTGGGACCTTTTTAGAACCAAATCTGTTCCTGTGATCTTTATTCAAGCTCTCCATGAAAGTCTGTTAGGGCTCTAAAATCTTATAAATTGATATTTTGATGAATTTACTTTTTTCTTGAACATCAATATGAATGAAATTACTCACAATTACACTATAGGAAACTCCAATAATAAGGGAAAAAACTACTAGAGGATGAGAAACATAAAGTTACTATTATCTGTCCTTATTCAGGGGATGCCATAGTCATGACTAGAGCTGAACTTTAAACCTTGTCCTTATATTCAGGTGTCTTAACTTGTTATATCTGTATACTTTAGACAAAAATTTCCCTACTTAAGGATTGAATTTAAAGCTAAATCTTGTAGAAAGTTTGGTTAACACTTTTCTCTTGTCTCACTTGAGCCTAAGAAACTGGTGTTTCCCCATATATTAAGAGCTTATTCACATGCCATCTGATGACGTGATAATTCCAAAATGGCTTAGTTTTGAAATTTCACACTTACCCTGACTTAAAGGTTGATCCTTCTGTCCCTATTGGAACATAATTCCAACGGAGATAAACATTTGAGAATGCTGACCTTGTAAAAGGGATGGGTAAACCTAAAAGCTCCTTTAAATCTCTTTGCTGAGTACAAAGAAGTGTGTTTTGTCAAATGTCAATTACTTAAGCCTCCAAAGGATCAAGTTGCATTGGAAGTGCACAACCTCTGAGATTCCGAGGAGTTTGTAGAAATCTATTCTTCCTTTTCCAATGAGATTAATAGGATTTCTTTTTTATTCTAGGACCTATCTGAACAAAAACAATATAAACATCTGTGTATATCTATGTTATACATATGTGTAATGTATATATACTATGTTGCATATAATAAAAATATAACATTTAATACTGGTAATGCATTTAAAACAAATTGTACTTATACAGTATATGGTGTATAAATCACACAATACACATGGCATATGCATATGTATACGTGCATTTGTGTTTATGAATCTGTGTGTGCATACATACATGTATACAATTATAGATAGAATATGGAGTGGATAATTAGTGCCAAAACTTAAGAAAAGTACTATTTAGCACAATGAAAATTATTCACAATTTAAAATTTCACTTCTGGATCTAACAGCTTTTGGGGTGGTGATTTTGGCAGTGGTAGCAGTAGATCAGGCCAAGATGGCAAAGTAAGAAACACTTAGAGCCCACAAACTATTCTCAAAAATGACCCCAGCGGAACAAAAATGCCTCAAAACAAATACAGAGGTTCATCAACATATGTGCTCCAAAAAATACTATAGGCAGAACCAACAGAAGAAGGGGTGAAGCAATGCTCTGGCCCCAAACAACATTGAGAGACAGCAAAGAAGACTCATTTCACTGAGATACAAGAAGGAAGTGCTGGACAACCTCAGTAGGACTCAAGTGCAATATAGTATAAGGGGCAGAAGAAACAGAACAGCTGGCTCAGTCCAGCCTCAGCAGGGTAAGAGCAGAAACCAAAGCAATACAGAACAAGCAGAAGTGGTCAGCAAGGGGCTCTACATAATCCAGCTAGAACAGTGGCCTGGCAAGGCAGCAATGGAAGAACTCAGGCCAATAGGTGCAGTCTTAGTGAAATTGGACAGAACTCAACACTAACCAGTTGAACTGATCAGGGCAAACTTCCACACAGTGGGCCAATAAGGCTCCCTCCTCAAAGGTGTTCAATCTGAGATGTAGGAAATTAAACAAACCCCAAGCACAATATAAACACAGGACAGTACTGTATCAATACCAGGAATGGAGGTAAACTTTGGCATATGGAAAAAATCAAGGGGAAAAAAATTACAAAATGAGCAAAAGACAGAGAAAAAGCCTGACACTAGAAAAATATCTTAATAAGACAGATAACCAAAATACACACCCAGAAGAGGACAGCAATACAAAATGAAAATACGTGAAACCTCAAAGGAAGAACTCTCCCAAAAGCAGAAAAAAAGAAACTTAGAAGAAAAATTAGAAAAGAAAATGATAGGAAAAAAACAATAGTTCAGAAAAAAACTTACTGAATAAAATAGTTGCCTAAAAAGGCAAAAATACAATTCCTCAAACAAGAAAATAAGTCCCTAAGAAAGGAAGTACAAAGCTTCAAAGTAGAAAATGGCTTCCTAAAAATTAGAATTGGACAAATGGAAGCCAATGACTTGATAGGGCAGCAGGAAACAATGAAAATTAAATAAAAAAGAATGGAAAAATAAAAAAAATATTTTGAAATCTTTCACTGGAAAAACAATTGACCTGAAAAATAGATCCAGGAGAGAGAATCTAACAATCACTGGATTGCCTGAAAGCTATGATAAAAAAAAAAAGAACCTAGGTATTATATTGAAAGAAATTATCATGAAAACTGCCAGCAAAGATAGTCCCCAAGATGATGGCCAGTGAGAGACCAGAAACAACTAGCCTTTATCAGAGCTCAATATGGAGCCCCAGGGCAAGGCAGTTTGCAATGTACCTATCTGATGAAGCCCAGGCATCATAATACAAAAAGTTATCAAAGAAAACTGCTCTGATATTCTTTTAAAAAAAAATCCTTGCCTTCCATCTTGGAATTAATGTTGGGTATTGGTTCCAAGGCAGAAGGGTAAGGGCTAGGCAATGGGAGTTAGGTGACTTGCCCAGAGTCACATAGCTAGGAAGTGTCTGAGGCCAGATTTGAACCCAGGAACTTCTGTCTCTGCTTCTGGCTCTTAATCCATTGAGTCACCTAGCTGCCCTCCTGCCCTGATATTCTTGAATGAGTATAAAATAGAAATTGAAAGAATCCACAAGTCACCTCCAGAAAGAAATACCCAATTGCCAACTCTGAGGAATATAATAGCTAAATTCAAGAACCTCCAAGCCAAAGAGAAAATTCTGCAAGCACCCAGAAAGAAATAATTCAAATGCCATGGAGATACAGTCAGGATTGCACAAGACTTAGAAACTTCCACATCAAAGGATCACAAGTGTGGAATACAATATTCCAGAAGGTGAAAGATCTAGGTTTACAACTCAGAATCATCTATCCAGTAACTGAGTATGTTCTTTCATGGTGGAAAATGGGTCATTCAATAAAATAGAAGATTTCCAAGATTTCTTGATGAAAAGATCAGATGTAAACAGAAATTTTGATGTCCAAATACAAGACCCAAGAGAAGCCTAAAAAGGTAAATAAAAAAAGAGAAAATTTAAGGGACCCAGTAAGGTCAAACTATATGTATTCCTACATGTAAAGAGGATATTTGTAATTCTTTAACAATTTTATTGGTAATAGAGTGGTTAGAAGGAGTCTACTTAGAGCAGTGAATCCCAAAGTGGGTGCCACCACCCCCTGGTGGGTGCTGCAGTGATCCAGGGGGGTGGTGATGGCCACAGGTGCATTTATATTTTCTATTAATTGCTATTAAGAATTAAAAAAATAATTTCCAGGGGGCTAAGTAATATTTTTTCTGGAAAGGGGACGGTAGGCCAGAAAAGTTTGGGAACGACTAACTTAGAGGGAGGGAAAGTAAGTTGATTAGGATAATATGATATAGAATAAACAAATCAAGGGGTGAAAAAGAGGATTGAACTGAGAGAAAAGGGAAAGGAGAGATGAAATGGCATGAATTATCTCAACTAAAGAGGCATGAAAAACTATTACAGTGGAGGGGAGGATGAGGGTGGTGATGGGTAGTACTTAAACTTTACTCTTATTATACCTGGTTAAGAGAAGGAATAACAACCATACTCACTGAGATATAGAATCCTAGCTTACCCTATAGAGAAATAGGAGAGGAATAAGTCAAGGGAAGTGGGTAATAATAGAGGAAGGGGGAAGTAGAAGGGAATGATAACAAGAAAAACACTGGTGAGGAAAGACAGAGTGAAAGGAAAAGGAGAAGGATCAAAAGGGGCAAATAAGACAGAGGGGAATACACAATAGATAATCATAACTATGAATCTTAATGGGATGAACTTGCCCACAAAATGGAAGCAGATAAGAGAGTGGATTAAAAAACCAGAATCCAACTATATGATGTTTACAAAAAAAAAAACGCATTTGAGACAGGTAGGTACACAAAAAGTAAAGGTAAGGGGCTGGAGCAGAATGTTAACGAAGCCAGGAAAAGCAAATCAGAGAAAGAAAATTATAGGCTAATTTCATAAATGAATATAAATGCAAAAATTTTAATATAAGATACTGGCAAGGAGCCTATAGCAATATATTACAAGGATCATTTACTATGACCAGGTGGGATTTACACCAGGGATGCAGGGCTGGTTTAACATTAGGAAAACTATCAGCATAATTGACCACATCAACAACCAAATAACAGAAATCACATGATTATCTCAACAATATGTATATTATTATAATGTAGTATATAATGAGTGACAAAATACAATACCCATTCCCTTTAAAAGCACTAGAAAGGGTTAAAATCTGGCCTCAGACACTTCCCAGCTCTGTGACCCTGGGCAAGTCACTTAACCACCATTGCATAGCCCTTACCATTCTTCCGCCTTGGAACCAATACACAGTATTCATTATAAGATGGAAAGTAAGGGATTAAAAAATTTTTTAAAATAAAATAAAAACACTAGGAAGCTCAGGAATAAATGAGTCATTCCTTAAAATGATAGGCAATATCTAATACTTTCAGCAAGTATCATCTGCAATGAGGATAAGTTAGAAGCCTTTCCAATATGACCAGTAGTGAAGCAAGGATGCCTATTAGCACCACCATTACTTAGTATTGTTTTAGAATGCTAGCTTTAGCAATAAGGAAAGAAAAAGAAATTGAAGGAATTAAAGTAGGCAATGAGAACAGTAGTCTGCCACTCTTTGCAGATGATATGATGGTATACTTAGAGAATCCTAGAGAATATTTTAAAAATCTAGTTGAAATAATTAATGACTTTAGTAAAGTTACAGGATAAAAAATAAATTCACATAAATCATCAGCATTTCTATGTATTACCAACAAAGTTTGGCAGCAAGAGTTTGAAAGAGAAATTCCATTTAAAATCACTCTAAACAATATCAATTACCTGGGAGTCTACTTGTGAAGGCAAACACAGCAATTATATGAACACAATCACTTCTCACACAAATAAATAAAATCAGGTCTAAACAATTGGAAAAATATTAATTGCTCATGAGTTGGCCAGCTTATATAATAAAATGACAATCTGTTTATTCAGTGCTATACCAATCAAACTACCAAATAATTATTTTATAGAACTAGAAAAAATAACAAAATTCATCTGGAAGAACAAAAAAGTGAAGAATATACAGGGAACTAATAAAAAAAAGTATGAAGGAAGGAAGGTGGCCTAGCAGTACCAGGTCTCACACTGTATTATAGAGAAGCAAGCATCAAAACAATCTGGTACTGGCTAAGGAATAGAATGGTAGATTAATGGAGCATATTAGAGACATAACCCCAAAGATTCCAGTTTTTGGAATAAGAACTCATTATTTAACGAAAACTGCTGAGGAAACTGAAAAAAAACAAAACCATTACATCAGAAGCTAGGTATGGACCAATGTCTCAATACTGTATACCAAGATAAGGTCAAAATGGATAAATGATTTAGATATAAAGAATGATACCATATCTAAATTAGGGAAATATAGAATAGTTTACCTGGCAGATCCTTGGAGAAGAGAAGAATTTGTGACCAAACAAGAGACAGAGAGTATTATAAGATGTAAAATGAAAAATGTTGATTATACTAAATTAAAAATCTTTTGTATCAATAAAACTAATCTAGCCAAGATTAAAAGGGAATCAAACTGGGAAAAAATTCTATAACAAATTTCTCTGATAAAGGTCTAATTTCTCAAATTTATAAAGAATCAAGTAATTTATAACAATATATAGAATTTATAAGAATTCTCCAATTGACAATGAGTCAATGGATATGAAAAAGTTATTTTCAGATGAAGAAATCAGAGCCATCAATAGTCAAATGAAATAATGTTCTAAATCACTCTTGATTAGAGAAATGCAAATTAAAAAACACTGAGGTAGTATCTCACACTTATCACATTGGTCAATATGGCAGTAAGGGTAGGTAGTAAATGGAAGGATGTGGCAAAATTGGGACACTAATGTAATGCCGGTGGAGCTGTGAACTGATCCAACTATACTGGAGGCTAATTTGGAATTATGTCCAAAGGACTATAAAACTGTGCATACTCTTTGATTTGGTAATACAACTACTCACTGGGTCTATATCCCAAAGAAATAATAAAAAAGCAAAAAAGACCTACTTGTGCAAAAATATTTATAGCAGCTCTTTTTGTAGAGGCAAAGGATTGGAAGTTGAGGGGATGTCCATCAATTGGGAAGTGGTTGAACATATTGTGACATATGTTGGTGATGGAATATTATTGTGCTATAAGAAATAAGCAAGATGATTTCAGAAAAAGCTGGAAAGATTTGAAGAAACTGATGCAGAGTGAAATAAGTAGAACTGGGAGAACATTGTACACAATAATAGCAATTTTGTATGATTATTAGCTGTGAAAAGTTGGCTATTCTCAGCAATGCAATGATCTGTGACAATACTGAAAGACTTATGATGGGGAATTTTATCCATATCCAGAAAAAGAACTGTTGGAGTCCTCTTTCGCATCACTATATTTAAGGTTTTATTTTGTAGTTTTGGTTATGTATGAGTTTGCATTTATATCAGTGACCAATATGGAAGTGTGTTTTGCATGACAATAAAAATAAATTTTAAAAAAAGTGGTTACAAACATGTTCTTTAGGAAGATAAATAAGCATTGATGTCAGATAAACAAATTTTTAATTAGGTACCTTTTAAGGTGTCAATACAATAGAGAATTCACTGTTACAGCTGCAATTTGAACTCCATGAATATCTGGAATATATACAGTTCATTGTTCTGAGATTGATGTCACACTCTCTTTGCACACATATATAACAAACTGCATATTTAGAAGACTAACTGGTAATCTAAAATACTACATGTGTGCATTAGGGAAAAGTTTGTGTTGCTATGGGAACTTTGGCTTTTGTTTACAGTATATTACAAACTATATTATGAGTCTCAGTTCACCTTAATGACTACCTTTATATATTGCTAATTATACTATTTTCTCTCATTCACTCTGATGATTAACTCCTTAAGGTTAATATTGCCTGTCTTTATTGAGTTAGTTAATATTTTTTAAATACAGAAATAGGAACTTATATTTTGCTTCAGTTGTGAATATTATGTATATCTCTTACACTGAATAAGAAGGGTTATTAGTTTCTACAGACTTGCAAAAAGTGTATTTAATAAAATTATACATTTGATTAAAGAAACCAAAATCAATTACCTAATCAATGAGTATTTATTTATTAAAAAAAACCCTTACCTTCCATCTTAGAATCAATACTGGGTATTGGTTCTAAAGGCAGAAGAATGTAAGGGCTAGGCAATAGGAGTTAAGTGACTTGTCCAGGGTCACACAGCTAGAAAGTGTATGAGGCCAAATTTGAACTCAGGACCTCTCTTCTCTGGGTCTGTATTTCAATTCACTGAGCCACCCAGCTGCCCCTAATAAGTACTTATTGTAAGAAATAAAATGGATATAGAAGGATAGATTTAAAAATATTATGGTTTTAAAAGATTTATTGGTAGCCATTAGAAAAATGAAACCATGTGCCATGCTAAAAGTCAGTTTAAAAGATGCACCCTAGGGGGCAGCTGGGTAGCTCAGTGGAGTGAGAGTCAGGCCTAGAGACAGGAGGTCCTAGGTTCAAACCCGGCCTCAGCCACTTCCCAGCTGTGTGACCCTGGGCAAGTCACTTGACCCCCATTGCCCACCCTTACCAATCTTCCACCTATGAGACAATGCACCGAAGTACAAGGGTTTAAAAAAAAAAAAAAGATGCGCCCTGTCACCTCCTTTCTCCATCCTGGCTCTGCTCCAAATCACCAAAGAGCGAGTGCCAATCCAGCCACTCACTGTTTATCCTTCTGTCTACGTTATTATGCTTCCTGTCCATGTGAGGACAGCAGGAGAGGAATCAGGGGAAATGTAGTTTGAAAGACCCCTAAACTTCCACAGGAAGTTTAGATCAGGGACCTCAAAATTTCAATTACACATTATTAAGTGTTTACAGGCAGCTATGTGGCTCATTGGGTAGAAAGCCAGGGCTGGAGTCAGGAAGATTCCTCTTCCTGAGTTCAAAACTGTCCTCAGATACTTATTAGCTGTGTGACTCTGGGCAAGACACTTAACTGTTTGCCTCAGTGTTTTAACTATAAAATAAACTGGAGAGGGAAATGGAAAGACATTCAAGTATTTTTGAGATGAAAATACCAAATGTGGTTATCAATAGTTAAGGATGACTGAAAGTGACTGAAAACAATGTTCCAGACATTATATTAGACTCTAGGGATAAAAAGACAAGAGATCTATAGACTTTGGACTGAAGGAGTTTACACTCTCAGGGGGAAACAATATGTACATAAGTTGTATACAGTGATCTCTCACGAGACTCAGCAGTTACATTCCAGAAACCCTGGCAATAGGTGAAAAACCATGAAGTAATATTTATTTTATTACACACACATGTATATAGACAGCTTTATAACCTTTCCCACTCTCCTATAAATCTTTTCCACATTCTTATTAACCTTTCCCACACTCTTATAAACACTGAGCCAGTCAGGACCCAGAATACAGAACATAGCATTGTGATTGGTCGCCTTTCAGCCAATAATGTGCTGTGTACAATCTCACAGTGGCAAACTTGGCACAAGTCATAGTGGTATACTGCATTTGCATCATGTACAGTATGTATTCATTTGCAAAATCCCATGATATAGGGAAAACTCCATGATACAAGATTAGATTTTTTTTTAAAACCAAAGATACAGTGAAGCCACAATAATTGAACCACAATATAGTGAGGGATGACTGTATGCAGAATATAGATACAAAAGGAATATAAGGTAGTTTGGAGAGTGAGTACACTGACACCTGGGGGAAACTGGAAATCCTCATTTAGAAGATAGAACTGAACTGAGTCTTCCAGGATTCTCCCATGGGGTAGGAGGTAAGGAGGGAATATATTCCAAGTATGAATGAAGGCCTGTTCAAAAGCAGTGAGAAGGCTGTTGGAGTGCTCTGGCTGAGGAACAAGGAACAGGCTAGAGTCATTGAATCACAAGGGTCAGGTTGTATATAGGCTTAAATGTCAAATGGAAGAGTTTATATTTGCCCTGAGAGGTAATGAAAAGTCTGAATTTTATAGAATCAGCCATGATCAGACCAGGTGCTTTGAGAAAAGCACTTTGGTAGGTGATTGGAAGATGGAATGGAATGAAGGGACACTTGAGGCAAGAAGACGAATGGGAGTCTATTGGGATAGTTCAGGCTAGAGGGGATGAAAGCCTGAATTAGGATATTTGCTCTGTGAATCGAGAAGAGGGGATATATAAGAAAAATGTAGACATTTGTTGTTCAGTTATTTCATTTCTGACTCCTTGTGATCCCACTGTGGGTTTTCTTGGCAAATAGACTGAAGTGGTTTGTCATTTCCTTTTCCAGCTTATTTTATAGATGAGGAACTGAGGCAAACAGGGTTAAGTGACTTTCCCAGGATCATGCAGCTAGTAAGCGAGGCCAGATTTGAATTCAAGATCTTTCTGATTCCAGGCCAAGCACTTTATCTATTGTGCTACCTGATTGCCTGTTGTAAACATCGAAATGATAAAAAAAACATAGTGATTGGATATATGTAAGAGTAAAGAATTGAGGTTTGAATTTTGGTGGCTGAAAGGGTGATAATGCCCTCAATAGCAATAGGAAAGTAAGCAATAGGGGTGGGTTTTGGGAGAAGCATAATGAGTTCTATTTTGTACATGTTGAGTATGATATTTCCACTGTAAATCCTGTATGAAATGTCCATTAGAATGTTAAGTATGTGGGACTAGAGCTCAGGAGAAAGATCAGGATGAATCCCTTGATCTTGTGGTTATTTGTGTAGAGATGGTAATCTAATTCATAGGAGCTGATATAGTCATCAAGGGAAATAGTATGGAAAGAAAAGGGAAGAAGACCCAGGACAGAGCCGTTCCTATATACCTACCAGAGCAGTTATAGCATCGATGATATTCTTTTAGTGTATGTGCTTCCAAAGCAAGTACACCATTGATGATAAATCTGTAAAGAAGATTGGATGGAGCTGTGGTAGAACATAAGAAGAGAACCAGGAGAGAATAATATCACCAAAACTCAGAGAAGAGAGTATTCAGAAGGGCGGTTAGTGGTAGTAAACAGTCAAAAAGAATAAGGAATAAAAAGAGGCCATAACATTTGGTGATTTAGACTAATAACTTTGGAGGGAGCAAGATCCAGATCAGTGGAGAGACCGAAAGCTAGAAAGTAAGGTTTAAGATGAGAGTAGAAAAAGAAAGGAAGATGGATTTTTCAAAGAATATAGCTGAGAAAAGTGAGATATGTTATAATTATTAGGAAGGACTTGAGAGTGTTTGCAGTAAGCAATAAAAGAGCCAGTAGAAGAGGAGTAAGGGCATATGATTGTAGGGGTAATCTACTAGAGAAGAACAGGAGAGGGTAGGATCAGGGGTTCATGTAAAAGGGTAAGTTTTAGTGAGGGGGAGGGAGCTTGTCAGAGAGAGGGTTGCC
Source organism: Gracilinanus agilis (assembly GCF_016433145.1). Taxonomy (NCBI): domain Eukaryota; kingdom Metazoa; phylum Chordata; class Mammalia; order Didelphimorphia; family Didelphidae; genus Gracilinanus; species Gracilinanus agilis. The sequence goes on from NC_058131.1 coordinate 515,583,928, forward strand.
AGATGAGGAAATAGGTGAAAAGTAAGTTCTCAAAGAAATAACTTTGTTCTGTTTTTTTCTTTTTGTAAACTGTGAGATAGGAGCTTTAGCTAAGAGGGTCATGAAACAAGTGTTTGAGGAGGCTTGAGGAAATGTTTGAACCAGCCTTATGGGGAATCAATTGGAGAGGAATAAAAGGATTGTCTTGTGACAATGAAGGACCAGTTGAGATCAGATAAATATGCATTTGTCCTGTAGCCAGTCACCAGGGTTGTGAGACTTCTTTAAGCTCAGTTCAGTTGTATTTGAATAGGAGTGGAGGAGGCAGATAATATAGCATTGACTGGGGTTCATCAAGGTCTGATTGTGAACAATAAAGAGAGCAAGGAATTCTGGAATAGTTGAGAGTATAGAACTAAACTGGTTCACTGAAGTAGAGATTATAAAGGGAAGTGAGTATACCTGAAGTAGGGGTAATAGTCAAGTAAAATACTTGAGTGATGGAGAGATTGCAGGCCATGTGAAGATGACAAAGAATAGGCTTAGGAGGAGTCAGGCAGAGAAAGACAGATTGGGAATATCACAGTTCTTAATCATAGAAATGGAGAGTTTGTGGTGATGGCAGGATCAAGGATATGACAATTTGTGTGTTGCTGAGATGAAGAGGAAGAGTACCCCATAAGAGATGAGCAGGCTGAGAAATTGGGAAGTTAGTATATTTGAGGAAACGTCAGCATGTACATCGCAGCCTCTTTGGATGCATTCTAGAATAATTTAAATGATAAACCCCTGGAATTTATAGATATTTTCTTTGTAGTGGACTTAAGATAGACATCATATCAGTGGTTTCTTTGGAGTATGGAACTATTAATGCTCTCGCATATCAGCACCTGTCCTGTTTATGAGAGTTATGTAGTAGCACTGAAAGATTGTGATTTGCCTAATATCATGTAATTAGTAGCCAAATAAACTCATAATTTTATAATCTGAGGTGCTATTTGTAGCACTTTTAGGAATAAAAAATTTAAAAGCCTACAGAAATTTTAACTTTTCACCATACAGTTAAAATTCACTATGTACTTTTATAGTAAATAAAAATTGCTATGTAGTTACATAGCAAAAGATATGTGGGTATGTTTTTGAAGGTTTACACACACATAGTCATGCATACCTTTATATAGTTAATTGCTAAGTAGATATACACATTTTGTATCCTATTTTTGACACTTCTTAGAAGTGTCAGACATAAGATTCAAAATGTACTATATGAATATACGCTATAATTATAATTATTATTTTGTTCTACAACATGTGTCTTTAGGGCTGATATTAAATTACAAATATTTCATAATTTTTTAATTGCAAAAAAAGAATGGAAGTATTTGTAGGAATGAAAAAACTCATAAACTTTATTAAATTACATATATGCATGTATATACAAACACACACACACATACCTGATTCAGTCACCAAGTCAATCAATGTCTCATAAAATAGTTTTCCATTAAGTTGTCCGGGAAATGGTGTTTTGAGCTACCCACTTTGTTTATCATTCATCCAGTTAAGATTATAGGATTATAAAGGTAGTTGCAAATAAGATAGAATGTTGCCCTAGTATTAAAATAATTCCTTTACTGTACATTTGTCTTTCTTGTTCTTTTCCTAATCTCTTAGTTCATGTCAATTGCTTCAATGTTCAATTTTTACAGAGACATTTGACAATCTAGCTCCCTTTCTTCTAGAACCCTGATGGATTGCCTTGTTTGACTTGACTATTTCTATGGATTATAGATATCCTAACTAGTTAAGGATCTGATATCTTTTTGTGCTCTCTTTTATGTGGATTCTGATTTTTTAAAATCAATGTTTAAACTCTTATTTATGGTATATATATGTATATTTGAATCTTGCTTCCCTCATCCTGGTATACCATTCCCCTACCTGTCCCTTCTACTTGTCACTGCTCACTACTTAACATCACAGAAACACCCCCTCCACCCCAACAAAAACCAATTTGCTCTTCTTCGACAACATTTTATAATAACAGAGAGATTCTCATGTTTAATATTTCTCTGTCATTTGTTCATTTCTTTTTGATGACAATGCCATACCTACATTCTATGATCTGAAGGTATCCAAACCCCAAAACATAAACCCAAAGGAACAATTAAAAAATAGTATATTTTCATCCGCATACTGACTTCAGCAGTTCTTTGTCGTAAGTCTCTCAGAATTGTCCTGGAACATTGTTTTGCTGATATTAGCTACCTATCATATTTTATCATTCCATAATATTGCTGTTACTATGTACAGTGCTTTCCTGATTCTGCTTATTTCACTTTGCATCAGTTCATGTGGGTCTTTCCAGCTTTTTCTGAAACCATTCTGTTCATCATTCCTTAAAGCATAATACTATTCCATCACAATCATATAGCATAATTTGTTCAGACATTCCTCAATTGATGGGCATCCCCTTAATTTTCAATTCTTTGCCACCACAAAAAGAGCAACTATATTTTTGTACAAGTAAGTCCCTGCCCCCACTTTTAAAAAAATCTCTCCAGGCTACAGACCTCATAGTAATATTACTGGATCAAAGGGGATGCATTGTTTTATAGCCTTTGGGGCATAATTCCAAATTATCCTACAGAATGGTTAGATCAGTTCACAACTCCACCAGCTATGTATTAGTGTCCCAATTTTGCCACATCCCATCCATCATTTATCATTTTGCTATACTGTCATATTCGCCAACCTGATGGGTGTGAGGTGGTATCTCAAAATTGTTTTAATTTGCATTTCTCTAATAAAGATTTAGAACATTTTTTCATATGATTATTGATAACTTTGATTTCTTCATCTGATAACTGCCCATTAATCATTTATCCTCTTTGTATTTTACTTTCCTTATCTATAAGATGGACATAGTAATAGCAGTTAACTTTTAGAATTGTTAAGAGGATCAAATAAGATAAATGAGATAATATTTGTAAAATACTTTGCAGACTTAAAGACTTATACTAATTATTGCTGTTATTTAGCTATTACCCAAAATATATAATCAGTTCTCAGATCACATAATTTCTTTCTCTTCAACAGCTCTCATATATATTCCAACCTCTCTGCTCACAGAGCCACAATCTTAGTTCAGATCTTCACAAACTCTTACCTCCACTACAACAACCTTCTAAGTTTTCTTCTTCTCAAGTCTCTTTTCACTCCAATTAATCTTCCACTAAGTTGCCAGAGTGATTGTCCTAATATAAAGGTCTAAACATGTTATCCTCCTTAATAAAGAAAAGAATTCCAGTGAATCTATATTATCTCTAGGATAAAAAAATAAGGTCCTTTTTTTTTGTACTTAAAATCTTTGTAATCTTGATTCTTCCTACACTTAAAATTTATTTATATTCTTCTCCTTTGTGTGCCCTCTATGAACCAGCCATGCTAGTCCACTTGCTGTTCTGCTGTCATGGAACTATCCCAAGAAGAAGTTAGTAGCACAATGGATAGAGCATGGACATGGAGAAAGAACTGAATTCAAATCTGGCCTCAGACACATATTAGGCATGTGACTTGAGTGAATTACTGAAATGCCATTTATCTCAGTTTCTTCAATTGCAAAATGCAAATAAAAATAGTACTACCTACTTTCTAAGGTTATTTTGAGGATAAAATGAGATAATATTTGTGATTGCTTAGAACAGTGTTTAACACATGATAGGCTCTCATTAATGCTTATTTCTTTCCTTCCTGTGTCTTGACATTGTTTTTTCTCTGGAAAATTTGCTGGAATTCTTTCCCTCAAAACTCTGACTCTTGTAATTCTTGGATCAAGTGACATATGGATACAATGATTTTGAAAGCATTTACCAAGCACTTACTTTGTAACTGGTATTCTGAGTTAAGTGTTGTAGATGCAAATATCAAAAGAGGGATAGCCACTTCCCTGAAAGAGCTTACATTTCAATAGCAAAAGACAACACATGGAGGGGAATGGTGGACAGGGAAGTATGTTTTGGTCCTAGTAGTCACTGGGATGGAAAGCTGATGTATAAGGTAGTCAACAGATATCACCTTTCCAGAAGCAATGGTACTATCTATTTGATTATCGAAATTAAAAGGAGAGACTTTTTTTTTTAATTCTTATCTTCTGTCTTGGAATCAATACTGGTTCCAAGGCAGAAGAGCGGTAAGGACTAGGCAATGGGGGTTAAGTGACTTGGCCAGGATCACACAGCTGGGAAGTGTCTGAGGCCAGATCTGAACGTAGGACCTCCTGTCTCTAGGCCTGGCTCTCAATTCACTGAGCTACCCAGCTTTCCCAAAAGGAGAGACATTTCTTGAATATACCCCCTTCTGACCTCTGACAATACAATAATCTGCTGATGGATCTGCTTGCCTGACTCTCTCCACTCCATTCCATTCTCCATTCAGCCTCTAAAGTAATTTCCCTAAAAGGTAATTTCCAATTATGCCAACTTCCTACTCAATAAACTCCAGTGGCTTACTTTGTTTCTGGGAATAAATTCAAAATGCTCTGTTTGGCTTTCACAGTTTTTCATAAATTACCCCCTTCCTACCTTTCCAGGCTTCTTACACCTTACTTATAAAGACATGGTCTTTGATTCAGTGACACTGAACTTCTGTCTCTTTCAGGAACAAAATACTCCATTTTCTATGGCTATCTCCCATTCCTGGAACTCTTTTCTTCTATTCAACCTACTAATCTTCCTGGCTTCTTATAGGTTCTAACTAAAATCTTACCTTCTATAGAAGGTCTTCCCTAATCACTTTAATTCCAGTGTTTTCCTCCTTTTAAATGCTTAATATTTATCTTACACATAGCTTGATTTGTATATATTTCTTTACATGTTTTCTCTCCCATTAGACCATAATCTCATTGAAGGCTGGGGCTATCTTTTATCTCTTTTTAAAATCCCCATTGCACTGTATGGAGCAGTTAGGTGGCATAGTAGGTAGTGTCAGGCTGGAGTCAGGAAAACACACTTTCCTAATTTCAAATTTGGTCTCAGACATTCTCTAGTTATGTGACCCTGGGCAAGTCACTTAACCCTGTATACTTCAGTTTCCTCATCTGTAAAATGAGCCAGAGAAGAAAATGGCAAGTCACTCCAGTATCTTTGTTAAGAAAACCCCAAATGGGAGCTGGGTGGCTCAAAGGATAGAGAACCAGGCCTGAATACAGGGCCCCTAGGTTCAAATCTGGCCTTAGAAACTTCCTAGCTGTGTAGTCCTGGGCAACTCATAACCACCATAAACTATCTCTTACTGCCCTTCTGCCTTGGAACCAATACATGTTTGAGTCTAACACAGAAGGTAAGAGTTAAAAACAAAAACAAAAACAAAAAAACCCAAATGGGATCATGAAGAGCCAGACAGGGCTGAAAATGATCAAATAACCACAAAAAATGTTATACTTAGCACATATTAGGCTTAACAAATTGATTGATTGAGATGGAAAATAAAGGGGGGGATGGCTGGTTATAGGCATAAGTCAAGATGGCCTGGGGAATGAGTGAGGGACAAAGGTGAAACATAGTCTACCATCTGAATCCATCTAGATATAGGGGGCTATGAACTAGTTTGCATTTCCTCAATCCCTAATCATGATGGCTGGGCTATTGTTGGCTAGGCCAAAGATTTAAAATTTTAAAAATGAATGAGTTACTTTCTTTAGAGACTTTGACAATGAATTATAGAAGTCCAAATTCATTCCAGAGAGTTTTGATTAAGGTTCAATGATTGAGGATAGTATGTCAATTAGTACCAAGTTGATCTAGATGGGCAGCTAGATGAGATGTGAAGGTGAATCAAGACCTGGGCCACAGGACCATTAGAATTAGTGGGCCAAATAGGTTATTTTGTATTCATTATGTTCTCAGTCAAGATGGCTTGGTCTTATGATGGGAGCAACAAAGGTAAATGAGTTAATTTCCCCAAGTACTGGGGGATATGGATTCTGGAAGTCCATGGTATAGAGGTCTGGGTCCTGTGTGGAGAATGTTGGTTCAAATGGGGAGTAGTTGGATGACTGGATAGAATGTGAAAGTAAATCAATATAGATAGCACATTTGTAACCCTTACCTGCTAAACAAATGAGAGAAAGACCTCAACTGCATCAGGTAGATACTATTGAGAAGATTTACAGAGGAACCTGGACAAGATTTTTGCCAGACAAGATGTTGAAGTCTGTGAGCTCTGAATCATTGAAGGGAGTATCCATACCCATTAAATCATGGACTCATCAAAGTAAAGTATTAGTATATGGTGCTAATGAGCTTGAATCTCCCATTTGCATAGCTTCAGTTAATTAACTGATTTTTGATGGATAATTTCCAGTCCAAGCCAACCATGTCTGATTGTCACTGAAACGGTATCCACTGCTCTCAGCACAGCTGTTTCACAAAATCAAAGAATGTTAAAACTGAAAGGCCCTATGGAGTTTTTCATCCTGTCCCCTATTTTTTAGATGAAGTGACTTGCCCAAGCTCATGCAGGTAGCTAAAGACAAAGCAAGGAGTTGAACCCAGATCTTCTGATTAATTCTAGAGTGGTTGCCTTTATATTCCCATCAACAAGGAGTTGGATATTTCTAAGGTTTGTTTGTTGGGATTGAGGAGGATAGGATTGCCCTAAAAAATGGGGCTCAGGACACAATTGGGCTCATCTTATTGAGCATAACACAAAACATGCCAAGAGTTCAAACCTTGTTGGTCTCTCAATTTTGTCCAACTCTAACCTGAGTTTAGTTTGTTTTCTGTTTTCCAACATGCTTTCTATATAGTATTTGTTCTATTCTGATAATTCAATCTTTATCCATATAGTCCACTTTTTGATTCTAATTCTTCTCAAAATTTTACCTCTTTTAACTTCCCCATCACTTTAAAGTGGTTCTGTCAGACCCCAAAACTTGGACCATTTGCCAGTGTCACAGAGCAGCTGTGGTCTACCCCTTTCCAGGCTCCATTCCTTCATGTGTACTCAGGATAAGAGCACATATGTATTCCCTAGAAAGAACAGAAGATCTCCAAGTCTTCTATATCCAAAAAAAAGCTAATTCAATTTAATATATTTCCCTAAGGTGTTGCAAGATTTGTGTCCATAATGCAGGAGACAATCACAAGCAGGAAATAAAGCCATAGAGCTAGAAGTTTGGAAGCTTCAGGAAGAAAGTCTCTAATTGCAGAGTGATTCCTTAATAATAGTAATTGAGGGGACAAGTTTACAGCTACCTTTAGACATGGTGAAAGAAGCTTACAATTGATCTCCTCCCAAGAGGTGGAGTTGAACAGAGTGGGGGCACCATGAAAAAGCTCTATGTTGTAACTTTTGTAAGCCCCAGGAATTTGTTGTTGTTTTATTTTGGGGAAAAAAGTGTTTTCCATGAAAATAGTGTGATGAAAAGACAGCAAATATGTCAAGTAATTTGGGAGAATGGTAAAACAGGCTGTCCAATGGAAAATTGTGTGTGATGCAAATTGAAGCTAAGAAAATACAAATACAGTATGAGCCCACATACCAGGAAAGTTAACAAATGGAGAAAGGAAGCAGCGGGGGAAACCCCAGAGCATTTAATCTCACTTTGTGGTGGCATTCATGTACTGAAAGAAGTGAAGGAACAAGCCCCCACACTTCCAGAAATGAGTCAGTTTCATGCCTCAAGCTGATTATAAACTATTCAAGGGAGGCAGCCTCCCACAGCTGACTTTAGCTGTGATTAGAACAGAAGATGGTCTTTAGCTTGGGCATATAGCATGTCCTGAAGCCTAGATTCTATAAGGCTTAATCCAAAAGTGAGCTAAGGTTTTCCTAAGAGAAAATAAGTTAATTGTGAGATGAATTAACTTTTCTAGAGTATATTTGAGAAGCTGTCTGAATTGCTAGTCAGTGAGCAATATCTATATATTTTTTGTATATTTTGATCAATTTCATTGGTGTAGGGAGCTATCTATAAGGAACTTCCTTTACCAAATTAGAGAAAGGGAGAGAGAGAGAGAATAATGAATAATGTCTCATCAGACCTCCCTATTCCACTATACTAATGAAATCAATTAGATCTGGGCTTAATGTATATGCATATGTATTTCATCAATGTAGGGAACTCCCTGTGAGAAAACTCTTTCTACTAATGCATATTTGCAACACACACACACACACACACACACACACACACACACACACACACACACACAGAATCTTAGAAAGGCACCTGGAGTAATGAGATATTAAATGACTTGCCGGTCTGTATAAGACAGAGACTTGAACTAAAGTCTTCCTGACTCCCCAGCTAGCTCTGTATTCAGAATATCACACTGGAACAACAAACACATATATTAATTCATACACACACACACACACACACACGCATTCTATCTTCCTGTCTATTCCCTCTGTATCCCCCTCTACTTATTCTTCTTCCCTTATCTTCCTCCCTCTTTATCCCCCTTTCTCATTCTCACTCTCTCCCCATACTCCTTCCTGCTCTCTGTGACACCTTGCTTCTCTGTCTCTCCTTGTCTCTGTGTTTCTGCCTGCCTCTCCTAGATTTTCTGCCTTCTGTCTCTGTGTCTATCTTTGTCTCTCTACCTCTGTACTTGTCTCTCTTTTTCTGTCTCTGTCTCTTTCACTCTTTTTGTCTCTCTCTATCACCTCTTGATATACAAGAAAAGATTTCAAGGACCCCAAATGCCCATCATAAATTTTTGCTTCTCACTCTTCTTCATCCTTATCTGCCTTTCACAAAGAAAAAGCTTGGATCTTATGCATACAGGCCATATGGTCTCACACAGCTTCCCAGTTTTTTTTTTCTCTCAAAGCAAAATTTGTATTGGTAAGTATGGAATGAGAAATGTTATGGCCTCCAGTTGCAAATTAAAGTAAAAAGTGTCATTGTAGGGAGTGGGGTTGGGGAGCTGCATATAATTTTTTTATTAACATGTTATCAGACTTCATATAGAGTAACAAGCTTTTGCCCAGAAGTGAGATTGATTCAGATTAATTCAACCTATACCACTGAGATTCTGCAATGTATAAGATGCTGTGAAGGACACCAAGATGAACAAGATACCATCTGCTATCCTACAGGGACTTCTAGGTTAGTGGAAATGATATGTGTACATGTCAATGCACCAAAGACCCATGGTTCTGTTGGAGTGACAACACTCTCCAATGAGGCAAAATACAGCATTTCTAAAATTTACAATCAGAAAGGTGTTTAGTCAGCATTTGTTAAGCACCTATTATGTGCCAGACATTGTGCTAAATATTGGTAACATAAAGGTAAAAGATAGTTCCTGCTTCATAAGGAACTCTTTATCCAGGAGCTGAAACAAAATGAAAACAATTATATACAAGCAATGGTTTGCCCAAGGTCATAGGGCTAGTATGTTTAAAGGGTGTGGGATTTGAACTCTAATCTTCCCAACTCCAGATCATTGCTACCATGCTGCCTTTTAATGTCACCTACACAAATAAATACAATATAAGGTAGCAACTAATAAGTGTTATGGGCAAGGTATATGTCAAGTACTAGGGCAGAAAAGAGTTTATGAGAATAGTAAAGGCAATACTACCTGTGGCTCACACACAAAGTATTCCATGTCTCTCCAGAATACATCTAGCTTCTGTTCTTCTGTACTAATACTAGAACCAACTTTTAAGAGAACATTTACTTTGACTGTGAGAATTATATACTGTATAAAATTGCACAACACACAATGTTTTATTGAGTATGCCTCAGTGATAATTTATTCATCATTTATTTGGTAGATCTCCTTGGCTATGATTTTTCACTTATATATTCCTTCCTCCACACCAGTATTTAATTAAAAAAAATCCTACACAAAAATGTGTAATCAATTTTACATTTTGGTTTATAAAATTTAAAATAATATGTTCCTTATAATTCATACAAGGTATTTGGCTAGTTTGTTAATCAAATATAACTCAATGTTTTGGAGATTTGTGATTTTGTTACATTTCTTACTCCATTCCCCAGGCATTTTTTCTCTTATTATGCCACATTTTCCCACTTGATTCTAAGCTCCTTGAGGGTAGGGACTAATTTTCTTTTTTCTTGCACTGGTATCCCCAAGGCTTAGAACAATATCGGCATATAGCAAGCACTTAATAAATGTTTATTGCCTGTCTGTAGATGGCCCCTTCTCTAATGGAGATCATAACTCTTTTTTGACTTAATACATGGTCTTCATGAGTTGCCATCACTAAAAAAAGTATATATGTGTGTTTATATATGTGTATGCATGTGCATATATGAATATATGATCACACATCTGTTTATTCATATGTTTACATATAATATAACATGTACAAATGTTTATGCATATATATGCACATATGCATGTGCTTTAGGAATAATTATTTGATGATTGTGGGGAGAAGAGATTTTGTATAAAATTATTATTTAATGGCCAAATTGCTTTATATTTAAACATCTTTTTGTTTCCAATTTTTCACCATTAAAATCCTTTCTCTATATTACTGTCCAATAGAATAGGCCAAGTCATTTCAATCACTTGCTCAAAATGCTTCAGTAGCTATCTCCCTATTATGTCCAGGAAATATTTAAACACTCAGTTTTGTTTCTATAGCCCATCATACTCCAGTTCCAGTCTACTTTTACAGGCTTATTTCTAAACATTACTTCCCTTCACAAAGTCCTTGTTCCAGCCAAACTGCCCTACTTGTTCTTCTTCGTACATGGTGTTTCATCTCCTCTTTCTGTACTTATATGGTATCACTCCAGTGTTGAAAAAATCACTTTCTTCTCACTCCTGCCACATTGAATCTTTAGGTTTCTTCAGAGCTTAGCTACCTTAAATCCTATTTCTAAAGAAAACCTTTCCTGATCTCCCACTCTTAGAGCTTCCACTAAGAAATGTACACACATATATGCATATATACACATAATACATGTGTGCATGCTTATACATACATAATTCTTTGTGTATGCTTTTTTCTATAAGAAAATTCCTTATAGCTATAGTGCCTACCATAATACGGCATATATTAGACTCAATAAAATCTTGTTGGCTTGAATGTATTATTTACATTAATACTCTAATGATTCATTTTTCATTTTTATGGGAACTCCCTTTCCAATGCATATGACACCCATAGATGGCCTTTGAGAGCTGCTATACCTGTAAAGTTCATCACCTTGGTGCAAATCTGGTGCTTAGCAGCTCTAAACTGAGACAGGCTTGTCATTGAATGACAGTACATCAAAGAACACATAGCCAAAGACTATCTACTTTGCCAGAGATTGCATTCCACTGTAACCTTCAAGAACATGGGCTTACCTCCATACCACAATGAGGAACTTGAATAGGACTTTTGTGGAAATTTCCTGATGCAATTCAAAGGAGTTTTGCATTAAACTTTCAATTGTTTAATTTATGTTCATGGACTTAAATGACAATACTGGAAATGTTTATCTACGAAAAGAACTGAGCTATTGAAAATATTTAATGTTTCCACATAATTAATTATAATCTCATTCCATTGCTCCTTCTATAGTAGCTAAAGGCTGTTCAAAGAACTTTGAAACTCAGAAATGATGGCAGAGGAAGGTCTGAAATAAAGGTAGTTTTTTTTTTTCATAAAAAAACAAAAGTCCAGGTCACCAAACTGATGGGAAATAAAACCTAAAGGTACTAATCCCAAAGTTGAAGGCATAATGCAGAATATGAAAGTCTTAAATGTTAGCTTTCCAGATTATCTCCATAGATTTCTTAAATAAAAGGTTCCTAACAGGCAGGAATAAAATAGCCACTTAACAGTAAAGATCACTCTAAGTTTGTGGTCTAGGATTCTACCATGACCAGGAGAGATCTCTGCTATTGAATTCTACTGAGAGTTAGCTCAGTGCTATTTCACAAGTTATGAAACATACTCTGTGTGCAGTGATAATATTTGAAAGGCAAACAACTCAATAAACTTAAAAAATGATCAACACAATGACTAACCATTATTCTTGAGGGTCAATGCTGAAAGCAGAGATGATAGATTCAGGATGCAAATTGTGCATTTTTTAACATGATCAATGCAGCAATTTGTTTTGAGTATGCATATTTATTAAAAGAGTTTTTTTCCTCCCAATGGGCATGTGGAGATTAAATAGATAGAAAAGAAATTTATTTGACTTAACAAAAAGAAAATTACTTATGTGTATAGGAATTCATAATTATATTGTAAAATGCTGAGAGCCAAGGGCTTTTATAACAGCATTTAAATGTGCTATAGAAGATAGCAGATAGGGGAGATAGTGAGATTGAAATCCTGCCTCTGACATGCAGTACCAGGCTTTGGGCAAGTTATTTAGTCTCCCTGAGACTCATTTTTGTCATTTATATAAAGACACGAACTAGGTGGCTTCTGAGATCTTTTCTAAGTATAGAACAATTATCATATCATAATTTGATAGATAATGTTTTACTGAAGCAGATCCTCTCTCCAAAGGCACACATTCCAACCAACAAATACCTTCTTCTCCTATGTAATTCTGGTATACATTGTCTTATAACTTATCATTAGAGTCCATCCGAAGTTCTAAATATCTCCCTTGAGATGACAATATAAAATGAATGGCAATAGAGTATGCTCAGGCTTTTCATTAGATATCATTTGCTCTTGTTTTATGACTGTCCCATCTCCTTTTGTGGCAGGAGCAATATCTGATATGCATGCGAGACTATGAGTTTCCTCAGTTAGTATTTAAGCCATCTTTAAACTTGATTGGCTCATGGAAGTTTGGGCCAATGGAATAGCTTCCTGGTGGTTTAAATCCAGAAAGTTGATGTAAAAGGAATCAAGGACTCCTTCCTCAACCTTCTGAATGGAAGATAAACAGGACCAGCACAAAAGTAGGGAAGATAAAATCAGTGTATTCTTGCTCATTAAGCTTTTGTTACAGCTAAGTATGTCTCCTTTTCCTGTTAAATGAAATGTGCTCTCCAAACCTTAATACCTTCCAAAACCTTCCAAACCTTAATACCATAATAATAATAGCATGAATCAGGTCCAGCCTACTATGTTTATGCCATCTTTCTGGTGCATCTCATTGTTGGTAGTAGGTTGTAGGCTTCTTATGCCTCTCATTGACTCACCATTTCTTTTTGGGTGACCTGCAGCTCTAATTCTTTAGGCACTATGGTATTTCATGATGTGAAGCAATGTAATATCACTGGAAGATTATTGCACAAAAAACATGGGCCTTTATTTCAGCAAGTATCTTAGGGTCATTAGAATCACTGAACAAATTCCCAAAGGCAATGCTCATTTCTGGGCTCAGTTAATCATCTATTTGCAGCATCTGTTTAAGGTAAGCTCTAGGTATTGAGGCGCCAGTTTGATTGTCCAGACAATTGCATAACATAATCTAAACAATAGGCATTGGTTTTTCCTGTATGGATAGTTAGGGTAAACTTATTTGAGATCATATTTAGGAGACTATGCAATGTACAAGAGCGGAAATATATTAGTTTAATGCTATATGCAAACAAGGATATGCAGAATTTCATGCCATCTATAGAGAATCTTTCTTTCCTTTGGACTCTGTACAGGACATCCTTGATAAAAGCGGCAAATGCCTTCCATGAGAATATTTCCCCCTGTTTGATGCCTTATCTGATATTGATAATAAAATGTTCATCAAAACTTATTTTTCTTTTTTTACATCTTTCAAGCATTCTTGTATGATTTTGACTTATATATGTCACTTTGTTGAAAGAGTCTTTAAAGAAGCATTTTGTTCTGCCAAATTAATTCAACAGGATTTTGCTGAATATCGAATGTGTTCAAGACATTGCTTTAAGTGCTGGAATATGGAGAACATAAAAGCCACTCCTCCTCCCCCAGTTTGTTTGTTTATTTTTTAAACCCTTACCTTCCACCTTAGAATCAATACTGTGCATTGATTCCAAAGCAGAAGAGTGGTAAGGGCTAACCAATGGTGGTTAAGTGACTTGCCCAGGGTCACACAGCTAGGACGTGTTTGAGGCCAGATTTGAACCTAGGACCTCCCATCTCTAGACCTGGCTTTCAATCTACTGAGCTACCTAGTTACTCCCTTCCCCAGAAGTTTATAATCTACTAAAAGAGGGCAGAAGGCAACATCCAGACAAATAAATACAAAACACATATTAAGTAAATACTGAGTAAATCTTTTTTTGATGAGGGGTGTGAGAGGAGGAGAGAAAACATTAACAAGTGAGGAGATTAGAAAAAGCTGATTGTTGAATGTAGTCTCCAAACTAAAATTGAATGTAAACTAGGGATTCTAAGAGTTGGAGGTGAGGAAGAAGAGCTTTCCATGCAGGTAGAACAGCCTGTGCAAAGTATTAGAGGTGGAAGAGTAAACATTGTATACGCCAGTAGCTTCAGGCCAGTTTGACTTTAAGAAAAAGTGTGTGAAGAAGAGTTATTTACCAGAAAATTAGATGGGATCAATACTGTGGAGGGCTTTAAAAGACAGATCATTTTGTATTTTGCATTTTAGAGAGATCCTGGAGATTTGGGGCAGAAGCGAGGGTGGTTATGTGGTCTGATTTTGTTTTGGGAATATCACTTTGGCAGCTGTATAAGTAATGGTGTTAAATTCAAATAGAAATTGATTTCTGCAGGTTGCATATTGATTTAGAAAACCACAAATCAACATTATCTATGCAGTATTATATTTTTATTTACCAAAAATGTTTCATAATCACAATTTTAATCTGATTAAATCCACACTCACATTGAGCGGTTTTCTTGGCCCCTTATGGCATGAGTTTGGCACTTCTGGGGTACAAGATATATTTCAGAGGAGAGAAATTAGGAACAAGAAAACCATTTCTGATGCTCTTGCAATAATCCATCTGAATGATGATACCAGGCTAGGGTTGAGACTCTATGGGAAGGGGAAAAGAACATGAATTCAAGAGATACTGTGAAGGTAAAAAATAGCAGTACTTGGCAAATGATTATATGTGGGGGTTGAGGGAAAGAGAAACATCAAGGATGACTCCAAGATTGTGAATTTGGATGAATATTAAGAATTGTGGCATTTTTGAAAGTTTATTTACTTAATTAATTAAGAATATTTTTCCATGGTTACGTGAATCATGCTCTTTCCCTCCCCTCCTCCCAATCCCCTTCCATGGCCAAAGAGCAATTCCACTGGGTTTTACATGTGTCATTACTCTTCTAGACCTATTTCCATATTATTAATATTTGCACTAGGGTGATCTTTAGAGTCTACATTCCCAATCATATCCCCATCAAGCCATGTGATCAAGCAGTTGTTTTTCTTTTGTGTTTCTACTCCCATGGTTTTTTCTCTGGATGTGGATAGCATTCTTTCTCATGAGTTCCTCAGAATTGTCCTGGATCATTGCATTGCTCCTAGTAGATAAGTCTATTATGCTGGATTGTGGAATTGTGGCATTTTTGATAGAGATGCAAATAGTGGATGTTAGGGGAATGGACAATGAACTGAGTCTTGAAGGAAGCTAAAGATTCAAAAAGGTTGAGCTAAAGAGTTGCTGTTTTCTACAAAGAGAATAAAATATACAGTTCCATTAGACTCTGAGCTCCTCAAGAACCAGGACTATCTTTTGTCATTCTTTGTATCTCTAGGTTTTGGCACAATACAGAGTAGGTGGTTAATTGACAGTTGGTCATTGATAAAGCCACATAGATTAGAGATGCCATACTGTTTGTGAGGTACAGCAAAAGGACCAGTTTGGGTCTACCAGTTATCTCAAATGTGTGCCATATCTTCTCATTTTTATACCTTCTTATAATGTTATATTGATTTTGATTTTTATGCGGACAAATCAATGATCTGACTGTTCACATTTTACTATTTCACAAATGATTGCCACATCAATAATCAGTCATGTCTGTTAAAATAAACTAAATTTCTTTTTTTTAAAGATATTATTTTTAGCTTGCCAAGTTTAGTGTCTCACAACTTTTTCTTGAAGAAGAAATTTATGATACTTGAAACTGAGGTAGTATTGCCTTCAAATCTCTAACCTTTCTCATTTTTTGGTCCTTAGCTGTCTTTTTTCAACATTTTTTTCACCATCTTGCCTCATTCTTACATTTGGTTTAAAATCACATAAAATTACAAAATATGTTGACTTTCTTTGAAATATCTTTGTAAATTTTTTATTTTGGGATGGTAAGGGTGGAGATTGAATTTCTCTACTTTGTCCTCTGCAAGAAATCTTGTTATCGAATTTGCAATTATCTTTATAATTCTCTTGTGAATATTTATCATAAGCAGTACAATAGGAAATGCCCAGTTCTCAAGAAATAATATTTCACATTGCTTTTGATTGTAGAATAAAACCAACTCAACCAACACTTTTATTAATAGAGATTAGAGATGGTATGTACTATATATGAAGAACAGAAAACGAACCAGCTACATTTCCATGTAGCAGTAACTTCCTTTTATCTTTTAGTTTCATTTTTAGTGACATTGTAAGATTGACATGCTTCAATTTCTTTGGTAGTAGCTCCATCCATTGATCACTGGACAAGAATCTCACACTGAAAAAAGAAACAATGAAATGATTAATGGTTGTTTTCTGCCTCTCTGTCACTTTTACTATAGAAATGGAAAGAGACTCATAGGACAGAGGGCAATCTTATCTTTTTCTTTGTTTCCTGGGTTGCCTTTAGTGAAGTAAATCATCACTAAATGATGAGGTAAAAGATTTGAAGCTTTCTATATTTACCTGGGCTGGTCCTTGGCATGAAGAGGTAGTAGGCTATCTAAATCATAACAACACATTTTCAGCATAATAAAACTTGTCAGAGCTTGAGCTTTCGTGGTATATAGTCTTTGAGGCTTCAGAGTCATACCTATACTACAAGGAAACAACAGAGTGGGAGTTTAAGAGGAGTTAGAATAAATGTAAAAATTGTACCCATATTCTCTTCTTTCTAGAACCATTAAATATTTATAGGACTCCATTTTAATAGTGTCTGTATCACGGCAAATCATCTGTAAGTTAGTCTTCGAGCTTGGTTGGTGTGATACAAGGTTCAGTTACTAGTTCTGGGACCTTCAGCTACTATATGTCAGAGGCAGGATTTGAACCTAGGGGTCTTCCTTACTAGAAAGATTGGCTTTCTAGAACCCTGGTCGTGCTAATTCTCTGCACGTTGCTCAACAAAGGAAATAGAGCCAGGGAAGTACAATTGTCCAGGACAAGTACTTTAGGAATTTGTATAGAGCAGCATTACCCTTTTATGAAATGTCCTCCCAGTTAAAGGTTTGTAACGAATGAGACAAGAAATTATAATTCACTCTATCAAAAATCTGAAGAGGGAGGGAATATTTTTGCTATGCGCAAGCTGAATCAAGTTAATGAGGCATCTAACATTGCAAAAAGAGCGTTGTCTATAAATAAATTCAGTCTGATTGGGATGTATTAGTTGTCTGATAATATTCTGTAGCCTACAGATGCTTTGGGTAGAATGTAGATTTCTGAAAAGAGATAGGCCTATAGAATTGCCAAAGTATCATGCCAGTTCAGTGTCTATTGCTGGTTTTACAATTAATTTCCAATTTGAAGCATGGTTCTGCATCTCCCATAATATATCCAACAAAGCTAATTACAGTTAGTAAGATATTTTTTAATAGGGGAAAAATTCTATTGAACTGTAAGCCCATCTGAATCTGGAATTAAGGAAAACATGTCTTCCCCACCCTCTTATCTTTTTCTTTTCAGATGAAATTGTCTTTCAGGACATGCAGTGCAGTCTGAACATATGTACCTCTAATACATGAAATCCATGGACTAAAAACATGAGTTGGAACACTTATTCACCATTCTGTTTAGTTTAATAACTTTCTCCATGTATATACAGTTGTTTTTAAGACTCTGCTCTAAGTGGGAGGGCTGGATATTTATTAAGGAGTTAATACTACTTGTGATTAGCAGCAGGTGTTTCTGTAGAGGGGTGTGAGCCACAATCCTTCCAGGTAAATTAAAAAAAGTTCAGGTTTCAAGGGGTTTGTTTTTCATAGAACCACAGAATTTAGAGTTAGAAAAGCCCTTGGATTCACTATCCCATTCCAGCCCCTACAAAACTATCTTAATTGCTTCATCTAGTCCAATTTTTAGTAACTCTGAACCCCTAGTTCATGATATTTCTATTTTAAATTAAATTTTACTTTTAATATCAAATTTTAGAACAACATTTCTCTTGGAGGGCCATTTTGTAGACATACTTTTCTCAGATGTTTAATTCTGCTATTTCACCCCATTTAAAAATTTATCTTTTCTTGTGCTATCTTCCTTGGTTAAATTTCAGTTCAAACAATTTTCAAAACATATCATGTGTCCTTTCTAAATTCTTTTTAGATTGAACAATGGACATACAGCATGCCTACCTTCACTAGGTTATTCTTATGGTTCTTATTATTGTTTCTTTCTATTTTTTCTATGTCAGAAACTAAATAGAGGTATCAAATCCAAAACAAATTTTCAAGAAAATGAAATAAATAAACGAGATGTTTGAATGTGGTATTCTCTTCTCTTTCCCTCCTCTTCTCCCTGCAGTAGGCCACCGACTAATTCATTCATTAAGCCTGTCGTGATTTCTGTAAGTGTAGGACAATTGAATCAGCTTTTATTTTCATGGTCAAGTTAATGATGGGACTAGTGGCCTGTTAGATAATTGGTTTGGTAATCTTATCGCTTAAATAGTTAAGCCCTTCCTTTTAAGCTCTAGCTACAGGTCAAGTTCACTTGTCAACCAGTCAGCAACATTTATTGCACCTTGCAGAGTGGTGTACTTAGGGATGATGTAAAGGAGAAACAATGCAAAACCTCAGTAAATTAGATAACCTACAAGTTCATGCTATATGAGTGAAAAATTTGATGATTGAAATAAAAAATATTTTAATACCATTGGTATTCTACATATAATATCAAGATTCTGCCTAAAGAAATCAAACAGATGCATATTTTAATGAACATATAGGAATGAGGTATAATGAACGAATGGATCACTTATAATTGGATATTCCTAAAGGGTATGCGAAAACAATTTTTTTTCACCATTTAAAATATTGTTCCTAGAGTCTGCATAGATCATATGATCATAGCTTTAGAGCTGGACAAGGACATTAATGATCACTGAATCCAACAGCCTCATTTCACAGACAAGGAAACTGAGGCCCAGAAAAATTAAAAGACTTGTCTAAAGTCATATCAATATAAGTGTCAGAACTAAGACTGACGTCTAAATCCACTAGTCTTTCTATTATTCTATAATATTCTTCTTACAATTGGTTTGTTTGGTAAATCATTTTTACTATCCATAACATAAATGCAAAATTAAGTCTAATCTATTAGTTAATGACGTTTTACTGGAGGTAAACAATGTAAATGGAAATAGCCAGGTCTTGTGGAAAGGTCATTGCTTTGTGTAAGATTGGGAGGAGATTAGACAGGGACTAGAATTACGTGAACTCACCACTTTTATAAAAACCTAGAGGAATTAGTCTACCTCCTACAGCCTAACTACTGGGAGGTAGGCTTCAGAGCATCATTTCAGTGATACCTTTATCATGACATTCTTAACAAGCCAGATATGGAAGAAGGGTTGACCTTTACTGACCCATTTTTAAATCTATTCTATGGAGTTCAAAAGTGCAAAAGTCTACTAATTTTCATGAAACTATTAGATGCAAAAAAAAGCCAGTAGGTGCTCTGCGAAAATTCTCTCTGGCTCACAAAATTAGCATTATCTACAATGTACATTCATTAGTGAAACATTATGACTTTTCCCATGATCACACCTCCTTTTTACTTTCTCCATTCCCATATGCCATTAAATTCATTTAGTTTTCAGTGAAACCTTCATTCTGTCCTCAAAGTAGACCAGAGTTATAAGAAAAAGACAATTCCTTAAAGGGATAAGGAACAAATATTTAGAAAAATCTCAGAATCTTAGAGTTGCAAGAGTCTTTAGGGGTTGTCTGATCCCAATAGCAAGTACAAGATCAATTCTCTTTACAAAAATTTCCAGCAAATGGTCATCTAGAAGTTGTTTAAAGACAACTTGTTATGAGGAACTCATTGCCTCCAAAGGCATTCTATTTAATTTTTGATTGTTGCAATAATTACAATGTTCTTCTGTAGATGAATCCATATTGTTCTTCTCTTTACTTTTAACCTAGTCATTCTAGTTTTACTAACTGGAGCTGAGAAGAAAAAGTTTAAACCCTCTTCCATATGATAATTCTTTAGATGTTCAGATGTCTCATCATGTGTCAGCCTGCCTCCTCCTTGTACATCCTTAATCTTCTTCTCTATCCCAGGCCAAACATCCCATCTTCCATCCATTCCTTCAATTGATCATCCATATGTTTTCAGTCCCCTCACCATACTAGTTGCCCTCCACTGCACACTCTCCAGCATGTTATTGTTATTTTTCGGTACATGATTTCCCTGAATGAACATATTCAAAGTATAGTAGATCTATTATCTCCATTTTCCTGGGCCCTTTGTTTCTATACAATTCAATCAAATTAGTTTTTTTTGATGATCATGTTAAACAATTGTCTCACATTCCACTAAAACTCCAAGTCTTTCTCAAATGTACAAGCCAACTTTCACAGACCTTTTATGAGCCTTGTACTTTAGAAAACAATATTGAACTTATGTCTAAGAATGAATACTATATATGAGTTGTCGATTTGCATCACTGGAAGAAGTTACTTTAACAGAAGTTCCTATAGTGATGAAATCATAAATTTCCTTCCCTCCCACCCTATCCCCAAGTCAATGGCTCAGATAAAGCCTTGGAGGACATGCCTACCAAATTTTCAAATGCTATAAAGTTAGAAGGAATACATATGTTGCATGATGGAATCAGGATGCCAAAAGATCTCTAGAAGCTAGAACAATCACATAATCTAGTATCAGATGTAATTTAGGTTCAAAAATTGACATTATAAGTTCAAGATGAAATATGCAAACCTAGAGAGTTTTAAAAGAAATGAAAACAATTAACAAGAGAACTGGGCTTGAGAGAACCAAAAGCTCAATATGTTCAGTAGTCTGATATATTGGGGTCAAAAAAGCTAATTCAAACATAGGCTATTTCTAGTGGATAGCATCCAGTACCAAGAAAGTGATATTCTAGCTCCAACTTATCCTGTTCATTGCATATTTGGTTCACTGTGTTCCATTCAGGATTGCTTATTTTATAAAAGTCTTTAACAAACTGGAGATTGTTCAGATGATGATACCAACCAGGGTGGTGAAAATCTTCAAATTTCTGTCATATAATAAGGATTAGTCAAAGGAACTGATGATGTTTGGCTTAGCAGAGGGAAGACAGGAAACCTGAAAGCAGTTTTGAAGGGTTTTCCTGTAGCAAAAGGATTAAATTTGTTTCATTTGGCCTCAGAAACCAGTACTCTGATAGGAGCAATGGATTAAAATTGCCAAGAGGTAAATGTAGGCTTTATATGAGGAAAAACTTCAATTTGTCAAACTAAGGGTACATAAGGCCTTATTAGATACTTTGTTACTTATTGATTAGTTGGAATAGATTGTTTCAATAGTTTCTTCTACCTCTGAAGTTCTGTGATGATATAACTTGTATCCTTTGGAGCCGCTAGGCATCGTAGCAGGTGGAATACTAGGACTGAAGAGAGGAAGCTTTGAATTTAAATCCCAGCTTAAACTTTTTTTGTAGTTGCTAGCTATGTGAATATACAAATCGCTTTACTCAGCTTCAGTTTCTTCATTTGTAAAATGGATACCCATCTCATTAGACCATTGTGAGGATCAAATAAGAGAATACACGTAAAGTGCTTTGAAAACTTCAAAATGCTTTATAAATGTGATGACATCAATTATTTCAGTCACGGAATAATAGGTAAAGCATCACAGAAACCATACAGATCCACTCAGAAATTCCCTCTACAATATCCTCCCAAAATGGTTTCGTTATCTTATTTTGAAGCTGTGAGGCATCTTTTTCTATTCTCCAAGATTTTATGAACCTCAGCCATCGTAAGATCTATTTGAAGACTGGTTTTACCATGGGGAACCCGAGAAACTTTGCTTAACTAAGAATCTCCAATTCCTTGTTTTCTATTTTTATGTAATATGTTTGTAGCTGCTCCATTCTGATGGAAAAGAGGCAGAAACTGAGTGATTTTACTACTATAAAATATCACTGTAGTGTAACTTGAGACCCAAAGTCCTTCAGCATGGGACTTTCCTTATTAGTGGAGATCTGTTCACTATGCTTATGTGAAGGGTAGGATGAAGTTTACATTTGGGGAGAAAAGAGAAATATCATATTCAGTATTTTAGGGCTCTTTTAGTATACAGTGTTTTTTCTGACTTCTAGCTTTAAGAGCAAAAATGAGCAATATCAAAACCTCTTCTCACTGCTGAAGGAAGAGAAAGATTCTGGGAATGTACCATGAGATGATCTCTGTCATGTCTCTGTCCTGGCTTGCTTCACTAGAGTTTTCAGGGAATTTCCCCTTGGATGAGATTTGACACTCTTTCTTTTGGTTGAGTTGAATTACCTAACTCTCAATGGGAGAGCACCTTCAATTTATATCATCTGGTATATTTCCTCTCATGTGTGTATTTCCGCTGATTTCTATTTTGCTATCAACTTAAAGAAATTGATCTCTTGCTATTTGCTATATGTTTGTTCAAAGCGGAACTGGCATTTGGTTGGCATGAAATCAAGCCTTGGCTATAAAGCTTGGGGTCCTCCTTTTCCTATTAAGAAATATCAATAAGGATTTAGCTTGAACTTGGAAATTACACTCCCCAAACTAATAATATTTAAGAGAGAATGTAGTTATAATTCTGTTCCATTAAACCCCTTGTAAGGGGGAGAAGGGGTTTTATGGGTTCAATATATTAAAAGGTGGTCATCAGAGGATTGAACTATTATCAATCCTCAATTAAGAATAATCTCAATTGACTTTTATGGAAGTTTATTTACAATTAGGAAGGTTGAAGGTAGGGAAATTGAGAGAGAGAAACTCTGGCCTGGACCAGAGACCTGGACCAGGTAAGAATTTAAGAGGCGCAGCAGAGGGGCACAGAGGTTAATTAAACAGGCTTCTAGCCACAAGGCCTTTTACAATTAGAGAGGCAAGAGAGGTCTCCCTGAGGGTAGAGCCTCCAGAAACGCCAAAGGAGGAGAAAGGAAGTCAGCCTAACTTACCCATGTAACAATTTAAAGGGAAGCAGTCAGAGGTCCCACCAGAGTCTCAGCATTCCAACACTCTTCCATGAACCAGAAGAGGTCCTCACCAGATATTCTCTTCCACAGAAGACTTCAGCTAACTGAGGACCTTCTCCTTTTAAAGGGGTCACTTATGCATCACTTCCTGTTCCTCCCTCCTAATTTTCATGTCCAATCACTATAGACAATTCTCATAGACCGCCTAGGGGGTGGGTCAGTTGATTCTCATTGGTCTCTCACTCTAGCACACGTGGGTTATGGGACCTCCCAGAATTAGAGGTGTTCTCACCTTTGGTGATTAAATCTAAAGATGGGCAGTGTAGACTTAATCTAATTATCACACCCTCCCCTACTACAAGAAGATCAGAGAAGTGGTCAGTCTCTAGCCCCAACATCTTGCTTCCTTTCCTGGCAAGAAATAAAATTTCCCTTGGAGAAGGGCAGAGAAAGAAAATGTTAGAGATATGTTTCTTTGGTTATCTTTGAGCCACACAATATGTGATATCCTATGCTACATAATGGGAGGCAGCTTCACATCAGTAGTGAAGAGTGTTTTGTATATGTCTCTACTTTCCAATTAGTTCATGAGAAAATTTGGGGAAAAACATCTTCTCTGTGTTTGTGTGTATATATTAAACAATATGTACTAATATCTTGGGTGCCTATTCACCAATAGGCAGAATAACATTGCAAAGTAAAAGTTTTTCCCCCCCTTTTTTTTTTACATACTCATGTTTTCAGTGAAATGGGTGTATACAACCCCCAAATTGCTGTGTAGAGCTCTCTACCTCTTACTTACTTTCTATTACTTTTCATTTATTTATGTGCCCTTGTATCTACAAAGTAAATGTAAGGTTGTTTCATGCATTTCACACAATATATACTTAAATGTATGTTGCCTGAGAAATTTAATAGCTGTATGATGTGGGCAAGTCATTTAACTCTCTTTGCTTCAGTTTCCTAATCTATAAAATGAACTGGAGAAGGAAATGGCCAACCACTCCAGGATCTTTGACAAGAAAACCCTAAATGGGGTCATGAAGAGTTGAACATGACTGAAACAACTGAAAAAAATAAGGAAAACTTTGTCCTCCCTTTATATGGATAGCCATAACTGCTTTGTCAGAAGATCAATTTAGAGATAGAAGGAACTTTAAAAATCATCTGATCCACTACCTCATTTTGTAGTTGAGGACCTGATAGAAAGGTTAAATGATTGGCCTAAATACCCAGAGGGGGCATTCTAACTTAAGATCTTTCACTTAAAGTCCGTTGCTTTCTCTTCTCCCATTCTTTCATTTTAAAGTCTTAATACCACAAGAGCAAAATATATAGCAAGTGTAGTCTAAATAGTCAAGTATCCAAGTAGACCAAATATCACCACAAGGAGAAGTGTAGAAACCTACTGTGTGTGAGTTTTAACAACAGATTGCAAGGCAATAAATGCATGTGAGTCACAAATTATTCATATATATATTAGTTAAAATGTGTTGGTACATGATAAAAATTCTTGATGATATTTTCTACTTATTTGTGTCAGGAGAGAATTCAATGAGGCCAAGAAGTATATGGGGGTAACTTTACCATATGGGCCTTTGACCAGACATTTACAAATGAAGGTGCTCTTCTGGGAAATGTGAAAATGAGTGGAGATTGAGTCTAACAATGTTGCATTGTAATTATTTTAACAACTGCCAAGTATTAAAATGTTTACTTAAAAATGTCTATTTGTGTCTTGTGTATGCGCTTAAGAGATTTTGATTTGGATAGATAGCTTTCAGACCATCAGAACACAATACAATGTACTAATTCTATCAGATGAATAAATGGTAAATTTTATGGTTAGGAACAATGTTTTCCTCCATATTAATTGAGGAAACATTTTTGTCACTTGTTCCCATACTGTTATATGACTCAACAGGATTTTTTTTCCTATTATTGAAGTCAGACCATTAACAAGGAGAAGGATAGCAAGTCTGAAACCATATACCGTTTAACTTGAATAGAATTTAATTCATGGGATAGGATGGGAACAGTTATTGATTAGTGCCTAATCCTGTTCACTAATAAGGACCAGGGGATATATTGTTAAGTAAGCAAACAGTTTCTCTTGTCATGTTACTGCTCAACACTAGAAGGTCTTTCAAACTCCAGTTCCACTCTCTTATTCTTAATATTTTGACTGAAGTTCATCAACCTTGGCTGTGCCTTCTTGTGGATGATGTCATTTTTCTCATCTTAATCTAGTAGGTAGAATGGATTGTATAGTTGGAAAATCTTGAACCCCTGGAACTGCATTGCCCAGGATTCCTTTCTGATTTACCCACAATTCCTTTTCCTTTCTATTTACCTGTGTCTTTTGCGTTATTGTATATAAGTTTTGGGTAACGGCACTCTCCCTCTCTCTTCCCCATGAATTGAGTGACCAGTCTCTGAAAGTAGATAACATTCTTTGTTATAAGTCCCTCAGAATTGTCCAGTATTATTGTATTGCTGAGAGTAGCTAAGTCTTTTCCAGTTGATCATTCCATAATATTGCTGTTATTGTGTACTATGCTCTCCTGGTTCTGCTTATTTTACTCTGCATCAGTTCATGTAGGTCTTTCTGGCTCTTTCTAAAATCACTTCTTCATCATTTCTTATAGCATAATAGTATTTTATCACCACCATATACCACAATTTGTTTAGTCATTCCCTAATTGATGGATATCACCTCAATTTCCATTTCTCTGCCACCACATAAAAGAGAAACTATAAATATATTTGTAGGTCCTTCCCCCCCATTTTTTATCTCTTTGGGATATAGACCTAGAAGTAGTATTACTGGATCAAAGGGTATTTATTGTTTTATAGCCCTTTGGGCATAGTTCCAAATTGCCCTCCAGAATGATAACTTCACCACTCCACTAACAATGCACTAGCATACCAAGTTTGGCTATATAGATTTTTAATCACTTATTCAAATGAATAGTCAAACCCATTAATTTGCAATAGCTGTCCACTGATAAAGAAAACAATTTACCTATGCTTACACATTCTGCAGAACCCATGTCTATCTTTTCAAATATTGCCAAGAGGTATCTTTAATCAAACTATTAGAAATGGAAAAAAAAAAGTTAGTGCCAAATGAACTCAGGGTATTCCATCTCCTTCCTTGCAATTCTCCATAGTGCCTGCATTAACCCCAGATGATAGCAAGTCCTCTCCAAAAAAGAAGTTCAGTTACTTCTAGCTACTCACAGAAAGAATGAGGTAAGACTATTGGTATGGTCAAAAGAATACTGAAAGTTAGAGGTCTTAAGTTTGAATGCTTTTTGCCATTTACTACCTGTTTGACCATGGGTAACAACCTTTACAGGCCTCAGATTTTTTTCCAAAGCAACAATAATAACAATCACAAATATAACCACAAGCACAACAATGAAAATAATTAACTTTTATAAAAGTGTTTTCAACCTGCAAATCACTTTGCATATATTATCTCATGTGACGGTGTCATAGGTGCTACAGATGAAGAAATTAGAGGAGAAAGTGGTTAAAGTGGTTAAATGATTTTCTTAACTGACCCCCCCTCCAAATTCTATAGTCCCCTAACACCTCGAGTATCAAATACAAAACCTTCTGTTTAATGTTTTAAGCCCTTTATTACCTAGGTTTCTCCTGCTTTTCTTGTCTTTTTTTACCCTACTCTCTTCCATGGATTTAATTCAGTGTCCCTGGCCTCTTGAATGTTCTAGGAGCAAGACATTTCTAAAAAATACAGCATATTGATTTTTAAATTTTGCTTTCAATTTTTAAAATTATTTTAGTTTATTATTAATTAATTTACTAAGAAATTACAAAAATAATGACAGTTTCTTTTAAAAGAGTTGGACTAATTTGATAACAGTTTATGTTATATCTTTATCAAACATATTTATCAAAAGTTCAAGAACATATAATGATTACACAGTTTGTTTACTGGAAATTGCTGCATCAGATTTATCACTAACACTGACACAGTTAGACAAAAGTTTGGTGCAACCAACACAGACCAAACAAAAAAAAAGTTTAATAATGAAAAACCAAATGAAGTATGGAAGACAGATATTTTGTGTTTCAGTTGAAGGTAAAATATGGAAACAAATAATTTTCATTCAAAGTACATATTCTGAACAAATGTGTCCATGTGATATTTTTCCAGACCTTTAAGACTTTACCAAGCCAAACTCTTTGCTGCTTTTTCTGTCTTCACTCCTCCACCCACCTTTTCCCAATTTTGCTTTTAGTTTCTTCCTTTGTGCATCCAAACTTGGCATAGTTCATGTTCATCTAAAAGATTCTTCTTGTTTCTCACCCTCTTGATCTTTCTCACCATTGTCTGTTTTCTCTTTGATTTTTCCAGTTGATACCACAGCTGTTATCTCCAGACATTTTCTCTGATTGTCCCCTGTGGCTTGGAATGTACTAACTCCTCATCCCTGCCTGCTAGTTTCCCTGACTTCCTTTAATTCCAAGCAAAATCCTGTTTTCTACAGGAAACCTTTCTTATCCTTTTTTAATTCTAATGTCTTCCCTCTTTTAATTATTTCCCAATTTTCTTAGAGCTTGTATTTGATTGCCGTTTCTTCCAATAGATTCTGAGCTCATTGAAGGCAGGAACTGCCTTTTGCCTCTTTTATCTCCAGTATCTTTTCTTATACTCCACTTAGGTAGTGTCTAGCATATAGTAGAGAAAATAAATATTCATTCACTGGCTGACTGACTTGCCTAGATTCTCATAGCTAATGATTTTCTGGAATCAGATTTGAACACTGGTCTTCTTTTCTCATGACCTTTTCTTTATCCATTGTGCCACTTAGCTGCCTCATAAAATGAAGGAGTTGAACTAACTGGTCTTTTAAGGTTCCTTCCAGTTCTAGACCTAAACATGTTCACTCATGATGATGAGTGAACTCTTTTATATTAGCCTAGAACTAAGGGTAGAGGTTAAGATTTCTTTCCAAAAGAACTTGGGTACCACACAAAAACATGGCCTCCATTAGCAGAACAATATTTCCTTTTCTTTTTCACCTTCAAAATCCTGTGCCGCTGTGCCAATGATTATCTCACCCTTTTGTCTGTCATCCCTTAAAGAGGACTGAATATATAGAAAGAAATTGGGCAGATTAAGGAATGACAGGACATCATTTCACTTAATAAAGTTTTCACTTATTACATGTGAAGTTATATTTAGAATCTATCTCAGGTCTATAGGAAGGAAGATCAAAGAAAGTCACCCCAGCTATAGGTATGGAGTAAGCTTTTAGCACCTATATAAATAATAAAAATCTTATCCTAGACTACTGACACCCCAAATCCTAAATAAATATAACCCACCAGTATAGGACACCTGTACTTGACATATGGAAAACTTTGTTTATGATAGGAATCCAAAATGTGATAGAAAAAAAAAAGTCTTGATCACTCAGTAGGATTATTGATACTTAATATTTTCACTTTCAGTCACTCTTTTTGGTAAATTGCAATCTGGTATTGTTATGAGATTACAGCTGGGTGTTGTGGGGTACAATGGTGAACCCCTGGGTTCAGGAAGGATACCTTTTGCAAGAATTCAAGACTCCAAAACTTAGCTTAAAAGTAAAAAGAAAGAGTTATTAGTAAGATAGGATTAATGGCAAGCAAGATGGCATGAGTGGAACAACCCTGAGGGTTGCTCCCAGAATGACTTGGTTCAGGGGTTTTTATACCCTTTACAACAGTGAGTATGTGATATTATGTAACTCTAGAGTGGTAAGCGCTTAGGTATTTGGTAGGGTGTGCAGTCTGCCTGGAGACCCTCATGGTTTGGGGAACAGATGGATGCCTGAGATACAGCCTGATGGTATCAAGGTGTAGCCTAGAGATGTATCTCTCTGTCCATCTCAACCTAAAGGACAATCCAAGGATGATAGTAATCTCAGGGTCTTATAGTATCTATCAGATATTCTTGGCTTAGAGTCACAAGGACAGAAGGGAGCAAGGGAATTTCCCTGTTTACGGTTTGCCTGAGTTAAGGGGTACAGTGTCCATGGCATCTCTGTACAATATCCATGCCATCTCCCTTCCATGCCCATGCCAGTATGATTAAAAAAATACTGTTGGATTTTTCAGTGGTTGGGGATTGAGAATCTGAAGTGTAACTCTTGGTTATGTCTAGTTGATTTTGTCTTATAGCTTCTGCTCTAGGGAGCCTACAAGAGTCTGATAAAATTCAAACTCCAAAAAGGCATGTGAAACTGATTGTTAGATTCATGATAACTCTTAGCCCAAGAAACATGCCAGTGTATCCTTCTCATTCCTGAGGGACAGACTTAAAGTCTGGGTTCAAATACCACTTCTAATATTTTTGTGTTATGGGAACAATTCATTTCATAACAATAAGAATGTTTTTGTCTTCTTTAAATGAAGATAATAATGCCCATGGTGCCTTCCTCATAGTGATGTTGTGGGGCTCAAATATTTTCACTTGACATCCCTCCACCATATTAATCCCTTTTCCCCATGTCCTTTGCCACCCTTTGTTCTGATGTTGGAACGTTAGGGTCTTCTCACCTTAAAATATCCCTTTGCCATTCTGCTGCTCCACTCTTATTGATGAATTCCTTCCCAAGGGAACATCCATTTTTGGAGATAGGCCCATGACAGCCATGTTTCATTTCCTTCCCATCTGTACTTCTAAGTCTCTAGACTTACCCGTTGTATTCCCCTCACCCGCCTGCTTTCTAGCTCCATTTAATATAATCTTCTATGATTAGAACATCAGTCCCTTGAAGACAGAAACTGTTAGTCTGTGTTTGTATTTTTATCCCCAGCTCTTAGAATAATATCATCTGTTAAATGAGATAATGTAAAGTAAATGCTGTGTAAACAAGAGATATTCTTTTAGATAGTGTCCTTGAATTAGAACATGGGTATCTTATATGCATTTTTTTTAAATTTAGGTTTTTATGAGAAAAAATTATCAGTAATGATTTTTGGGGTTTGGTATCTACATTTGAACTAAAATCAGTATTCCATTTTCCAGGAGACTATGTTACAAAAGTAGAACTAGAGAGTTGCTATGTTGTTCTCAACCCCACTCTTCTCAAAGTAAACATTTGTCCTATATTCCAGACAATAATAAAAAAGGAGGTAGAAGGGGTCCAAATCTCTTACCTTCTATAGCTCAATAATGAAAATAGCTTCTATTTCACAACTTTAACTATTAGAAAAAGTATAAAAACAAACTAAAAAAAAAGCTGCCTCTAAATTACACCTAAAACCTAACCAAACAAAACAGAACGGAAAATAAATTTGAATTACACCTTGAAGGCCAATATGTGAGAGAAAAAGGATCAGAAATTAGGCTTCTGGGTCAGAGAAAAGATGCTTTTCCTTTTAAAGATATTTTATTCATTTTTAAAAAACAAACATTTCTATCATTTCAGAATATCTACCTGCCTGGTCCCTCCAATCTAAAATTGTCCCTCGCAAATGGGAAAAGTTAAACAAAACAACATACCAAGGACCTAACTGAACAATTAATCAATAAACACCTATGAAGTAGTGTCAACTGTGTTTTTGGAATCCCCAAATTTTGCCCTTGTCCCTTGGGAATTTGCCTTAAGGGAAGTCCCAGACTGACCCTTTTTCTGACTGGACAATAAATCTTAAAGTGTTCAAAAATCCCAGTTTAGGTATGATTAGTATATAATGCAACCTTAAGTACCCTTTTTGTTTTAGAAGTTTCTCCCATTGGATCAGAGACCTCTCCCAGGTAGCTCAGCCCTTGGCTTTTTTTCTACCCATTTTCTTGTTACCATATAAATATTACTATGAATAGAAATGGTACTTTTCATTGTTGGCATGGACTTGGATCCCTTAATATTTTATTTTTTGCTATAAATTTAAGGGGAAAAATATGCTTCTTTTAGAGAGTCATTTTCTCTCAGGGATAAAAGGTGGAGGAAAGCTACAATTAATTCTGGGTAGTGAAATTTACTGAGTTTGGGGGAAATGGAGGTGGAAATTGGTAGTTTAGTAAATATAGTAAAAAATGAACTGAAGGAATATTAAAGTGAAGCTTTTGAAGATTACCTAAATCCTTCTAATCACCTAATCACGTGAAGGATATATATATATATATATATACATATATATATATATATATATTTTAAGTACTAGTAGCATATATTTAGATTGTAAGCACTTCTGGTCTATGACAGTTTTTTTTCTTAACCATTATTAAGTACTCTTCAACTATAGTTCTTTATGGTAAATAATAATAATGCTAACTACAAGAGAGATACTCAGTAAAAACTAGTAGAGTCATTTTTTCTCCTTCAATTAGCTCTTAAATAGTCAAAACCAGAATAAATGGCTACATTCAAGTAAAGTGTCAGCACTGTTTGAAAAATCCATCTCCATGAGGTCAAATGACTGGTTATTAAACACAATGACATTTTACATTTATAGGAAGTTTTACATTAACAAATTTTTATCATATAAAATTTATTTTAAGTTATCTTACTTGTTCTTTCCATTAGAGTTATTAGGCAGACAGGATACATTTTATTATTTCCATTGTATACATGAGGAAGTTGAAATTCAGAGAACTTTAGTGACTTACCTAAGGTCACACAGCAAGCAGTAGATATGAAATTAGAACCTCTGCTTCTAGATCTTACTTGTTCTATTTCCACATTCTACTGCCTCTAATTCTTAAAATTTGTTCATAGGAAAGTTAAGAAAGTCATAGCCATATATCCATCTAGAAGTAGCTGGTTGGCAGAGTGAAGAGTCCTGGGTCTATAGACAGGAAGACTTGAATTCAAATCCAGCCTCAGGCACTTTAGTAGATTCTGGGCAAGACATTTAACTTCTGTCTGCCTTAATATTCTCAACTGTAAAAGGGGGATAATTATACCCCTCCAGGTTTTTGTGAGGATTAAATGAGTTTATTTTTGCAAAATACCTGCCATATAGTAATGACTAATAAGTGCTTTCCCCCTTCCTTCCATATTCCCTTTATTCTTCTTCTCCTTCTCCTTTTCTTTTTCCTCCTTCTCCTTCTTTCTTCTTCTTTAAAGATTCTGTTTAGGAAGATTTGGATAATAGTTTGTTATAGGTAGAAACTTTTCTGAAACAGAGATCTATACCAGAAGACTAAGTGGAAAAGAAAAGATACTGGATTTAAATCTGAGTGAATTTGGTCTAATTACTTCTCTAATATTTACCTTTTATCCTTATCTACAAAATAAGAAAGTACATTCAGTGACTTCTATAGTGCCTTCTAAGTTTAATGATGAGCTTGAGAATTCACTCAATTTTGATTTAATTTTGTGATCAACTGAGAAGTAGAAATACTTCCATGGATCTCTGATCTCATTGAATTTGTATTCCCTCTAATAGTACATATCTCCATTCATGGAAGTATGACATGCTAGGTGACTCATCCATATCTGTCCATAAAATTGTCATACTGGATTTGCTAAAGATCCTGAAAGGATGAGAGGTGGAAACAAGCTTTCTCTAGGTCTTATTTTTGAACTGGTTCTGTGATTTCACCGATATTGCTAGAATGCTACCAGCAAGAGGTATGCTGGTGGTCAATGTTTAACAATAATTCTGTGAAAAAAATGTGCACATGACACATTTTTAGATTGTGTTTGCATTATTAACATATTTTCCATCATTAATAAATCAATAGATAAATTTCAATAAAATTATAAACCATCCTGATTTGTCATTTTTACCAATTTCTGAAATATAAATGTTGACACTGAAAATTTAACTATCAGTTCTTTTGAGTCAGTTTGACCTGACTCCATCATAACTCAAGTACTGATCAGAGAGAGACATCCTCTCTGTAAAGATTAAAATTGGAGTTTTTGGCTCAATAAGAGAGTTATAAAGTAATATTTTGGTTGCCAATTTAAAAATATTACAGCTTAAATCAAAATGACTTTTAGCAGCTTTTATTTACGAAGAGGTGGAAAGAGTGAAAGTGGGAAATGTAGATAAAGAGACAGATTCTTAGCAAGCCTACCATCCCTAAGAGCTTCGGTGGCAAAGTGAAGTCTGTTTCAGCACCCTGGCAGGAGGCTTCTTCAGGTCTTGATCTCCACGTGGAGCCTTCAGCCAGAAGTCCAACAGCACAGCCTTCTCTACAGTCCAAGCCACTTACCTAGCAAGCTGAAACAGGATCCATGGAAAGAGTGCCCTTTAAATCCAAGGCAGAAATCTCCAGAACCTATCTCTCCAAACACCGGGAAAGGAATGGTAGAAGGCCATGCTCTCCAGACCATGTTGGTCTGTTTTATACCCCATTTTCCACATCATTTCCTGTTTCTCCCCTTTCTTCACAGAAATCAATTTCAGTCTTTCAATTTGCTTAGTCCTACCCAGGGCTGGGCAGTCCCCTTAGGAGGTGAGAGTTTTTGACTTGTGAACTCTCTTACTTAAGTGTTAAGTAGGGGTGCTTTGAGTTCTTGATTGATTGAGTTAGAGGTTGCTGATTGATTTCATTAATAGAGATAATTCTATCTTCACAATCCATCCACGTGATTCTTTGGGAGGCTAGGCTCCCCAATGAATCATTTAACATAACTATCTTATACCCCAAAAGATCTTCTAGCTAAAGGTCCATACAATATTGCACTTTCTAAGAGGAAACTACAATAGCTGGAGATGAGGGAAATAGAAGAGAGAAAGCAAAACCAATGTTTGCTAGGCACATTGACAAAAAACCAATTGGGAATAATCCCCTTTGGAATAAGAGTTTACA
Organism: Gracilinanus agilis; assembly: GCF_016433145.1. NCBI lineage: Eukaryota > Metazoa > Chordata > Mammalia > Didelphimorphia > Didelphidae > Gracilinanus > Gracilinanus agilis. Next base: position 515,617,973 of record NC_058131.1, read on the forward strand.
TTCAGAATAAATATGTTCAACCCCCTTCAGTTCAACTCACTACATCCCAAAGTTTATTCTGGATCTTTTGAAACAGTGTAGGTTTCTTTATGGCACTTTCTTCAAAGAGTTCATTTTCTTGATTAGGGGAGTTGATGAGCTTTTTTTCCTGAAGTTTCTCTCAAAAATTTTTAAAGTTTGGATTTTAAGAAAATTATACATCTCCTAATGTAGATCCATACTTTCTCTTAAACTCAGAGACTGCTGTGACACTGAGAGGCTAAATGTCTTGCTCTGGGTCCCCCAGGCGATATTCCTCAGAGGTGAGTCTTGAACCCAAATCTTTCTGATTTTAATGCCAGTTCTCAATCCACTATGCAAAACTGTTTTCTTACCTAGGCCTCTAATAATAGATACACCCAGTATATAAGCTATCTTTCTATTAACTTTAGCTGAGGCAGATGTTGGTACAGTAGATTGAGTATTGGAATTCAAATAGGAAGACAAGTTTAAATGATATCTTATACACTCAGTAACTATGTGACTCTGGATAAATAACTTAAACTCAGTTTCCTCAACTGCAAAATGAGGCAAGTATCAATATCTATTTTGCAGAAAATGTGATGATATTTATAAAAAGTGGTTAGCATAGTGCTAGCACATAGTAAGTGCTTAACAAGCATTTCCTTATTCCCTTCCCTCCTTCTAGTTCTCACAACATGGTCAACTCACCTTTATTTTCCCTGGTCTTATGCTATATCTTTTCAATGATCTGTTAGATTCAATCACTTTCCCACAAAATCATTAATATGCTACTGCCTATAAAAACCATCATGCATCTTTCTAATTACTTTTGGATTCATTTTGGATTTTTCCTCCAGCAAACTATCTTCATGGAGAAAAGATATTTTGGGTCTTTTGGAAATTTTAATTTAATTATTTAGAAAATTTAATATTATTCTGTGATTCATAGTCACAGTATCATGTTAAGGCTATTGATGTTATGGTGAATTTTTGTTTCAGGGAAAAATCTTAAGAAATTCTATCCAATTTCCCAAAACAAATCACTTGCTGTTTTACCTCCTGTTTCATTTTGAGTCAAGCTCATTGTCTTAGGACAATATTCAATATTCTATTGTCTTAAGCTTTAGGAGATTAAAACTGCACAAAGACTTATGGAACACAATATGTATCAATGGATCAGTTCTATGAACTGTTCATCCAGTTGAATATCACATTCATGATTACTTTTGGAATATTACTGAACCAATTCTGCTAACTCCATTTTTCTCCCCAAGAGGAGGTAGATCTTCTGGATTTAGTTGTATTGATAATATCCATATTCATATCACTTAGTTCACTTGTTAGTCACTGGACATTTTTCTAACATCTAAAGTACTGCCAGTTAAATTAGTGACTACCCAGAGGCAGCTAATGGTATAGTGCGGTGATTCCCAAAGTGAGCGCTACTGCCATCTGGTGGGTGCTGCAGCGATCCAGGGAAGTGGTGATGGCCACAGGTGCATTTATCTTTCCTATTAATTGCTATTAAAATGAAAAAAAAAATTTCTAGGGGGCTAAGTAATATTTTTCCTGGAAAGGGGGCGGTAGGCCAAAAAAGTTTGGGAACCACTGGGATAGAGTACTTGGACTGGAGTCAAGAAAATTTGAATTCAAATCTGTCCTCAGATACTTAGTAGCTTTGTGACCATGGTCAAATCACTTAACCTCTGTTTGCATCAGTTTCCTTAACTATGAAATGGGGATATTAATAGTAGCCATCTCCCAAGGTTATTGCAAGGATGAAATTAGATAATATTTATAAAAATGTGCTTAGCACATTGCCTGGTACATGAAGCTCCTACATAAATGCTTATTAACTTCCTTTATTTTTTTTTCTATATAGTATTTTGACTCTACTATTCTGCGTCTGATTCCCTTTACTTGTAGCATGATGGCATATGCCAGAGTTTGCCTGCTGGTATAGCCTTCAAGAACCCATAGTCAACTTCATGACAGGAGGCAGGCATTGACATGGTTCTATTGGAGGAAAGAATATGATTTCAAAACAAGTACAATGCTTTTTTATGTATTCAGTCTTTTGGTTTGGGGAACTTTGAGTAGAGGAAGACTAGAGCTAGCAGTTTTTTTTTTTACTTGAATATAACATTGAAACTTCATTGTGTTGATAAAACAAGAAGTATAATCAAGGCATTAAGGAGTTTTCAGTGGTCTCTTCCTTACTGCCATCTTCTATTCTGTGGTTTGCTCAGTTTGCCTGAGGCAAATGTGCTGGCTTATTGTAATAGCTGTATCTAAATTTATTTTTCAAGTAAATGTCTCTACCTTATTGCTCTAGACTGCTTGTTCCTCTCTATAGACCATGGTCACAGGACTACATGATCTAGATCAACAAAATTCCTTCTTTGTTCTTGTGTTATTTCTTCAACTGGGTCATTTCTCAAACTTAATTTCTTGTCTTCAAGGCCTTAATATGCTGGTGGCTTCCCACCAATTTTCTTTTTTAAAAAATCCAAATTTTACAAAACTGAATAAAACAAATATTTACATATACAAAGAAAAAGAAGACTACAAAAGAAATCACCAGTCTTTTTCATGTTCAGCTTACTTTTCTTCATATCTACATAATAAATCCCGTCAATAAGAGTCCCAGCTCCTCTCCATCTTCCCCACATCACAGAAAGTATCATCTGGGAGACTAACATGTTTATATAACTTGTCTTTCATGTTTTCACCTTTTCTGTTCACTTTTTGGAGGTAACATTCAGTTTATTCTTGCAACATTAATTATTTGCCCATGTATAAAGTTCTCCTGGTTCTATTCATTATTAGCTTGTGTAGTTCTTTCCAAGTTTTCAAAAAAAATTTGCCTGCTCATTGCTTCTTGTGGCACAATAGTATTCCATCACAGTTATATACAATAATTTGTTTAGTTATGTCCCAAATAATGGGTATTCCTTTAGTTTCTAATTCTTTGCCACCACAAAAAGAGCTATTGTAAGTATTTTGGAACATATATGTTCCTTTCCTTTTTACTTGATCTTTTTGGAAAACAAATTGCTGGGTCTAAGTTGAATCAGTTCACAGCTCTACCAATCGGGTATCAGTGTCCCCATTTTCCCATATCCCCTCCAACATTTTTCACTTTGCCCTTTTGTCATTTTATACAACCTGATGGGTGTGAAATGATATTTCAGAGTTGTTTTGGTTTGCATTTCTCTAATCAGTGGTGATTTAGAGAACTTTTTCTTATACCTATATATATAGCTTTGATTTCTTCATCTGAAAATTATTTGTTCATAGCTTTTGTCCATTTATCGTTTGGAGGATGGCTCTTATTCTTATAAATTTGACAATTTTCTCTATATATTTTAGATGTAATACTTCTTTCTCAGAGGCTCTCTATAATGCCTTGCCCCCATTTTCCACTTTCCTTCTAATCTTGGGAATATTTATTTTATTTGTACAAATCTTTCAATTTAGTGTACTCAAATTTATCCATTTTATATTTCACAATATTCTCCATCTCAAATTGGTTCATAAATTCCTTTCCTAACCATAAATCTGATAGGTAATATGTTCCTGTTCTAATTTACTTATGATATCTCCTTTTATGTCTAGAACATGAATCCATTTTGATCTTATCTTAATGAATAGTATAAGATATTGGTCTATACCTAGTTTCTGACAAATTAGCTTTCCAGTTGTCCCAGGAATCTTTATAAACTGGTGATTTCTTATCTCCAGAACCTCAGTCTATCCTTTTTTAAAATACAATGTTACTATAATCTTTTGCTGCTGCTAGTTATATGTCTATTCTGTCCTACTGATCTAGCCAGTACCAGATAGTTTTGATAATTACTGCTTTATAAAACAATAAATCTGGTACTGCTAGAATCCTTTCCTTTACTTTTTTTGCTTCTTCTGATATTCTTGATATTTTGTTCTTCCAAATTAATTTTATGATTTTTTTCTAACTCAGTAAAATAATTTATTAGTTAGTTAGTTGGCATGGTGTTGAATAAATAGATAAATTTAGATAGAATTATCATTTTAATTATGTAGGCTCTGCCCATCCATGGACAATGAACATTTCTCCAATTATTTAGATATACTTTGGTTTGTGTAAAAAATGTTTTATGATTATGTTCATGTAGTTTCTGGGTTTGTTTTGGCAGGTATACTCCCAGGAATTTTATTCTATCTTTAGATATTTTAAATAGATTATCACTTTCTGTCTGTTCCTGCAGGACTTTTTTAGTAATATCCTTAAAATGCTCATTATTTATATATATTTATTTTATATCCTGCTACTTTGCTAAAATTATTGATAGTTTCAACTAACTCTTTAGTTGAATCTCTAGTATTTCCACATATACCATTATGTCATCTGCAAACACTTAGAACTAGCAGTGTTAAGAAACTTAGTGGCAAATACTTTTGTAGGCAAGAGAGTTGAGTACAATTCCCTAAACAATTGCCTATTACAGAATTACTTATGCAGCTGGTGGAAAAGTCCACATTGATCCCTTTGAGACTTTTGCATCTGGAAAACATTCTGAGTATTTCTATACTTTACATGGTAGCACAGTGCTAGCCCAGCTGTCAAGGCATTCTCTACCATGCACTTTTTATTCTCACAAGGCAATTATAGTTAGTACCTTCATTCTAGTCTCCATTGCTCTCTATCTTTATGTTGTTTCTGACTAGGAAAACTCTAGTCTTTGAATGTACCCGTTGTCCTTTGCTTCTGAATCTGCTAAGACCAACTGGAAAATGCCCTATTTCAAATCTAGCCTAATCCAGGTTCCCATTCTTAGTTCACAGCACTACCCTGGCTACTACAAGGTCAGCTTGCTATCTTCCTTTTATTGACTGTTAGGTCATATATTATATTGTCTGAATTTTGCAACTTCTCGCCCACTTCCTTCATTGAGAGTTTATACCCTCATAAATTACTCTGAGAAGTCTGAAAATATAATAAAGTTATTTTCCTGCTGCCCATCTCTCCATCCTAATATAACCTAATCTCTGTGTCTTCCTTTTCATCCTTTGTTATAGTTGTATTTGAAGAAATGCTTCCCCTTTCCTCCCAAGAAGCTAAGCCTAATACCAACACTTTTTATTATACCAGCTGCTATCACATAAAGGAATTTATTCCCATACTATTTTTCAAATGATACAATCCTCTAGATTTGGTAAAAAACAAACAAAAAGCCCTCTTCCTCCTCCTGATTTACATGGTTCTATTAATTCATAACCAAATAATCTCAACTTTTCTTCTTTGACTCCTTCATTCAACACCCTGCCATACTGTAATGATTCTTTTTGCATGATATCTCCGTAATTTGCTTCTTCCTTTTACTTTTCATAACTATTATCCCAGTCCAAAACATTTTCTCATAGTTGTATTGGTGCAAGAACTTATCAGAGGAACTTTTGGGCTTTCATCTTCCTTTATTTCAATTCATCTTACATTCAGTTGCCAAAATAATTTTCTTTAGATGCCATTTTCACAGTATTTCTCTAGAACTCTCTTCCTTAGGAAGCATCTTTCAAAAGCACCTTATTGCTTATCCTACAGAATAATTATTCTTCAGTTTTACCACCAAAGTTTTCCATTTGCCAATGTGCTCTCTTCTTTTAATTTTTTCAAAAATTTTATTTTCCCAACTATTTGTAATAACATTTTCAACATATGTTTTTGGAAATTATAAGATCAAAATTGTTTCTCTCATGCTCCCCACCCCAATCAGAGATGTAAGTAATTTAATCTGGGTTAAAAGTATATTACCATAGGGGCAGCTGGGTAGCTCAGTGGATTGAGAGTCAGGCCTAGAGACGGGAACCCCTAGGTTCAAATCCAGCCTCAGACACTTCCCAGCTGTGTGACCCTGGGCAAGTCACTTGACCCCCATTGCCCACTCTTACCACTCTTCCACCAAGGAGCCAATACACAGAAGTTAAGGGTTTAAAAAAGTATATTACCATGCAAAACATACTTCCATATTGGTCATTATTGTAAGAGCACGCTTAAATAAGATCCAACCCCCCAAATAAAACCTTAAACTAATGTGAAAGATAGTATACTTTGAACTGCAACTGGTTTCAACAGTTCTTTCTCTGGAGGTGGATATCATTCTTTGTCATAAGTCCTTTAGAATTTTGTATGGAGTGGGGATAGGGTGGCAACTGGGTGGCTCAGTGAATTGAGAGCTAGGAGGTCCCAGGTTCAAATCTGGCCTCAGACACTTTCTAGCTGTGCGACCCTGGACAAGTTACTTTACCCCCATTGCCTAGCTCTCACCACTCTTCTGCCCTGGAACCAACACACAGTATTGATTCTAAGATGGAAGGTAAGGGTTTAAAAAAATTGTACTGGATCATTGTGTTGCTGAGAGTAGCTAAGTCTTTCATAGTTGGTCATCACACAGTATTGCTGTTTCTGTATATAGTGTTCTCCTGTTTCTGCTTATTTCACTTTGCACCAGTTCATGCAGATATTTTCAGCTTTTTCCAAAATTATCCTGCTTATCATTTCTTATGGTGCAATAGTATTCTATTACAAGCACATACTACAATTTGTTTAGTCATCACCCAACTGATGTACATCCCCTCAACTTCAAGTTATTTGACATCACAAAAAGAGCTGCTCTAAATATTTTTGTGTGAGTAGGTCCTTTCCCCTTTTTTATTATCTCTTTGGTATACAGACCCAATAGTGGTACTATGGGATCAAACAGTATACAATGTGTTCAGTTCTTCATGCATTAAATTATTGTGCCTCCTTTGAATATAGTTTAAAGCCAATATTTTCTGGGTGGTATTACATTATTAATCCAATTTGTCTCTGTTTAGTATCCTTGGCAGGCCCCAAGTATCTACATTCCCTTCCACTCCATTCCATTCCATTGCCTTCCCTTCTCTTTTCTTCCTATCCAGAAACCTGATATGAAACTTTGGTATTCTTCCATAACACCTAATAAGTTGTTCTGCATGAAGTGACTAGCATTGTTTTGCTTATTAACTGGAACTTGAAAATTTCTTTGGGACAATATTTTCCTTGGTGCTGACACATTTCTTGCCCAGGGGCTAAGTTAATCAAATAATGCTACATGGCATTTCTTGACCAATTACTTATGCACTGTACCATGGTTCAAGGACAGTTGTGATCTACCACACTATCTGTGAGTAGGTTCAGGATATGATGTTAGGGCCAGTCCTATGAAATTATTATTTTAACAATTAAACAGTTATTCTTTATATCCTCCCACTTCCTATGTTGTAAAATTTCCTCGATGTGTCTTTTTACCAATGACCTAAGTACTGATGGAAAGAATATTCTTTCTATGATGAGACAGAGAGTGCAAATGAAGTTATTTCCTTGATGTTCCAGAAAAAAAAACAACAATGTTTTTTTTTCAGAATCTCAATTTAGAATGAAGAGAACAAGTTGAAAAGGAACAAAAACATTCATTGTTGTGCAGTATGTGCACAGCTACACTGTGATTTGCAACATATTTGTTCATGGACAATTGATCATTAACTTCTTTTAACTTTCTAAAGTTACTTGAAGTGAGGTCACTCATAGCTTTCAGAATATTGCAGTGTGGGTCTCATTCTGTGATTGGAACACTTTTACTAATGGAAGAATATAAAGAAACAGAGTGGAAAGGTGTACTATGGCACAGAAATAAAGGATATTAAGGGAACAAAACATCCTTTCCACTTAACACAACCTGAAGGTTAAATGGAGGAGAAATGGAGACTTGAAATTCATTTTCCAGAACACTACTTGATTATTGAAAAACCAAATGAAAGAAACTTAACAGATCACAACTTCATGGCTAGTAAGAATCAACAGACACTTTAAATAACCACACATTGGTTGTTTAAAAGAAACTATCACTTTTTAAAATATCTGAATAGCATAGTGGGTAATAATCCTCATCTCCCCCCACCCCCATTGGAACATGAAACAACCTTTATAGAAATCATTCATTGGAAGATTTTAATTCAATACCTATTCACATGAAGAATCAACTTGGATTTAGAAATAAAGCAAAATCTATATTGTTTTGAGTAGTCCCAAATAACTAAAAAGGTGCTTTATTATTCCTTTTGTTTGAGCTGATAAACAATTTTTTTTGTCCATTTTAATATTCATGACAAATTGAAGCCATTTGGATATTTTTTATGGCTACCAGTACTTGTGAGTTGTATGTGTATGTGACCTAGTAATAGAAAACTGACCAGTCAATTCACTGATGAATTAAAATTAGTGGTTATTCAAAGGGCAATGGAAAAGTTTTTGGACATGATCAATGATAGATTTTTGTTGTTATTTTGTTGATTAGTCTTTGCTGATTCTTCATGACCCCATTTGGGGTCTTCTTGACAAAGACACTGAAGTAATTTGCTATTTTATTTTCCAACTCATTTTACAGATGAGAAAATGGAGGCAAATGGGATTAAATGATTTTCCCAGAGTCACACAGTGAATAAGTGCCTGAGGCTTGATTTGAGTTTAGGACCTCTTGATTTCTGATCTGGTGCTCGATGCACTGAGCCATTTAGCTGTCCAAATACATGTAGTTGTGGCAGTGAGAAGTTTTTTCTATTTTTTTTTCCTCTGGCAACTAGTTGGCACAGCGAATGGAGCTTGGATCTTGAATCAGGAAGACCAAAGTTCAGATCTGACCTCAGATACTTAGTAGATGTGTGATGATGGGAAAGTCACTTAACTTTACTGTGCCTCAGGTTCCTTATCCATAAAATGGATGAATGGATGGAACCTGCTGCCTAGAGTTATTGTGGTTAAAAGATGCCTTGCAAAACTCCAAGTGCTATGGAAAAGCAGAAGGAAAAAAGCATTTATTAAACACCTACTATATATCAGGTAGTGTGGAAGGTGCTTTACAAATATTATTTTATTTGATTCTTTCACCAACCCTGTAAAGTAGGTGTGATTATAACACCTCTTTTACAACTGAGAAAAATGAGAGGGGGATTAAATGACTTGCCAGACTTATACAACTATTAAGTGTCTGAGGTAGAAATTGAACTCTGATCTTTCTGACTTCATGTTCAGAACTCTAGCCACTGAATTGCTAGTATTATAGTGATTATTGTTATTTTTGAGAATCACAATATGCCTAATCTAATACACTATTTGTTATAGAGGTAGTGTGGTAACCTAGTTTCCTCTTCATGTGATGTAAGTATATTCACTATTTTGTATTCCTTACTTCGAGTAAAGGAGATATTAAATAGAATTGGTGCCATAATTAGTAATTACAAGGAGTTATTGATTTGAATAATGAATCCTCATGGTCTATCACTATTGTATAGAATATCAAGTTCTCATATATATGAACTAGAGCTTTATAAATTGGCCACATCTGTATATTCTAACTTTGTCTTTGTGACCTGCTAAAAACAGACCAATGAAATATGGATTTGACAGTATAAAATCATACAACCTGGAAATTGTCATTCATGAGGACTGTGTGGAGGGCTATGTCTAGTATTGATTATCTTTTTTTTCCCTCAAAAAAACTAGTCATTTAACTTCTCTCTGCTTCAGTTCTTTATCATCTGGGGCTATGTACTTGTCAGGAATGCCATGAAGATAAAGGATGAAAGATGTTATATCAAGTAAAAGATATTGTTATCGCAGTATCTTATACCCAGGGATACTGTTCTTAGTAATATGTCATGAATTCATAAAAGGGTTTTTTTTTGGGGGGGGTGATATTATTTACTTGTCTGAATAGCAAAGTATATTCTATCATCCAAAATAAAAGGATATTTTTTTTTAACTCTTACCTTCTGTTTTAGAATTGATACTAAGTATTGGTTCCAAGGCCCAAGAGCTTTAAGGGCTAGGTAAATGGGGTTAAGTGACTTGCCCTGGGTGACATAGCTAGGAAGTGTCTGAGGCCATTCCACAGTAGACCTGGCACTCTGTCCACTGAGGCACCTAGCTGTCTCTAATGGATACATTCTTGACATAAACTTAGTATCCGATCAGTAAGTATTTATTAAGTATTCATTATGTGCCAGGCACTGTGAAAAGGACCAGAGATATAAAGAGCAGCCTCTAATCAAAACAAAATAGTCCTTCTCTCAAAGAACTCACAGTCCAATTGTGAATGACATGTAAACAATTATGCTTCAAGATTATATATCACCAAAGAGAAGACTCTGGCCTAAAAGGGTATTGGAAAAGACTTCTTGTAGGTGGGATTTTAGCTGAGACTTGAAGTAAGCCATGGAAGCCAGGAGATAGAGATACTGATGGACAGAATTTTAGATAGGAGGGATGGATGGTGATAATACATGGAGCAAGGAGATTGAGCATCTTGTATGAGGGAGAGCAAGGAGGCCAGCATCAGCGGATTGCAAAATATGAAGTGGGGAGTAAACTGGAAGAAGACTGGAAAAGCAACAAAGGTCCAGCTTATGAAAGCTTCAACTTTTTGAGCACCAAACAGAATTTTATATTTGATCTTAGAGGTAATAAGGCGCCACTGGACTTTATTGAATAGGGGGATGACTTGGTAAGACCTATACTTTAGGAAGATCCATTTAACAACTGAGTGAAAGATGGACTAGAGTGGAGAGACACTTGAGGTAAGATTAATACAGAGTAGTATTTTACGTGGTTGAAAATGAAAGATTATGCCATGAATAGAAGTGACAGAAATTCTTTGAAAATGATAAACAGGGGAGCATTTACTGCCTCTATTCTCCACCCCTACTGTGTTCTAAGAAGTGCTATAAACCCTACTGGTGCTCAGTGAGTTGGGCCTAATGTGTTTATAAAGAGTTTTGTGCTCACTGGATGAAAGATACTGTTGGAATAGAAATTATTTCTAGTATCATCCATGCAAAACATTATTATATATGTTATATTACTATTGCAATATATGAAAGTCAAGTAATAAATGTAATAACTGCGCATCATTGGTATCCTTATCGATGATGAAAATAATAGTTGGAATTTGGCAAAAGTTATTTTCAAGAGGTCATGGTAGTGGAGAAATCTTTCCTTAAATGCTGACATATGCTGTAAGTTGTTTAAAAAAAAAACAAAAAGAGATAATTAGGCTACCATTATTTACGGAATGGGATGGGCCATGTGAAGTGTGCGTGTGTGTGTCTGTGTGCTTATATGTGTGTGTATGCATGTTTGTCTGTGGGATGTGGGCAGGGTTAAAAGATTTAGTAGGATTTTACCCTGAGGAAATCTATGCAATCATGATCTCTCTCTCTGTTTCCCTCTATGTCTCTCTCTGTCTCTCTCTCTTTCTCTCTCTCTCTGTCTCTCTGCATCTCTCTCTCTGTTTCTCTCTGTCTCTCTCTCTCTCTGTATATATACACACACACACACATATATATCTAATGTGTATGTAGATATATATGTATGTTATAATGTTAGCTTTAAGACTGCAAACAGTAATATGTGCAGATTTTGTAGCTACTCATTTAAAGTCACTCACTTCTATTTCAACATATGCATTATGTAGCACATGTGTTGCATCTCAATTAAAAGTGTCATGGTAACTCTTGTATTACATACATTGTTTTAAAGGGAAACAATGTTTTTGGGGGGTTATTTACTAACTATTTTGCTATTGTTTTATCAAGCAAATGCCTTTTTTCCTTTATTTTTTGCTAATCAGAAGTTGAATTTGTTGATAGAAAACATGGAGCAAAAGGTTCTGTTTGTAGAACTAGAAAGGAGTATACATGAGGGGCAGAGTGTGTTTTGCTTGGCAGTTCTTTTGCTCCAATTTTGTTTTTGTTTTTAGTGCTGGAGGGCAGCAAATTGGCAGGTGTAAATAAGGCTCTAGCTAGCTGTGTACTGTATTTATAATCAGTTATTATGGGTTAAAATGTCTGTGGTGCATAGGGAATTAGGCACAGAACTTCTGTTAAGAATAATGGAAGCTTGCAGCCTCATTTCCAACCTAGCACACTGAAAAATTGACTTCTTTAGCTTGATCTTACATGCATTTCTACCAACTTTGGAGGAATTTGCATACATGGATGGATTACTCAGGTTGGGGCTGCTTATGTCATGCTTTATTTACATAATGTTTGAGGCTTTTGAATGAAGACGTTTTGCTGAGCAGATTCCAGTGTCGCCTTTTCTAGCTCTAATTCTAATGTAATACTACAAGATCAGCAAGAAGTAATAGGTAAGGAAAAAAAATATGTGGAATTTCCAAAAAATAGACTAAGGCTTCGCTTTTAGCATCAAGATTATTTCTTGCACAGTGTCTGCCCCTCTCTGATATGGTACAAACTTCTTTTCTTTCCATCAGTGGATAGTAGAGCCCTCCAATAATATGGCTTATACTTAAATAGATTTGAATAATCCATTAACAAAACCATGCCCTTGGAAATATAGTAGCCAGAGAAAAATCTTACTCTACTGGAGCATAGAGCAGGTACTTTGTCATTCCTCAGTGGTAGGGCAGAAGTCTGTATGTAGAGGGGTTCTAAAAGGTATTCGATGAATAGCTATGCACGAAATATCTATATGTCTACATACACACCCTAGTGACAAGAAGAAAACTATGACTTGGGAAAGCTGTTGTATTTATGGTTACTGCATGGCATCAGATAAGACTTTATGTGGATACAGACAAAGAGCTAACATATTCTTGGGTTTTGAGGAAGAAGAGAGTGGGATGGTTCATTGTAGAGATGGATGAAATAAATTGCAAATAAATAAACTGCTGTTTTATAAAACAATTAACTTGCCCTGGGCTTTTGCAGCAGCTTATGAATTCTTACCAGTGTTAGTTTACAGCTGTAACTTCGGGATATAATAGGAGATTGAATCTTACACAGGCAATGAAACAGATGATCAAATTCACAAGGGATTGTGTCAGGCTTTTTCCAGTACCAAAGAAACATATTAATCCTTGTCACTGTTTTCAGAAACGCTGTGACAGAAATAAACCTGTACTGTAACTTGGCCCTTTTAATGAGCTTCTGGAGTGTGGGCTTTCCACTCAGCACCTGAAAAACACAACAAAACACCTTTTATATTAAAGATGTGAGGTTTGCTGCTGGCTAAATTTGTACACAGAAGTCTATAAACCAGTGCTCAGCCAGCTGGGAAGCAAGAAAGCAAATTCAGATTCTGCCATGAACTTCACAGACCAATTATCTACTTGGAATCATGGGAGTTTAACAAACAAATACCAGCTCCTGCTGAGCCTTTTCAGTCCAGCAGCTTATGGGTGATTCAGTTGCATCCGAGGCTTTTAGACTGATCAATTCTTAATCACAAAGCGCAAAAATTATTCTCAGACACGTCAGTTTCTTTGGACACCTTTGTTAGCAATCTGCTTCAAATCATTTTTTTTAAAGAACTGCAGACACTGTTTTTATTGACTCCCCACTTGTAAAATGTTTATAGCTTGTTAATTTATATTTACCCCTTTACTTTTGCCTGCAAATCAACATCACTTAGCACAGTTTGGTTACACTTTGTCCAAAGGAAATTACAGAAGCCTGCTATGGGGCTAAAATGAAGGAAAGCTGCGGAAAATCAATACGCTGCTGATTAAACAGATCGTAGCAAATTCACGGCTGTATGCTACAGCATGGAGACATCAGTGTGATGCCTATCTAGCAGTTAATGTGCTTTCAGTCAGTTGAAGGAAATTTCAGAATAAGGCAAAATCTCCCAGAAAACCATGAGCTATCTTAAACAAGCATTTCTACCTGTGTATGGAACCTACATTTTGTGTAGGGCGATATTTCACTTAGGACTTTCTTGGGTAGCTTTTTTTTTTTTTTTTTAAGAAATAAAACAGGTACTCTAGGTTCTTTGCTCTGCTTTCTCTAAAGATTTTAAAGGGATTCATGACATTGAAATGTATTTGCTACTATATTAATTCACTTCTTCCCCCTACCCTTTCAGAATCTCAGGTTTGTGGCTGGTTCATGTATTATTTCAATTCTGTGATGATGATAATTAAAATGACAGAAAGGTAGAGAATCTGTATAGGTTTCCAAATAAGAATCATGATATCCAATGAAAATATTTAGTACAAACTTCATATTGTCTGATGCAATGAGAATCATGTATCATTTACTCAGGGTAATAGAGCAAACATGCAATGAAATCTGGTGGGGGGGGGAGGACTTGTTTATACATAATTGGATTTTTTTAAAATGCACTGTGAATGAATTATGAAGACAGTGGGGTAAAGATGAAGACATTAGCTTTGAAATCACTGACAAAAGCAACATTCAGATTACTGGATGACTGGATTTGATTTAACAACTAAAGCAAACATTGCCCAAGTTAAAAGAACAACCTCTTTCTTTCGTGCCACCTTATAGTTGACTTTCCAAATCCAATACCATCTCAGTCATAGAGAACCAGTGGTCAAAAGGGGACCAGTCAAGATTTGGCACTTTTATTTCACATACCATCTCATGATGGATAGGACTTTAATAATTTAATCTCATCAATTTACCACAAGGCCAGTGGCAGAGAGAGAGACAGAGAGAGAGAGAGAGAGAGAGAGAGAGAGAGAGAGAGAGAGAGAGAGAGAGAGAGAGAGACAGAGAGAGACAGAGAGACAGAGAGAGACAGAGACAGAGAGAGACAGAGAGAGAGAGACAGACAGACAGACAGACAGACAGAGAAAGACAGAGAGAGAGAGAAAGACACAGAGAGAGAGACAGAGAGAAACTGTGACTTATTTGAAATAGAATACTTTTGGAAAGACCTTTTGACAAGGCACAGCAATTTATTTCAGAATTTGATTCTTTATTTTTGACACATATATAGTTTCTCATCTTAGAGTTATTATGTCAAAAGGGATATGAAGCTGGATTGTCCAGATTGTAAACAGAACTGTTGATATTATGATTCTATTGACCACAATTCTTTGAAACCTATTGAGACTTGAGTATATTGTGTTCATCTGTAAAATAAATATCAGTAATGAGTTCATGTTATGTAAAAAAAAGTAAAAAGATACTTGAAAAAATTTACACGAGAGCCAAATTTAAGTCATAATCTCTCAGAGTTGTTTTTAATTCTCTCTTTTCCCAAATACCATAGACTTTCAAATCATAACATGGCTTAATCCTTTGCCAAATTTCATGTGTTAAGATGAAGGTGTTTTTGAGTCATCGAAGCTCATAAAAAAGACCTTTAACTAGTAAACAGCTTTTCCTTTTCTTTTTGAAGCTAGAATATCTGTTAGAAGAAATGGATAGAAGAAAACATGTTCATGGACGCCATATGTATAATAAGTTTCATACCAAGATTTAAATTTTAATGAGTTGAATATTCCTAGAAAATGGGTCCTTCGAATCCATACTGCCAGATGACCTTTATAGTTTATATATATGCATATATAAAAACACATTATATGTATACACACATAGATATGTATATATACACATATATTTATCATATTAGACTAATACATTTTACTTTTTCACAGGGCACTTTACATAATCATATGGTTCAAAGGAAAAAAAACAATGGGCCATTGTGGGTAGGATGAAGTCTAATTGTATTAAATAGTTAAAATAATATTTTACCTAGAACTTCAACGTCTTTTAGTTTAAACAAAAACAGCATTATTATGGCCCTTCTTCCTCCTTATACTCTCAGCTTCATATTAAATTTGTTCTTAACTATTATATTTACCTTTACAAGATAAGGTTAAACAAATGACTTTGCAGACATACTAAAATTTAATTAAAACATGGCTATGTGATCCTGCTATAGGAGGCATGATAGGACAGAAAATATGGGGAAAGCCCTATGCCTGAAATCCTCTATAGTTTGCCAGGTTAATTGTGCTCTTGAGTGTGGAGTTTTAAGATTTCCTTTCATTGCGGCATTGAAGGAAAAGTAAAATGAAGTGACAGATCAGATTAGAAGGCGATAATGGAAGAAAAAGTCTCAATAAACCAAGTGTAAAGTTTTGATTGGAAACAATTTTTTAAGTTTAGCTATTTGTGTGATTTTTTTTCTTTTTCAACCTCAACTTACCAATGGTGGGCATTAAACATCTTTCCTTCTACTTCAAACTATTCTACTGGTTGACTAGCTTGGGACTAAAATTCTCCTTTCTATAAAATACTTTTTGGAGGTTATTAATGCATACTCATTTATTACTTTTAAATATCTGTTCCATGATCCTTTTGAAAAACATTTTGATGAACATTGATCCTTAGACTGTAATTTCAACCAGTATTCATGGTGTTATGCTTTAATTGAATTATAGTTATTTTAGAAATGTATATTCTTAATTAAATTGCACCATGCTCATAAAGAGGAATTGACTATAACTTGATTCAAATATATTTTAAAAATAGAATATTAAATTTTGAATAATTTCTTCCTAAATGAATGCCTAACTAGGCTACAGAAATGCCTAAAAAGTCTACTAAAAATTATCGAGTAAAACTGTTTAGCCCTCTAAAGTACCATGCATTAAAATGTTGGAAGGTTCCTCTATTAAATCTAAATATACTTCTTATGGTATATACAGTATTACATTTCGAAATTAATTGCTATGTTCCCATTTGTTAAAGAATTTCACTCCATGTGAAAAGCAAAGTCTCACTAGATGTGGATTTTACACTGCGCTAGATCAATCCCAATACCAGTAAATGGATATTATTAAACAGCATGGGGTAGTGCAAACTGGGAAAGAAAACTTGTAGTGTGCTGCCTTTGAGCAGACCTGGCTTGCATGCTGTGACAGGGCAATTGTCGACATGCTTTTTTCATGCCAATCTGCAGCTTTTTCAACTCTAGATGCTATGGCAACCAGGGTTTAACAGACTAAGCAGCTAACAAGCTTCCCTGATGGAATTGTCTGGTGGTGTGATTGCCTTGTCTTAGGGAAAATATAAAATAGAATGAAGACGCTTGTGGACATTTGTCAAACTGATTATAATTTGGACAGTTGAATCATAATTGTCTGTTGTATACGGTACAGTAGTGACACACACTTTTTTCCACGTCCTCTGCAGAGGACACCATTGCATTCCCGCATAGGCTCCGTTTCCTGGTGGAAACAATGGGTCCCCGTTACTCCCGGTTTGCTACAACATGGCGGGCCATATCTCACATCAGATCATGTGGGCAGAGAAAGTGAAATAATGATCAAGGTTTTGTGTATGTGTGTGTGTGTGTGTGTGTGTGTTTTACCTCTTCAAAAAGGCTTGTGTTTGATATGAACTATATTTGTATGAAATAGAGTAATGAGCACAAGCTGATGGGAAAGAGCCCCCTTAAAAAAATGGTTCATGTTTTGTACAGTAGGTTGTAGATCAAAATATGCAGGTGAATTAATTTGTTATTTATGATTGGGCATAATTTTAGTTCTTTGGGAATATTGATTTTTAAAATTTGCAACCACTTAAAAATGTATTTGTGTCACCAATCATATGCATAATTTAAAACACTGAGAAAATAATCAAGCTCCTCTGATGGAATGGTCTTGTTTTAATATTGCCTTGTCCTATTGGAAATTAATGGAAAGATGCTTCATTCTATTTATTGTTTTAAATACTGCATTAATAAAATCTTAGAGTCTATGTTAAAAAGTGGAAGATACTGATCTTGTCAAGACCATTTAGTACCTTGTATTTTTTAAATGACTATCTCTGCAACAAACATAAAATCAAACATTTCAAGCTTGTAGCTTGAAACAGCATAAACATAAACCATATTTTCCCTTTGTGAGTTGGAAATCTAAAATAAGGCCAACTGTTTTGTAATTTGATATTGATAATTACTTTATAGAATTTCATGAAATGGATCATTTTGTATTTCTTCAGAGTATTTCAGTTGTATGTTCTTGTAATGGTAATGAGGAGGGATTTCCTTCTCTGTACTCTAGGAGCTATCATTTATTTAGGATGATGGTTACCAGTGTTCTTCATTTATAAAGAATCATGGAAAGACTTAGAAGATTCTTTAAGTTTATTTTACCTCACTAGGTCCCCTCCAATCTCTTCCCTTGCCTGCCTTGCTCCATGGAACCTTGTTTCCTTTCTCTCTAATGATAAGGTAGCAATTTAATTGTTTCCAAATAAAAATACCTAAAATCCCCTTCCTCCTGACCATCACCATCAATTTGAGTTATCTAGTTTCCTAAGAGAGTAGCTGCTTCCTTAGTTTGAGGTAAGGAGAGGAGATGGAGATGGCAACCCCATGTTATTTTTTGTTGTTAGTTTTCTGTTGTAATTTTCACTTTAAAATATATTAAATCATTGCCAATTCCAGGCAAAATAATTCCTAATGCAGACAAATTTCAATTGTGGGAAAATTCCCAAATGTGTGGAATCAAATAAAGAGCACCTTCTAGCATTACTAACATCCAATACTGAAGGTCAAGAAAGAAATAGAGGGCATCTGGGCCTCCTCAAAGAACATCTAGTTTAGTCCAAGGTATGAAGACCCAAGGTATGGAGTTCTTATCCAAAAAAATTAAGGATCTAGCAATTCACCAAAAAAGAAAAAGAAAAACAATAAAACAAAGCCTAGCTCCTCTCCTTTCTTTGAGACTGACTTCTCTGCAAAAACAGTCTTTCTTTACCTGAGGCCCTGAAGTCTTCTTAAACTGTTTGCTCACTTGAGGCACCTACCAGATTTATAAGCCACCCATATGGCTGTCACTTTCCCTTTCTCAGTTGGTGTTGTGCTAGAGAGCTCTTTTCATTCCCTTCCCTGAAGAACATAACTTTTTTCCCCAACAGGGAGCTCAGTTGAGTTGCCTGTTGAACTGAATTAATAACATGCAAACACAAAGGGCAGGGGTTGAAGGTGGAAAATATATTTTCTTTGAAAAAGAATGTAAAAATCAGTTCTACTTTTGCTTTATAACATCAAGGATACAAATAAAGTAAGGAAATATACTGAACTTTCTTCTTTATTCCTGAAACTTTTCTCTCCTTAATAGAACAGTCGGAGAAAAAGCTACTTCTAAGTGAAAGAACTATTCCTGCTTAGAGCACAACTCAGTTCTTTCATTTATAAAGTCAGAAGTAAAATAATGATAGCTAGGGTTTATATAGTACTTTAAAGTTTCCAAAGCACTTTACATATGCTGTCTCATTTCATTCTTACAGCAACCCCATGACTAGGTGCTGTTATTATTATTCCCATTTAGTAGTTGAGAACATTAAGGTTGAGAGAGGTTGAAAGATTTGCCCAGGGTCACACAGCTAGTAAAAGTTATTGAGGTTAGATTTGAGCTCAAGTCTTCCTGACTCTTAAGACCACTAATCCAAATGGTCCAAGATTACCTTAAGTGTTCTCCAAACTTGTCTGATTTAAGTATAATCAATATATTTGTATTTATAATTACCTAAAGGTTTATATATAGTGTGTATATATAAATATACATATACTTGAAAAAATATAGTCTTATGTACATCATAACACTACACAAAATGTAGCAAATGATTAGATAAAGAGAAAATATTATTCGATTCTAGTGTCTAGAGGGAGCTACTGATGTTTATTGGGTAAAGGAGTGACATTTAATGAAAATGACATTGGCAACTCTGTGGAGGATGGATTAGGTTGTATAGAAAGTCCAGGCAAGAAGACCAATTGGAAGACTACTTTAGGCAGGAAGAGATGAAAGCCTGCAGAGGGTGATGGCTCTACGAGTAGAAAAGAGGACTGATATGAGATGTTTTAAATGTAGAATGAATGCCAAAGAGTATGGTGTTTAGGATGATGTGAAAGTTCAGTTGATGAACATTTGTTGAATATCTAATATTTATAAGGCTCTATGATATGATATGATATGATGAGACACAGTACCTATCCTTAAGATGCTTAGGATCTTAGAGAAAGCCCTAAGACAAATGTATAATTAACTAGAATATAAGAACATACTATGTACTATCAAAAGTCAGGGAAAACTTACAGGAATTCAGAGAAGGGAGAGATCAAACCCATTTGGGAGGGTTAGGTAAAACTACATGGAGAAAACAGTACTAGAAATAAGCCTTAAAAGTTGAGTGGGATTCTGATAAACAGAAAAGAAAGTGGGGTGCTAGGTGATGGCATAACAAAGCATAGTTTCTATTCAGAAAAGTTATATGAATAGTGGAATAGTGGGACATATACATAGAATGATACATTGGAGTCACATGTAAGGTTTTGAATAGCAGATTTAGTTTTTGGGGTTTTATCTTGTAAGGAATTTCTTTGGAGGTTGCTTTCCCATTTCATATATCTTTAAGTTCATTTACTCAAGATCAGACATTTAGACATTTAGCAAGAAATCAAAGATCACTTATTTCAGTTCCATCATTTTATAGATAATGAAATTGAGGCTCAAAGAGTGGATAGGTCAAAGCATATGCCTAAGCAGTAGACTCAGAATTCAAACCTAGTTTTCCTGGCTCCATATTCATGGTGTGTGTGTGTGTGTGTGTGTGTGTGTGTGTGTGTGTGTGTGTGTATTACATCCATAAGAGCATAGAATCACAGATGTCAACTGGAAAGAGACCTCAGAGATAATCTAATTTAAATCCATGAATTTATAGACGGCTAAATCAAGGCCCAGAAATATGAAGTGATTTGCTCAAGGATATATTGGTAATAAGTGTTAGAGAAGGATTTGAATACAGAACTTCTAATTCTAGAGGCATTCTATAGAACTATGTTGATCCTCTCTATTATTTACATGACCCAGTGAATCACAGAGGTAAGAATGAACATTTTTTGCCTCTTTTTGTTAAGCACTACTAATTCTTCCTTGATTTTGATGGAATTTCTTTACTGTACTTGCAAGTATCTATAATATCAGGCTTAGCTCAGCTACTTGAAAACCATATCAAGCTACCATCCCACCTTCTCACTAGCTAACTAACTATATATACATATGTACATATGTATATGTATATCTCCTTGCCTACTTTTCCATCATACCAAAAATTTTCTATCATCTTTCATTTCTTTGACCTTAGTAATTGAAGGACCCTTTTAGAATGCAAATGCATGAAGAAGAACTAACACATTCAGTCATTATCAGCCATTAACACTTTAGAACCAATTATATTGAATTAAGTTGATTTAGTTTAGCAAATTAGCTGGCAGAAAGGATAGACTTGAGGGAATCGGACCTAGGGCAGTTAAACTTGGTAGAAAAGACGAATTGAGTAAAAGAACTGACAAGTGGGAACTTCTAGAGAGGAAGTTTGGTAGGTCTAGAAGAGCAACATGAATTGTACTCTAAAAGAAGAGAGGAGTATTTAAAGAGAGGTGGATATTGAAATTAACCAAAATCTGCCTACTTTACAGTTCTGCCAAAGACTAAAATTGGAGCATAGGAAGGATTATTTTTCCTCCCCTCATACTGTTACCAGGAGCTGAAATGGACATAAGTTGCTCAATCACGTATATAGATTTTATTTCCAAGTCATTCTCAATGTGAGAAGAGACAGCTTGAACCATCAAAGCATGAGCTGCCTGTCCTTGATCAAATGTAATCTCTATGTGTGTGCCACTCCAGTTGAAAACCATACTGGTTTCCATACTTTTCATTAACATTATGTATATTTGTGGGAGAATATCCTCTACATTCATGAAGAAATGTTTTCTTGCTACTGATCTTAATTATGTCATTTCAGTAAATGTCTTTACTATGAGCTAATTTTGTTTTTGAATGATTAATCATGGTAAGCATGTCAGTGGGGGCTCATGAACTATAGTTTCAGCATTTTAGACCTACAGAATACCTGGCATAGTCATTTTCCAAGGCATCCAAATTATATGAATGTGAGCTAAGAGGGATAGTCTGGACAGGTGCTATAATTTCTAAAAAAAAGATGAAGACCAGACAAGTTTTTCCCAGTTGGTCTTCAGTTGGATACTGACTTAGGATTTAAAGTCTTCTTGAGATGAATAAAGATCCTCAGATATTTCCTCACTGATTATGACAGCATCTCTGTGATGCAGGCATGGAAAAGATTGCCGTTCCCATTTTTTCTGTGAAAAGATGAAAGAGAAGTTAAGTGATTTGCCCTTGATTCCTTAGCAAAGCAATGAAAAAAGCTGGTATAAGGCAGGCACTTTTTGTACTATATTAAAACATCTCTCTTTGGGGCTGTCAATTATATTGAGAGGCAGGCTACTCAATGATGGAAGCCCTGGGAGATAGCAGAAGAGTTGTATAGATTATTGAATAATACGGTGTTCAGGTTTTTAAAGGAATGAATTCTAGGATTATGCGACACCTGTAGATGGGATTTCATCAATGGATTATCTCATTAACTCTCTCAAAGCTAGCCATTTACAATGGAACCAAAGAAAATTTGGTTTGAGTTGGCCAAGAAAAGGGAAAATGAGGAAAATCAGGTAAATTAAGATAAGTTTGGAGCAGGGTTCAGAAGGACCAAATTTAATTCCTTCCATTGCCATTTTATATATGATCTTGGACAAGTCACATATGTATCTGACCCTCTCTTTCCTCACATGTAAAATGAAGGTTTTGGAAATACAATCACTAAATTCTCTTCTATTCCTACATTATGTAATTCTAAAACTTTCATAAGGTTGAGTGGAACTGTGTTGAGTCTGATAATGAGAAAGCATTATACTTATCCCCAAACTCCACCATCATGCACACATAATGAGCTTAGATAGAATTATAGTGTCCTCTGGGAAGTTGTTTTATTTGACTTTTTAGATTTAACTACCAAAATTCTATGTACTCCAAATAGCAAATGATAGTGAATATTTTAAGCAGGTTTTGTTTTTATGCAACAGTCTTATTTAGATGGAACTTTCTTTAAAATAAACAAGCAAAATCACAGAGAAATTCAATGTTACATCATCCTGGAGTTTAGAAGAGAGACTCTAAACTTATTTCTTTACATGAAAACTGAGTACTGAATCAATTCTCTGATAAGGGCCTCCTGAAAGACCATTTGTATGGGTAGAAAGGAAAATGTGGTAGGCATATAGGGAGAACATGAGATAACAAGTATATAGCATGAATATAACACTGGTACCCCATACAATATAAAAAAGAAGAATCCAGAGGACAGCTACTAGGACATTGGGTAAATCTTTTGAGGAGGATTTATGGAAGGACATAAGTAAGAATCACGAAGAATGAGCTATAAAGGGCATGTTTTCCAAGCAGACAGAATGTCCATGTATTAGATTATTGGCTCCATCTATGTATCTGTGCTCTTTTTACTTTTTCTCAAAGGACTGCATTTATAATTGGAAAAATAATTGAGCAAAAGAAGAAAATAGAATTACTTCATGAGATTGTCTATTAACCAGCATATCTGGCTGAAACAGTTGTTGGGATAAGAGCATGGAGCATGTCCAGAGAGAGCTATGCTATCATATACTCCTAGGAATTAGCATTAAAATGACCACAGAATCATCAGTGGTTATATATCTATTGCCAGCTTCTATAGTAGGTAAACAGCCTTCATTATTCCCAGTTACTTTGGACTCCTATGAAAAATACTCCATCTGTCAAAATGGCAGTTTCCCTTGTAGTTAGTTAATAGAGATAACGGTGCTTTGTATCTTCTAAAGCACTTTTGAAAGACAAAAGAGATTATTTAGTGATACCTTTTAGCACTAGTATAGCATCTCTTCCTTTCTTTCTGGACAGTGAGATCTCCATATTTGGGTCCTAAAATCTCCTAGATGAGGAAATGGAAATGGAACAAAAAATGAAATTGAGGGAAGCATATAGAGTTAAACAGTGGGGTGACATGATCATATCTGTGTTTTAGGAAGATCATTTTGAAAGCTGAATGAAGGATACATTGAAGAGGGGGAAACATAAGATAGAGAGACCAACCAGCAAAGTATTGTAATTGTTAGGCATGAAGTAATGAGGCCCTGTACCAAGAGTGGTTGCTGTATGAGATAAGAGAAGGGGGCACATACAAGTGATGTTATTAAGACAGAAAGGACAAAATATAGTTGTTCTTCATGGGTTATTTGGCAGATTTCTTCTGAGAGGCAATGGAGCTCATTGATATTTTAACCTAGCAATCAGG
The DNA here is from genome assembly GCF_016433145.1 of Gracilinanus agilis. Lineage (NCBI taxonomy): Eukaryota > Metazoa > Chordata > Mammalia > Didelphimorphia > Didelphidae > Gracilinanus > Gracilinanus agilis. The sequence continues at coordinate 515,642,030 of NC_058131.1, forward strand.
ACAATGACATATACAAATAGGTGCTTCTGGAGCATCTCACTGTCTCTAGGGGATCCCTCTTCCATGTGGTATCCTCAGAGGATTATCTTTCATGACAAAGGCAAACATAAGTCTTCCTGTTTTATACCTCACTTGGTAGCAATAATAGGGGATCCCCCTGCCTTTTAATGTCTATTAAAGATTTTTAATAGGATCATAGTTCTAGAGTTAGAAGGCACTTCAGGGGTCATCTAGTTCACTCACTTGTTTATCAGATGTGAAACCAGAAGCCAAAGAGAAGTTAAATGAATTGCTCGAATTCAAAAAGGCAGTTTTGGAGGAAAGATCTGAAGTCAGGTTCTCTGACTTCCAGGCCAACACTCTTTCTACTGTACCATATTGTCCTTTATCTTAAATAATTTTAAAATACTGGAGATAGCTGAGTCAGATTATTCTCTAATGCTACATAGCCAAGTGATCTTTTATGTTCACCAAACAATAAACATGATGGGATCTTTTATTTCCTTTACTTTTCAGTAAATTATGTGATTGAGAAGTCATAATTGTGAAATCAATTTTGATCTACTATAAAAATAATTTGTGAAAGTCTGCTTGTTATATATATGCATGTGTTTATGTATATATGTATACAAATACATACTTAAACACATGTACATATATATACCCATAATATGTGTATATATGTCTGCATAAGCACATGTGTGTATAGATAGATGGAAAAGAGATACTGTCAATATATGTGTAGATTGTTCTAAAAAATTTAGAGAGAAAAGAAAATGGCAAAATGAGTTTTTAGTACTGATGTCTCCATGAGTACTTTTAAAACTAATATTGTCCTAATTATTTTCAATGTTTTTGTACATATAGATCCTTCCCCTTTGTGTTATTTAATCTCTTTGGGATACAAAACTAGTAATGCTATTACTGGATCAAAATGTATGTAATATTTTATAGTCCTTTGGACATAGGTCCAAATAGCTCTCCAGAATGGTTGTTAGTTCACAACTACCCCAACAATGCATTCGTATCTCAATTATCCCATGTTTCCTCCAAATTTTGTAATTTTTATTTTCTGTCATAATAGTTAATTTGGTAGATGTGGGGTGGTACCTCAGAATTGTTTTAATTTGTATTTCTCTAATAAATAGTGATGTAGAGCATTCTTTACTTGACTAAAGAGATCTTTAATTACATGGTCTGAGAACTGCTATTTGATATCCATTGGCCATTTATCAATTGGGGAATGCCTTGTATTCTTTTATATTTGACTCATTTCTCTATGTATTTGAGAAATGAGGCCTTTATTAAAGAGATTTATAAAAAATTTTGGCACCATTATGGTTACTGTGTATTACACAAATAATCTCATATAGGTATGTAAACAGTTTAACCTCATTGAATATCTTTTAATTTTAATTTCTTTTCCTGTTTACCTTTTTATCTTTCTCTTGAGTTTTGTACATGAGAGTCAGATTTTCCATTTAGCTTTGGTCTTTTCTTTAGGAATGTCTGAAAGTCCTCTATTTCACAGAATACCTATTTTTCCCCCAAAGGATTTTGCTCAGTTTTGTTGGGTAAGTGATTCTTTGTTGAACTGTTAGCTCCTTTGCTCCTTGTAATAACATATTCCAGGCCCTCTAATCCTTTAATGTAGAAGCTGCTAAATCTTGTGTTACATTGATCTTGGCTCCACAGTATTTGAAACATCTTTTTGGGGGGCTTGCAATATTTTCTCCTTGACCTAGTTGCTCTGGAATTTGGCTATAATAATTCTGGGAGTCATCCTTTTGGGATCTCTTTTAAGAGGTGATCAATGGATTCTTAAATTTCTATTTTACCCTCTGGTTCTAGAATATCAGGGCAGTTTTCCTTAATAATTTCTTGAAAGATTATATCTAAGTTCTTTTTTTTATCATGGCTTCTAAGTAATTCAATAATTTTAAAATGATCTCTCCTGGATTTCTTTTCCATGTCAATTGCTTTTCCAATAAGATACTTCACATATTCTTTTATTTTTTCATACATCTGACTTTCATTGTGTCTTGATGTCTCATGGAGTCATTAGCTTCCATTTGACTAGTTCTAATTTTTAAGACATAATTTTCTCAAGTGAGTTTTTGTACCTCCTTTTCCATTTGGTCAATTCTACTTTGTAAAAAGTTCTTTTCATCATTGAATTTTTGTACCTTTCCTTCCATTTGGTCAACTCTGCTTCTTAAAAAGCTCTTCTTTTCCATGTATTTTTATGCCTCTTTTATCAGTTGGGCCATTTTTTAAAGATACTGATTTCTTCATTATTTTTTGTGCCTCCTTTACCAAACTATTGATTCTTTTTTCATGAATTTCCTGTATTACTCTCATTTCTTTTTAAAAATTTTCTTTTACCTCTCTTATTTGATTTTTAAAATCTATTTTGAATTCATCTATTAATTCTTTTTGGGATTTAGAGTAATTCATATATTTCTTGGAGGCTTTCGATGCAACAGTATTGACTTTAGTGTCTTCTTCTGAGTTCATGTTTTGGTCTTCCTTGTCATAATAACTTTCTATGTTGATTTTCATTCTTTATGGTTTGCTAATTTTCCAGGTTTTCCAAATTAAATTATGGTTGAAGTTGGACTCTATCTGTAGCAAAGGGAGCAGTGTTCTAAACTTCAGATTCTTTGTGTAGCTGCCTTTAGAACTGGCTCTAGTTAATGACCTACTTTCAGTTCTTTCAAGGTGGTATGATGTAAGGAAAGATGTTTTTAATACTCTGCAGGCTTATGCTCTGGTTTGTAAGTAACCCCAATCAATTTTTCCTCCTTTGCAACTAAGACCAGAGCTCTCTGTGTCTCTGTGATCTCAGACCCTGGTATGTGCAAGTTATCTTCATCACCCTGAGACTGATTCCTGGGACTAAAACCTTGATCTGGGTATGGGCAATACAACAAGAGTCTTGCACTCAGAGGCAGGAAAGAAAGCACTGAAATCTCTTTCTGTGCAGTTGTCTTACTTCCCTCCCTCACTATTTGCAGCTGAGAGCTCTAGATGTCTTTGTTGCCAATTCAACTGCCCCCAATTCTTGTTTTTAGATAGGTGAGCACTGGAGATGGCTATGGCCTTGTGACTGTTGAAAGGCTGGCCTATCATATATCGTAAGTCTAGAAGCTAAAGTGTCTACTAGAATTTGCAGGATGCCAAGTATGAGTGAAATAGTAGCCAAGACTGACATGCTTGTTCAAGTTAGTGGTAACAGACATTGAAAATCATCCATTGGCTATGTCATATTTAGAAGTGAACAAAGTAGAGCAATGCACTATCAAATGCTTTTTGGGGGAATACTCTCCCATGGCCTGAGATCATAGATAAAAAAGTGATTCCCTATCCTTACCCCTATCCCTCAATTCAGGAGGATGGTGGAATACTGTTATTCTGTTCTTGCTATATCTCCACAGTAAATGTCCTTTAATAATGCCATTTAAAATAAATTGAGTAAGTGAAAATGGACCCTAAACACTGATAGTTGCCTTTATTGTAGGGAACCTATCAGAATGGGGAATAAAAGCAGTAGTATTACAGAAGAATCACTGGGGCTGCTCAAAGGTATGCAGAGAACCATAAGAGCACAAGATGTAGCTTTGCAATGAAAGGATCTGACTCATTAAAGCAAGAGTGAATTGGGGCGGGGAGGATGTTTTAGCTTTTATAAAGTCAAAAAATATGTTTTCAAATGTTCCTTTTGAATAATACAAGAGAAAATACCAAGTATTCCTTGAAATCAAGCTTTTAATGTCTCCAGGTACACAATAAAAACAATTCTAACTATTTATTTATCTCTCCAAGTAGAACCTGCAAGCCAGTCTTCTATTTAATGGCAACTTATTTCTTTCTTTTGGTTAATGTATATTAACAACATTAATATAAATATGATTTAATTCCTCTAATAGCAAAACAATAGTCATTCAACAAGCATTTCACACTCAATGCCACTGTTTAAACTGTCATTGATAGGCCTTCCAAAAACTGCATTTCTTAGTGCCCTTTGCTCATTTTTCCACCCTTCAATCAAGTTGAAGGAGTATAAACAAAATCAGTGCAAAGATGAGGAGAGAAATTGCAGCATAATATCCAAGATATATAGCAATTTTATAATAATATATAAAAATAGCACCAGTTGTTCTTCAACAAAGATGTGGTCAAAAGATAACAATAATTTTCACAAGAATTCCAAACCATCAATGACTACATGAAAAAATGCACCAAATCACTAAATAAAAAAGAGAAATACAAATAAAACTACTCTGATTATCATATCAAATAATTTGTATAGTATTGGGATTAGTTGCTCTTTGAATGTCTGATAGAATTCACTTGTGAATCCATCAGGCCCTGGTGATTTTTTCTTAGGTAGTTCTTTGATGGGTTGTTCAATTTCTTTTTCTGGTATGGGATTATTTAGGTATTCTATTTCTTCTGCTGTTAATCTAGGCAATTTATATTTTTGTAAATATTCATCCATATCTCCTAAATTGTTATATTTGTTGCCATATAATTGGGCGAAATAGTTTTTAATGATTGCCTTAATTTCCCCCTCATTAGAGGTAAGGTCTCCCTTTTCATCTTTGATACTGTCAATTTGGTTTTTTTCTTTCCTTTTTTTATTAGATTGACCAGTACTTTGTCTATTTTATCTGTTTTTTCAAAATACCAGCTTCTAGTCTTATTTATTAATTCAATAGTTCTTTTACTTTTGATTTTATTAATTTCTCCCTTGATTTTTAGTATTTACAATTTAGTTTTCATGTGGGGATTTTTAATTTGCTCTCTTTCTAATTTTTTGAGTTGCATGCCCAATTCATTAGTCTCTGCCCTCCTTAATTTGTTAATATATGCACTCAAGGATATAAATTTCCCCCTGAATACTGCCTTGGCTGCATCCCACAGAGTTTGGTAGGATGTCTCATCATTGTCATTCTCTTCAATGAAATTATTGATTGTTTCTATGATTTCTTCTTTGACTAGCTGGTATTGTTTAATTTCCAATTAGTTTTTGATTTGCCTGTCCAGGTGCCCTTACTAATGATAAGCAAAGAAGGAGTCCTACCAAATTCCTTTTATGACACAAATATGGTACTGATTCCAAAGCCAGGGAGATCAAAAACAGAGAAAGAAAACTACAGACCAATCTCCCTAATGAACATAGATGCAAAAATCTTAAACAGAATATTAGCAAAGAGACTCCAGCAAGGAATTAAGAAGATCATCCACCATGATCAGGTGGGATTTATACCTGGAATGCAAGGATGGTTCAACATTGGGAAAACCATCCACATAATTGACCATATCAACAGTCTAACAAACAAAAATCACATGATCATTTCAATAGATGCTGAAAAAGCCTTTGAAATAATACAGCATCCATTCCTATTGAAAACACTGAAAAGTATAGGAATAGAAGGACCTTTCCTAAAAATAATAAATAGTATATACCTAAAACCATCAACAAACATCATATGCAATGGAGTTAAATTAGAAGCCTTCCCAATAAGATCAGGAGTAAAACAAGAATGCCTATTATCACCTCTCTTATTCAACATAGTACTAGAAACACTAACAGTAACAATTAGAGAAGAAAAAGAAATTGAAGGTATCAAAATAGGCAAGGAGGAGACTAAGCTATCACTCTTTGCAGTTGATATGATGGTCTACTTAAAAAATCCTAGAAAATCGACTAAGAAGCTGGTAGAAATAATCAACAACTTTAGCAAAGTTGCAGGATACAAAATAAATGCACATAAATCATCTGCATTTCTATACATTTCCAACACATTAGAGCAGCAAGAGGTAGAAAGAGAAACACCATTTAAAATCACCCTAGACAATATAAAATACTTGGGACTCTATCTACCAAAACAAACACAGCAATTATACAAAAACAACTACAAAACACTTTCCAAACAAATAAAACTGGATCTCAACAATTGGAAAGCCATTGATTGCTCATGGGTAGGAAGAGCTAACATAATAAAATGACCATTCTACCCAAATTAATTTACCTATTTAGTGCCATACCTATCAAACTACCAAATAACTTCTTTACTGAATTAGAAAAAACTATAACAAATTTCATTTGGAATAACAAAATATCAAGAATATCAAGGGAAATAATGAAAAAAATGTGAAGGAAGGGGGCCTAACAGTACCAGATATTAAACTATACCATAAAGCAGCAGTCATCAAAACAATATGGTACTGGCTAAGAGACAGAAGGGAGGATCAGTGGAAAAGACTTGGGGTAAATGACATCAGCAAGACAGTGTATGATAAACCCTAAGAGCCCAACTTTTGGGACATGAATCCACTATTTGGCAAAAACTGCTGGGAAATTTGGAAAACAATATGGGAGAGATTAGGTTTAGATCAACATCTCACACCCTATACCAAGATAAATTTAGAATGGGTGAATGACTTGAATATAAAGAAGGAAACTATAAATAAGTTAAGTGAACACAGAATAGTATACTTGTCAGTTCTCTGGAAAAGGAAAGATTTTAAAACCAAGCAAGAGTTAGAGAAAATTACAAAATGTAAATTAAATGGTTTTGATTATATTAAACTAAAAAGTTTTTGTACAAACAAAAACAATGTAGTCAAAATCAGAAGGGAAACAAAAAATTGGGAAAAAAATCTTTGTAACAAAAAACTCTGACAGGGGTCTAATTACTCAAATATACAAGGAGTTAAATCAATTGTATAAAAAATCAAGCCATTCCCCAATTGATAAATGGGCAAGAGACATGAATAGGCAATTTTCAGGTAAAGAAATCAAAAGTATCAATAAGCACATGAAAAGTGTTCCAAATCTCTAATAATTGGAGAAATGCAAATCAAAACAACTCTGAGGTATCACCTCACACCTAGCAGATTGGTTAAAATGAAAGAAGGGGAGAGTAATGAATGTTGGAGGGGATGTGGCAAAATTGGGACATTGATGCATTGCTGGTGGAGTTGTGAACTGATCCAATCATTCTGGCTGGCAATTTGGAACTATACTCGAAGGGCTATAAAAGAATGCCTGCCCTTTGATCCAGCCATACCATTGTTGGGTTTGTACCCCAAAGAGATCATAGATAAAGAGACTTGCATGAAAATATTTATAGCTGCACTTTTTGTGGTGGCAAAAAAGTGGAAAAGGAGAATATGTCCTTCAATTGGGGAATGGCTGAACAAATTGTGGCATACGCTAGTGATGGAATATTATTGCGCTCAAAGGAATAATAAACTGGAGAAGTTCCAGGTGAACTGGAAAGACCTCCAGGAACTGATGCAGAGCGAAAGGAGCAGAGCTAGAAGAACATTGTACACAGAGACTGATATACTGTGTTAAAATCGAATGTAATGGACTTCTGTACCAGCAGCAATGCAATGACCCAGGACAGTTCTGAGGGATTTATGGAAAAGACACTACCCACATTCAGAGGAAGGACTGCAGGATAGGAAACACAGAAGAAAAACAACTGCTTGAATGCATGGGTTGGGGTGGACATGATTGGGGATGTAGACTCAAAACTACCACACCAATGCAACTATCAGCAATTTGGAAATAGGTTTTGATCAATGACACATGATAAAACCAGTGGAAATGTGGGTCGGCATGGGTGGGGAGATTGGGGGGGGGTGAAGGGGAAAGTAGGAGCATGAATCATGTAACCATGTTAAAATGAATATTAATAAATGTTAAAAAACTTTAAAAAGCAAAAACTACTCTGAGTTTTTACCTCATGTTGAACTAATTAGTAAAAATGACATTAAGAAAAATAATAAATATCGGAGGGGCTATAAGAAGGCAAATATACTAACATACTGTTGCTATAGGCGTAACTTGGTCGAAAACTTTCTAGTAAACAATTTATAATTATTCATAACAGTACATTTGTGACAGCAAAGAAATGGAATCAAAGTTAGCATCCCTTTATTGAACATTGTTAAACTACAGCGTATGAATGTAATGCTATGTTATTGTGTAGTAAGAAAGTATTGCTATGAAGAATTTAGAAAAACTTGTGAAGACTTGTATTCACTAGCATAAAGTGCAATAAGCAAACCAAAGAGAGTAATATATAATGATGCAGCAATAGAAATGAAAAGAATACTAAAAAGAAGATAAGCTTTTGGTAGCTTTAACATCCAATCTTGGTTTTAAAGAACATATGATAAAGCATACCTTCTTTTCCTTCAAAGAGAAATGTGAATCTATAAGGACAAATCACAGTATATACTTCCAGTTTTCCCTGGGTTGTTTGGTTTTGCTTAACTTTTTCCTTAATATGTAAGGGGACTCAATACTGGGACTTGGGATAAGACTATATTTTGAAAAATTGTACTAGAAAAAGAAGGGGAATCAATATAAATTATTGTTAAAGAAAAAGGAAGAAGTGGGGAAAATAGCATACACTTGATCAAAAGCTTATCTTGTGTCTAATGGAGTGTTTCCATGAACTTGATTTCTGATTGGACAACTGTATGGCAGTGGAAAGAAAAAAGAAGGGAATAGAAGGATGGAGAAAAGAAGAAAGGGAAGGAGAAAGGAAAGAAGGAAGGAATATAAGGAAAGAAGGAAGGAATCCTTTTCCAGTACTTTATATGCACAAGATATTCATTGTAAGATGCCATTCTTACCTTAAAAAGTGTTTATAATTTATTTGGTATCATTTGGTTTTTTTGATACCACTGTTAAGTGGTTCTTCTGATTTTTCTTTGTACAATCAGATTTGGTCTCTTACTGGTTTCTTTCTTTTCTTGACCCCTAAGTGTGCACATCTACATATCCCCTCCACCCTATCTCATTTCTTTTCCCATTCTCACTTTTTCAGATTCCGTTGAATCCCATACTTTTAACTGCCACCTCTATTCAGATTTCTTCAAAATGTATGTATGTATGTATTTTTGTGTGTAAATATAATATCTAGGCCTTATCCTCTTCCTTAAGCTACCATTTTTCTGTTTTCTTTTTTTGTTTGTTTTTAATTTTTTGTTATATTTTGAGTTCCAAGATGTCTCTCTCTTTCCCTTTCTCTCAGCCTTGTACTAGAGAAGGCCAACATTTCACACACAAACATACACATATGTGTATATATGTATGTATATGTATGAAACTATATAATACATAGTTCCATAAATCAATTCTTTCCCTGGAGATGGATGGCATCTTCCTTCATAAGTCCTTTGTTGTGTATTTGAATATTCATATTACCCAGAATAGCTTAGTCATTCACAGTTACTCTTTGAACAATATTGCTGCTACAACATTCTTTTGGTTCTGCTCATTTAATTCTTCATTATTTCATGTAAGTCTTTCCATATTTTTTCTAAAATCAACCTGCTTGTCATTTCTTACAGCACAATAGTATTCCATGATTCTTATACACTACAACTTATTCATCCATTCTCCAATTGATGGATATCTCCTCAAATGCCAGTTTTTTGCCACCACAGAGAGTGACTATAAATATTTTAGAACATATAGGCTCTTTTCCTTTCTTTCTGATGAGTTCGGGAAACAGACTTTAATAATGGTATTGTTGGGCCATAGGGTATTATACAATTCCATAACTCCTTAAGCATAATTCCAGATTAGTTTCCCAAATATTTCTGTTTTCTTGATTGGCATCTCCTCCTTCCTGCCATAATAAATTTTAAATTCAACAGCAAGGTGCAGTAGAGGATGTATGTTGTAGTGAGAAGCAACATGATTTAAAAGGAGAAAGCATTCCATTTGGAGTCAGAGAACCTGTGTTTAAATCCCAGATTTATTCATTACAAACTCAGCTGTTATCTACAAAGTATGTGTGTGTGTGGTGTGTGTGTGTGTGTGTGTGTGTGTGTGTGTGTGTGTGTGTGTGTGTGTGTGTGTGTTAGGGGGAGGTGGAGACAGAGAATCAGATTAGAACTCTAAGGTCCCTAGAGATCCCGCAAAATAAAAAAAAAAAACAAAAAACTAAATTCATCTTTCCTAAAGAAGCTGATCCTCCTCCCAACTTCCCAATTTCTACTGATTTTATCACTATTCTCTCTATTTGTCAGGACCAAAACTCATTTCTAGTTGTCTTTGCCTGTTACCCCCACCTCAAACCAATTGCCAAATTTGATTGAGTTGACTCCTCAGAATATCTTTCACCTATATTCCATATTTTTCATTCCTTTAACATCACTGTAGTCAGGTTCTTAATTCTTCTTGTCTAGAGTGTATTCTCTTGTTTGGTCTCTGTGTCTCTATTCTTCCCCTTTCTCCCCCACCCTGCCCCATTGCAATCCATCTTTTACAGTGTAGTATAGAGGGTGAGACTTTAGACTTGTAGTCAGGAAGACTTGGGTCCAAATCCTACTTCAAATATTTACTACTGGGCAAATCACAAACTTTCTCTTCCTTAGTTTTCTTATCTCTAAAATGAGAGAGTTAGACTCGGTGGACTCTATTGGTTTCTGCCATATCTAAATCTATTGTCATGTAATTTCTGCCTGAATAATCTTCCCAGTGGAGAGATATGACCAAATTCCTTGCTCAGGAATCTCTGGAAGCTTCTGATTACTCAACAAACAAACAAACAAACAAAAAAAAAACAAACCATAATGCTTTGAGCTTCCCCTCACCCCAATATGAATGAATATTGAATGAATGAATTTTATGTAGTTGCTTAACTACATTGATAACAGTTTGCAGATATTTTCATTTTTATCTTGACTCCTTAAAGGTTATCCCTCATGACTAGAGCATATTCTTTTACATCTTTCCTTCCTTTTGTTCTTGTCCTTCAATGCCAAATTCAGATACTAACTTCTTCATCAATCCTCTTCTTCCTCCAGTCAGAAGTAACCCCTTTTTTCATTGATTTTCAGGGCCTTTTTGATTCACCTCTCCTTTCATCATATTCTAAATTTTATTATATCCATTGACAAATTTAGTATATCTTCTCTTATATTATAAACTCCTTTGGGGCAGGAATTGTCATTTTTCTTATTTGTATAGCTAAGACTTCAGGATATAAAATTTAGAGGTCATCTAATCTGAATTCTTCATTAAAAAAAAAGAATCTTAGGAGCAGAGAACTTCATCAACTTACCTGCAATCACAATGGTAAGAAATAGATGATAAGATTATAAATTCAGTCAGAAGGGATCTGAGAGACCATTTAGTCCAATTCTCTCATTTTAAAAATGAAGAAATTGAGACTCAAATAGGCAAAGTGAATTAATCAAGCCTAAACTCCTTTCCCAGATCCTCTGACTCCAAGTTCAACATCCTTTCCCATGTACCCTGCCAAACCCAAGTCCTCTGCCTCCAATTCCAGTTCTTTCCATTGTGCTTTGTTAACTGAATTGAACTGAATTGGAATTAGTTGAATCGAATTGAATTGGTTTCTTGCTTTCTGTACATTCCTTAAATATGTTTGGGAAAGAGAGGTAGTGACATATTCTCTTCCACTTTAACCTGATGTCACATTCTTTTCTGTGTGTCAGTCCCCATAGTTTGTAAACACTGAAATGGGAGTTAAGATTCTTTCATTACCCCTAATGGGTTGAGATTCAGGAAAAATGCTTTTGTTCAGGGATGAAGAGGAATGAAAGTGAGCTTGTATGCAGGCATACTTCCAAAGATCCAGTTGGAAGAAAATGCATTCATGCCTTTTAGGGGTAGGTTCCTTTCCTTTATAATTTTAGAAGATTCTTCTTTTGTTAACAGAAGCAGATACACACATATTTTGCAGTGTACCAGTTCTGCCTTTGAAAGGTTTTGCTATTAACCACTGTGTGTTTAAGAACTCATTTTGAACTTCAACCAATCTGCTCAAGATTTAATTAGTTTTTATATTCTCCACCAGCCAAATTTGTTTCCTGTAAAAGGACAAGATGTACACAATCTTATCAAATGTTAACTATGCCAAAGCAATTCAAGGGGAATTGCTGAAGGTAAACTTTTGGCTTAAAATTAGTTTTGATCCAAAAAAGTATTTGAAATGTTTCTTTTTGTATATCTACCAATCTCCAAGTCATTTTTATAAAAGTTCACTGCCTTTTCCACATATTCCAATTCAACCTTGTTATTGAGAACTTCAATATACTTGCTAGCCACTTTGATTACTCTGGCGTCCCTGCACAGCACACTCCTACCTTTATTCCACCCCATCTTCTCACAGAGATACTCTTTAACTATCATTAATAAACTATTTCACCCCAAGTATTTAGACCTCTGAAATGTCTCTCTCCAGCTATAAACTTCCATGGTTTAATCTCTTCTGTCTCACCCTTCTTAAATCTGTTCTTCATTCTCACTAGGATTCTTTAGTCCTTCCATATTTGTTTAGTCTATTTCTTTTCTTCTGACCTCCCTTTCCAGTCTTGACCCTATTGGTGACAGGTGTCAGCTACTCTCAAATGCCTGACCTCCCTGACCATCCATACATCAACAAATCCCAAAGATGGTCCAACACCCCCCCCTCCACCAGATGCCTTAGTAGTTGCCCTCAACTTGAAGACCTCCAATGAAGGGGAACCCACTGCCCCCCAAAACTAATTTCACTTTGGTGCAGCTCTGATTATTAGGTTGTTTTCCCTGATATAAAACCTAAATTCTCCCCTTTCTACCGTCACCATTTACTTCTGTTTCTTCCCTCTGGGGCTGTACAGAACAAAATCTTATCCCTATTGCACCCAATAACATTTAATATACTTGAACATAGTTAGCAAGCTAGCAGATACCCTTCCCCATACCACCAAGTCTGATGACCACTTATCAATTAAGTCATAGTGGACAGTTTTTAAGGGTATGGTTTGGAATCAGTGGATACTGAAGTCCCTTTGAAGCCTAAAGTTTTGTGATTTTGAAGCATGGTTGCAGAGCTGAAAAGGAGTCAGGACTAAAGACAACTTTAAAAGGATCAAACTGCAGAAACTGATGATATAACCAAGGAGGAAAATTGTTGAGATAGAAAAAGACTGAGGATCAAGCCCTATAGAATACCTGCAAGAAGGGGATAGGTGGAAGAAGGGGTCAGTAAAGCTAGAACCAGGAGAATAACAATATAATTAGAGAGGTAGTGGGAGAACCAGCCAAGAGATGTGCTATAGGAACCAAGGGACTGGACAACATAAAAAGGAATTTAGTGAGATGTATTATTCTCTGAATATCCACACATATTAGGCGGTTGGCTTCTTAGAGTGTGACTAACTCCATCTCCTCTTTAGGGTTCTAGGGTACTCTGAAGGAAAGGAAAGTTTATTTAATGCTATCATTTCAAGCCTTCAGTTGATAATGTTCTTCCCAATATCAACATCAGTAATTAGGACCCCAAAATAATTGAATCTGTTTATACATTCTTCATATCATTAAAAAACAACATTTGCTAGCTTTAGCAAATGAATATTTAGTGAAAAGACCCAAAATACCACTACTTCCAAAACCAGGGTCATCTTTTCCTCTCTATGTATTACTTTCTAGAAAGAATAGATTTAAATTTAAAGTAGTGACTATAAACCATTTCTACCACTGAATTCACTTCTAGGTGTGTCATAGCTGATGGACAATCTTCCCCTTTCTTGCAGGATATGACATCTTTTCTTGGCTGCTGGATTAATCCAGAGTTTAGCTAGACCACTTATATTGCTTCTCCTGGCTGACTCTTTCCTAGCCTCATTTCATCGCCCTCTGGTGGCTTTTCTGGACATTCATAATTTATAAATTCACAGATGGTTTGTTCAATCTCTGATAGCCATTCACCTACAAGCAGGAAAGAGGAAACAAAAGCCACCAAAGGAACAACAACAGTGTAATCCATTCAAGGCTGCATGTTGGCCCAAATGGGGAAAATAGGCCACTAGTGCTACCTCTTTTTCCACTTGGAGGCTTACTATATTTCCACTTGGAGGCTTACTATATCTCTTCCCTCACCACCAAGGAAAAGTAAGATCAAATTTCTCAGTTGAAGCTTTTTGTATATTCTCTTGGTTCTACCTCAGCATCTAGGCAAAATACTTTTTCTTCACTGTTATAAGTGCAAATAATCACAGACCACCTGTTCATCTGCTGAAGCAGAAGCTTCTCCATTATAAAGGCTTCCAGAAACAACCTTATTAAAGCCCTCATGTGGATTGGTGGCAAAGAGAAAAGGCAAGGGAATAAGCATTTATATAGCACCTACTAAGTGCTAGGCACTGTGTTTAGTACTATACAAATATTCTTTCAAAACACCATAAGGTAAATGCTATTTTTAACCCCATTTTACATTTGAGGAAGCTGAGGCAGAGGTTAAGTGCTTTGCCTAGGGTCACAAAACTAGTAAGTATCTGAGATCAGATTTGAACCCATGTGATCCTAACTCCAGACTTGGGGCTCTAAACACTGTGCAACCTAGTTGTCTTAGAGTTTGTGCATATGATCTAAAGATTAGATTTCTCTTTCTCCTCTACTGATGCGTTTTCTCCATTACATTCTTCAATTTGTTTAAAAAAATCAAATCTCAGCAAATTGGTTAGAGTTCGTTTTGATAACATTATTCATATCTTCGATCCAGGACAACCTCCTCTAGAATACTGGGGATGCATTGTCCTTTGTGTTCATACTCAACAATGTCAATTACTGTAGAGATATCAATACTGTAGAGATATCAAGTGGAATAAGAACTGAGTTTTGGAAATGACAAATGCATTGGGAACTTTTGAAGGAGTAATTTCAATAGAGAGGTAGGGACATGATACATTGTCATTATAATAGTATTTACATGCCATTTTAAGATTTGGAAACGCTTTACATATGTTATCCCATTCGATGCTGACAAGGGACCTTCAGAGTTTCCCCCACTCCCATTTTACAATTTATTATTACTCCCATTTTACAGATGAATACATTGAGCCTGAAAGAAGTTAGATGGCTTGCCTAGGACCACATAACAAATAAAGTGTCAGAGTCAGAATTTGAACTCAGGTCTTCTCAACCCAAAGTATTGCACTCTATTTGGTATTGCACCATCTCACTGCTATTATAGGGGTAACAGTTGTATGCCAATATACTCAATGAGGATGAAAGGAGAGCAGAACCAAGGGAATGCTTTTAGGGCCAATCTATTAGATTTTAAATGTATCTATAGATAATTCTGGGGGTCAGGTATGGTGGTGAGGGTTAGTTCCATCCAAGACAGACCAGAAATTTCTTTAGCTTCATAGGACTTTCCCAAAGTAAGACCAATGAAGGCAGAGAAGAACTCTGAGAAAGAGATTATTAGGGAAATTTCTATAAATCTAGAGACAGATTTCTATTTTGGCAGAAATGTATAGATTTTTATATTACTACCTTTTCCCCAATATATTTATTTTACCTTGTTTGGGTACTAACTCATAATACCTTGTTACAAAATATACATATGAACTAAACCAGCCACTGATATAATTTTAGATTAATAATTTATTGGTCTAACATTTCAGATATTATTGAACAAAATTATATATTGCTACAAACTGTAATTTTAGTTATTCAACAAAATGATAAACATCTATTAAGAGTCCTCGGTTCTATGGAGTCTCTCTATAACATTTTTAGCAACTCACAAGTCAGTCTTTGGCTAAGGCAGCTTGAAAGGCAGGCATTTCACAGTTCCTGGACCCAGGACCTCCTTCAAACTTCACGTCAGTTCAAAAGTCTCACATCTCTCTCTTCTGAAACAGAAACCAATATGTTATACACAGGATAAATACACATTTAATTATTATTGGGGATATACCAGTCAACTAAGTTAGGGGGAGATGTGCCTAAGAATTGTTGAGGAGCCTGGGCCAATGACTTTTACTAATAAGTGGGACTTCAGTTTAATTTTTTCTAAAATTAAAGTTACAGACTAGATATATTTCTAAGGTCTCAACCAACCCTAAAATTGTATTAGTCTTTGAGTCTAGCCAGCAGATTAGTGAAATGTGACTACTTTTGAATATAGTGGAGAGTGGATTTTTTTTTTTTTTAGTTTGGGTATTAAAAGGTTCTCAGGTGTGTGGACATCACGGTGGTTCAAAGTAGGCAAACTGTGCATTAAGATCTATTTCATTTATTTAAAATACTGAAAAACTCCAGAAGATATTCTACAGAAGACGAAAGCTGAACAGCATTGAATATAACATTAAAAAAAATAATAGAGTGACTGTGAGGTGCTGCATATTATAATGGGCTTGGGCTTGGGAAAGAAAATGTTATTTGGAAATAAATTTGACCAAGCAGAGGATCCTTTACAAACCATTACAAATAAACCATTGCAGTTGTTTTTTTTCAGGCACAGTAATAATAATAATAAGTAAATATTATATATATACATATATATGTATTATGCTTACTATGTGTCAGGTACTGTGTTAAGCCCTTTACGATGATCTCATTTGATCCTCAGATCAATGCTGGGAGATAGGTACTACTATTATTCTCATTTTACAGATGGAGAAACTGAGGCATACAGAAGTTAAGTGATTTGTCCAGGGTCGGAAATATAGTGTGATTCTGAGGCCAGCTCTAAATTCTGGTCTTCCTGACTCTGGGCAGAGGGTTCTATCCATTTCATCACCCAGCTGCCCCATGGACAATGCTGTCATACAACTTTATTGTTTCAGAAAGAGCTCATGATAGAGAACTGGAGGAATTTGGGAGTAGCATTAGATCATATGGTCAATTATTCTATTCTTTCCTAGAAGCCCATGGAACCACTGGTTTTTACTTAACTCTGTTTATGGAAATAGCCTCTGCAGCACATTGATTTTTGTCAAAGAGGTGGTTTCCCCCTTCTTAAAGTGATTACACATGGAAAGCACCAAACTACCAATTAATGTAATTTGTTTTCATGCATTTTTGCTTTGTATATCATGGCGGCATTAGCTTTCAAAGGTGAATAGTAATGGTGAGCCAAAAATTGAGCATGGGGCTATCCTGGCAACTTAAATAAGAGCAAGAAAGGAAACAATTGCATAAGAGTTTAACCCTTAACCCAGCTTCGCCTTTGACTGAAGATCTTAAACTAAGATTGATAGAAAACAGTTTTCAGGTTGAAATAATGCATACTGATTTATAGAAAATGCCATTTGCTGTATTTTTCTTTTATGTATTAGGCTTAATGAATAGATATGCCTTTTTATTTTGTGGTACCCTACCATTAAATGATACCATCATTTTTTTTCCTGCCTAAATAAATTCAAATTCTTGTCACCTACTATCTGTACAGGAAGATTTGAAACATTATTCCTAATTGAGATTTTTACTGAATATCTTTTAAAGATAAATTTGTTTTATTCTTTCACCCACTATTTAAAAGGATTTTCACATTTTTATCTTCTAAAGGAATTGTCAATGAGAAACTAAAACTGCATAGACTATACATTAAAATCACTTTAGTTTTTAAAGCTGTCATGAACTGTTTCAAAAAAAATGCTAAGTTGCCATTGTTTAATGTCTGTCATTTTATAATGCTTTAGAAGTTATCTATCCTGTAAAATTATTAACTGATGCTAAAATTGCCTTGTAAGTATTAGGACAATAGCAATTTTGTAACAGCTGGGACACTGCCAATGTAAGATAAGTACATTTTGCTCTGTAGATTCATAAAGTGCTTTGAAATGGCTTGTAACTGATGGATGGATGCATTTTCTAAGTGTAGAAAGCAATATTTTGTAGAAGGAAATGGCTTGAAAGCTGACACACATGCATGCAAATGCCATTCTCTTCAGTAAGTAATTTGCTTTTTCTTTCAAAAGCATAAATGGCATAGTTAGACACATTATTTTGTATATTGCACATAACAATACAAGATGCACAAAAACAGCAAGTACAAAACATTTCATATTGATAGAAGAACCCATGGCTGTGGTATATGATTAGCATAAATGTATACACACTGAAGTAATGCCTTCAGGATTAAAAAGTGAAACTAAAAAAAAAGTTCTGCTAACTTCAGGAAATGACAATATTTAGAAGGCTTTTCCTTCTTCTCACTAAATTGTGCCACCTAATCCGAATACAATGAGTATCTGTTTAATGGGCCTACTTTGGCCAGGAACCACTAAAGAGCATGGCGCCGGGGG